>NW_026606559.1:945000-1545000 GCF_029890125.1 Rhinichthys klamathensis goyatoka
GTGACTTTATTTACAGCCAGATGGATAAAAAAAATCCTGTGTGCCCTTTACTCTTGATAAGATGCGTAAAAGCAGCCAATCAGGTTAGAAATAGCCAGAATTAGAAAACAGAGAGTAGTGAGACTATTAACACACATGAAAACTGTTGGTGGTGCAACAAAGTTTAACTTTATGGAGATGAGCAGTGCTGATGGAGCAACTACTGCTTGATAAGAGAAAACTTTAAAACAGACAAACAAAATATACATTACATACAGTAACACAATAAACATGTTACATTTGATCTAAATATGCTAAATATTAAATATCATTTTTTTTGCATCTGCCCACATCCAGATCTTTGGTTTAGTTTGCGACGACAAGCTGGCTGCACATTATCCCTCACAAGTAATATTGTAGCTGTGTAAAAAAAAAAAAAAAATCCCAAACACTTGCAAATGAAAGAAAATCCCTAGACTGACACCAGTGGTTTCTTCACACTCCAGAAAATACATAAATTATGTATATTCATTACACTTCTCAGATCTTTACATTTCCATACATCATTTTGAGCACTCGTGTTATTTGATCCTAATGTAAAAATGATGTTTCTACCACAGAGGGTTCAGGGGTGAGCACCCAGGGATGCCAGGGAGGCTGTCAGACCTGCTCCGTTTACAATGGCTGTCTGACGTGCAAACCCAAGCTTTTTATTCACCTGGAGAGGGACGGGATGAGGCAGATCGGAGTGTGCTTGCCCTCCTGCCCCAATGGTTTCTACGGCACCCGTTCCCCCGACAGGAACGACTGCATAAGTAAGACGCATGTTTCACCTCAGCTTCTCCTTGAAATATTTACACTACAGACGGCTTTGTCTTATTTACGGTATAATGAAACCATGGGCTTTGATATGCATGCTACAGCATTCTCTTCTTAGTTCAGGCAAATGTGGTAATGAGTGCATAACCTGTCTTCCAGAGTGTGGGTCAGAGTGCGACTCGTGCTTTAACAGGAACTTCTGCCTGCGCTGCAGAGCGAGATCCTACTTGCACAAGGGCAAGTGCATGGAGAGCTGTCCAGATGGGCTGGTGCCCAGCGATACCAAGAAAGAGTGTGTCCCTGGTGAGTGCTCAATTTAGTGCCACAGATATAATAGACTAGTTTTTAGCTTCCTTTTTCTGGCCACCAGTGTTGTGTAAGCTACTTTGAAACTGTAGCTTTCCAATCTACAAGCTAATCATAATTTGATGTAGTAAAACTACACTACACTACAAACATATCACTGTTGGGTGGAAACCTCTATCTCTAAAAACGCTACTTTCTGGAAATTGAAAAAATAATTAAACAAAACGTTGTCAAAGTTGATACTGTGGCTTTAAATATGGTCAGAGACTTGCATTTGCCATTATATTGTTAACATTTTACCAAAATCAAGCTCAAATGGAGTTACGGGAGTAATGGGATTCGGCTTTTGCGTTCTACAGTTGCAATTCATTATGTTTACTGTGGCGAGCAGGACGAGGCTAGGGCCGCGGGAGAACGGCGCGAGGCCGGTGGCGTGATTACCGATGAGCGACACCTGTGAGACGCACCGGTCTCGTATCTCTCACAGAGGAGCGGGAATTTTCTTAGCAATGTTAAAACGCACATCAACCGATCACTTGTTTAGCGTTCATGTAAACACTACATTCCGATTCACCAATCGGAATGAATTCAGTTAGATTGAAACAAAAGGTGTGCATGTAAACAATGAATGGCGACTGCAGAAAGCAAAAGCTGAATCCCGGACATCGACGGCCGGACAGGTCCGGGAAAAAGAGGATGGTAACCCCTACTACTCCGCTTTCTCCACAGAACAAGAGCCTGCTAGCTTAGCTTCCAAAAAAGATGGCTGACACTATGTGTACATTCTGTGAGTGAGATCCCACCCTCTATGGGCGGGTTGAGAACATGCGGAACAGCCCCTACTACTGACTGTAGTCTTTAGCCACTGGCCAAAAAAATCCTCCGATGACGATTTTTTGCGCCATCGGAGGATTTTTTCCAGACAAAAAATACATAAATCTCTCGTCTCAGGGGGATATGAGGGTGGAAAGCATGGTCATTCGAAAATACTACAGGTTTTCTACTAATACAAAGCTTAATGCTAAATCCTGAAGTATCCTTTTAAAGACACAAAGTGCTACGCAGGGACTATTTAATAGATCAACAACAAATTCTAGACTAAGACTCTCTTTTCTGCTCATCAAATTCATAAAACATAAAGAAAATGCTGTACTTATTCAAACAACCAGTTCTTTATTTACCCTTGCATTGCAAACAAGCAGACCCGGTCCAAAATGTTTAAGGCACTTCATTCACGGTAGAGGCGGGGTGGAGTTATGAGGTTTGAGTGACAGTTTGAGGATCCAATGAAGTTACGAGGTTTAATCACAAGCTCTTTTTAATACTTTTCATTGGTTAAATATTTGCAAAACCCATTGACAGACATAAAGGGTGAACAATAGTAAATTACAAAATATGGAGATACGAGGTTTCTGCCCGACAGCGAAAATATTAAAGAGAGGACCACCTGAATGAACCGATTCACTAAAATGAATTAGACTTTCCACTGCTACATATAAGACATGGCTAAAATCAGCCATGTGGAGTTTAGATGCACAACAACATTACTTGTAGTTTGTTAAAAACTACATGTCATGAAATTAAAAAAAATGGTGTAGAAACATTTTCTCTCAGAAATTTCGAGCAAATTTCACAAATAATTACAAAGAAACAAAGAAAAAAAATTTGTCCAGTTAGTAGTCTTACTACATTTAGTTCGTTTCACCTCAATAATTCTAGTGAATTTAACTGTGTGTGTGTGGTTGATTGTTTTACAGCATGTCCTGTGGACTGTGACTCCTGTCAGAACAGTGACACGTGTACGAGGTGTGTGCCGGGACACTACCTCCTGCATGGGCAATGTCATCACATCTGCCCAGACAAGTTTGAGCCCAATGACTCAATGGAGTGCATCCCAACAGGTCAGTCTCTGACATACTGCACATCTGCTGTCAAAACCCCTGCAGTGCTGTATGCGTGTGTTATCTGGCTTCACTGACTTGTTAACTGTGTTTTAGTGCACTGTGAAGTGGGCGAATGGAGTGAGTGGAGCCCCTGCTCGCGCTTGGGAAAAACCTGCGGCTTCAAATGGGGTGAAGAAACAAGGACCAGGAAGGTCCTACTGAATCCCTCTCCAATGGGGAGCCCGTGCCCACAGACTTCTGAAAAGAGGGAGTGCTTTGTCAAAAGAAGAAGATGTAAGTGGCCAATATAATTATTGATAAATAGGCCCAATCGTCCCTGAAAATTGTAAGTCTGATCACTTAGAAAAGTAAAAAGCTGCATCCTTTGATGTATCATTCATGTTTGTAGAACCGCGTGGGATGAGGTTTACACCGAGCTGTGATATTAAGAACAAACCCTTAACCCTATGTTTAAGAAGTAATAATAGCGATGCTTGACTTAGCGAATGGAATTGCCAGTAGGCTGTTATCCATTTTCCACATCTACAAAAAACATTGACTCTGCTCATTTTATTATCATATAAATGCTTGTTTTGTATCGTCTGGATTATAATTATAAATGTAAGAGCCAGAAATATTTCTCAACCGATGCAAAACAAAAACATGGAGCAGATTCAAAGATCTGTGCAGTTGTAAGCTTAACCATATTTGGCCAGTTATGTTTTGAATGTTTATTTGTGTAGTGGTATTTGTGGGGCATTGCTGCTTTATGACAGACAGCAGGCCAACTCGATCGCTCTCCGCCTCATAAACAGTCAGGGCCTCAGCGCAGAGAGAGGGAAGAGAGGAAAATAAAGGAGGTGTAGATTTAAATGTGAACTTCTCTGACTCCAAAGAACAATGATATCGCTTGATCATGCACAGAAATACAACAGAAAAACACAAAAAACACGTCACAATTAAAGGCCCGTTCATACCTAGGATGATAACTATAATTATAACAATAAATATCAGTTCTAAAATGGTTCTAAATATAAAAGAATGGAGTCCACACCACAACTATAGCGGTAACGGCACAGAGAAACTACTGTATATCGTTGGAATCACTTTCAGAACGATTTTTTTCTAGCTGATGAACGATAAAAATGACAGCCAATCAGAATCCACCTGCATTTAAAGAGCTAGACGACATAACTGCAGTGTTTGCTTAGAATAAAAATAAACGATATCGTCTGCTGCTGTGGACACTAATTGAGTTATTGTTATAGTTAAATATATATGTAGTATAAAAAGCATTGATAAATATATCTGGTTGTTTTTAGTATAATAAATTCAGTATAATTAACATAAAATAGTATAATTAATAACTAACAGAACTGTTCAATTATCAGGTCACCTTTATTTTATTCGTGAGTTCCAAATCAGTCACTTATGAAGTTCCTTTTTATGTAGGAACAGAGCTTCCATCTCATCTTAGAAGTGTGTTCTCTCTTTCATCACAACCCTTTGCTTGTGCACAGAAAGACTTTTTGTTCCATGTTAAATCAAAGGAGTCAGTGCAGTGTTGATCCGCCGGGGGCCACAGCTGAGGGGTGCGTTTCAGGCTCGGTTATCGACCTCGCCCCCGCTTGTGATTACCCAGCTGCCCCAACTCCTAGAACATCAACTGCGCGCTAATTATCTGCCGGGGTTCTGTCCTGTCCGTGTTTATGTTCCACATACACCAGCAGGGTCAGTGGTCCGACCCCCGCCAGCTCAAAGTAATCCCAAGCCGCCCTCTGACACTGATACATCCTCCTTGTCCGCCCCCCACTCCTGATACACACACACATGCAACTGCTTTACTTGTTGTTGCCCCAGCCAAATTCATTCTTCTCCCGTTACTTGTCATTTGTTTTTCTTTCTTGTTCTCCCTCTGACTAATCCTGACCCTTTTCTTACACAGCTTGTCCAAACGCAACCCTGTGTCTGGCCCCTGTCCTTTCCCTTTCAGACTTTCTAAAAACTCGACTCCTAGTGTCAACATGTGCTCATTTAGGTTTTTAATATTGAGATAGAGACAGACTGACTGACCGACTGACATAGATAGGTAGGTAGGTAGGTAGGTAGGTAAATAGATAGATAGATAGATAGATAGATAGATAGATAGATAGATAGATAGATAGATAGATAGATAGATAGATAGATAGATAGATAGATAGATAGATAGATAGATAGATAGATAGATAGATAGATAGATAGATAGATAGATAGATAGATAGATAGAATATAATCTTTGAATATAAGTACAGAATCTGGAATCCCACCATTGTTGTTTTGAGCTTTTGTGTGTGTGTATCTCAATCGTCCACTGAACTCTGAATGTAGCCCTGCACGCCTCTGCCCTCCACACTAGCACCAACTTCCCTTAGGGAGAGCAGCTATACTGGGCCTTCAAAGCCCGGGCATTCCTCCTGTGGGACGAGCCAGAGCCCTTAATCCCCGCCTGGCTCCTGCCAAAAGCCCCCGGACGACAGCATGCCTCCCTCCACCCCACCCCACCCCCAGGGTTCATTAATGAAAATGTGCCCTACTGCACCCGACATCATATCCTATTTCAACCACCTCTACCTCTGTGCCCATAACAGCAGCAGACTGGGATGATTTGGGTTGTCAGGGTTGATTTTAGAGCGTTTCACACTTTCACTCTTCCATCTGTCCTGACACACTTTTCACCCTCTCATCTCCCTCCTCCTTTAAGATCTCCTACTTTTCTCCCCTCTCAATCACTCTTTCAAGAATAATGTATAATCAGAGCCAGATGACTCCTCATGTCACCTATGTTGAAACATCTAGATAGACACAACTAGAGACAAACTTGTTCCAAACCATTCCTAGTTTGCAACATATCCTAGAGGAGGATGGAAATGCAATCCATTGATTCATCCAGAAATGATGAATAGACCCATTATCATGTGGCTATTTTCAGCACCTGTAAACTTATGCTCAGATTCAACTTTAAATGGAAGCCCTTTGCCATCCAAGAGTAAAACAAAACTTTTAGAAAACACTTAATTTCTCATAATATTTCACTTGCACTTTATTCTACCTCTCAAAAGTTTGGGGTCAGTGAGCAGTAAAATTTAATACTTTTATTCAGCTAGGATGCATTAAATTGATCAAAAATGACAATACAGACAGTTATAATGTTACAAAAGATCCAAAAAATATTAAGCAGAACAACTGTTTGTAACATTGATAATAATAAGAAATGTTTGAGCTCTAAATCAGCATATTAGAATGATTTCTCATGTGACACTGAAGACTGGAGTAAATCTTACTTTTAATTCTTATTTCTATTTTAATTCTTATTTTAATTCTTTGCACTTTATCTCCTTTTTTACATTTTAAATGCACTTGTTTTTCGAAGGCAGAACCCGGCTTCTAAAACTAAAGAAGTATCCCAAAAGAAGAATTCACAAATCTATTTCTCAATTGTTTCTCCTATAGCAATGAGATTAAATGGAGAACAAATGGAGACTTTTCCAGTGGAACTTTTCTGTTTTTTCAGATGGGGCTCCTGAGAAAAAGACTAGTATTCTCACATGGGTTTCCAATTTTCTGATTTCTCATAAAATTCCTTCGAGACCACATGATCTGCTATGCTACCCATTTTAATTTTATGACACTGTATTTTATACTGTATGACATAAATTGTCTTATTCGTGTCAAAATTGATACGTAAATGTAACATAACTCCATTAGGACTCTTGCATGAGCTTTGAACAAGCAACCTCTGAACCATGACATTTTCCTCTGGGATTTCCTCTGCTACTGCAGTGGTGACCAGATGCTCAAGAACATGCTGAGGAAATCACTTGTATTCATTTCGTCGCTTGACTGTTTACTGAAAAACTTGACAGCCTTCCATCTCTGAAAGAGTGGCAGTAAACATCTCCATAATAATTGCCACAGCGCTCTGGTCATGTTGCGCCTTGGTTTATGGGAAAGGCAGAGGATTACGCCTAATCCACTGATCTCCAAATCGTCACGACAAAGACAACAGTGTGCGTGAAGGGGAACTTCCTGTGTTTAAAGAGACGGCGAGAGGGGAGGTGACGACAGCGAGTGAAATGTGTGTGCGCGCGCGCGTGTAAGATTTGATCGGTCAGACACCGTACATGAGTCAGCCCATTCAGAATGCACAGTACAATCACAACATCCTCGAGCCCACGAGAGGTCGAGGAGGGGGATTTCACTTCATCCTCCTGAACTACTTTCAGTCACAAAACAAGAGTCGTCAGTGGCCCCCTATCGCCCTGGCTAGACCCCAGGAATGTGTGGGTCAGAGTGGGTTGCAGTGGGCAGGGAGTCCGGAGAGAGTCCGGCTGATTAATAGAGCCTGCTTTGGGGGGTGGGGGGAGCAGAAGCGGGGGAGAGGTGGCTGTCCACCTCAGCACTTTTCCAATCCTCATCTGTGCCCCACCGATAAGCCTCTGACAATAATGGAAATTGGCTAGCCGTGAGCGTTGAGCAACGGCGAGATAAAGAATTTGTATTTTAAGTCTTTCTATTTTTGATGTGCTAATCGGTTGTTCAGCTTATTCTGCTGTTAAACATTCAGCTGGGCGGCTTCACCGGGGTTGCTCATCTTGACAGTTTTATTCCAAAGAGACGTACTGTACGCTAATTGCAGGAATCATGTTCCTGGAAGAAACCCGACTGGTTGCTCAAGAGCACAATGGTGATAAAATTCTCTGACTCTGCAATTGATGGGACGCCGCCTGCCTTTTTGCATTTCCAGTGTCTAATTGAAAATGCTTTCATAATTTACTCACCCTCATGTTGTTCTGAAACCATATGCTGTTATTTTTTGTTAAAGGTAGGGTAGGCAATTTCAGAGAGGCTAGCAATAGCAAGCTAGCTTTGAAATCATAATCATTGCGTTCGGACTGAATGCAATGATTGGACGAACATTTCTTGGTCCTAAGACTTCCACAGAAGATATATATACATTTTTTAAAAATATTTAGACCACTTCTATTATTGATTGATATCAGAATGTGAAGAGAGTTTCAACCAGTATGTATGACAAAAAGTGTTTGTGAAAAACATTGCTGACTCTACCTTTAAGAGGAATCTTTGATATGTTCACTTCTCTGTACAACAATGTTCATCGTGACCAAATTGGTCCAAAAAGAGCCAAAACACAAAAAGAAGCACCGTAAATTATATTCCATGCAACATTTGCACTATATTCTTTTTGAAGAAATAAGTAGCTGTGTGAGAAACTCAAATTTATTATCGTTCATATTCCCATAAACGCTCGACACTAGAATGTCATTTTCATTCTTAATATTATTTATATACCGTTTTAGTATTTATTAATATTTAGAATTTTTATTTTAGTTTAAGCTTTGTTTTATTTCAATTTTAGTTTTAAAGTTCACTAAAAAACCTCAGTGAACTATCCCTTTAACACTGATCAACCATTCTTTGACAGTATTAAAGAAAGACAAATGAAATGGAAAAAGTTGTTGTACAAGACTGTCATCTTGTGGTAGACCAGACGCAACCAATCGCACAACCCACCAGATGGTTCTGCTGTTTCACAACTTTATAAATGGGTCTTCAACCTGGATTCCATCAAACTCTTAATAATCTATGAAAAATACTTTTATAGAAGTGATGATTGCTGAAGGGATGTCTCCCAACCAAAACAGCCCAAAATGAAGAACAATTGTCATCTTAGGTTGAATGAGTAATTCCATCTGGAGAGGGAGAGAGATGAGGGATGATGGGAAAATCACTAAAGCCTGATTAATAGAATGATAGAATGATTCAACATGCCTGTATGGGAAATAAATCAGCTCAGATGCCGGCCAAACTCTGACTGGTCATATTGTGTGTGCTCTTTTTCTGGTTACAATACTTTCTCTTATTCCAGATTAATGAGCAAAAACATTGCAAGTCATTTTCCCCTGAAGTGGAAACATTGTGGTGATTAAAAACATTGCGATTGTTACTTTTGAACACACCCCAAACTGTAAGTTTAAACGTGCACCATATTATTTTAATCGATTTTTAAATAGAATTTCAATTTAATAGAACTGTTTTCCATTTTAAAAGATTTTAAAAATGTAATTCATTCCTGTGATGTCAAAGCTGAATTTTCAGCATCATTACTCCAGTCTTCAGTGTCGCATGATCCTTCAGAAATCATATTCTAATATGCTGATTTGGGGCTCAAGAAACATGTTAAAAACAGCTGTTATTTATGTGGAAACCATTTTTCCCCCAGGATTTTTTGATGAATAGAATGTTTAAAATAACAGCATTTATTAAATAGAAATCTTTTGTAATGTTATACATGTCTTATACTGTCAAATGTGATCAATTTGATGCATCCTTGCTGAATAAAAGTATTAATTTCTTTAAAAAAATATATGACTGTCCCCAAACTTTTGAACTGTATACATCAGATCATGTCATTTTTTTTTAGAAGAGGTGTTCTATTACTTCTCTAAGTGATCGGATTTTCACCTGGCAGATGATAAAATTGCACACAAAAAAAACAGATTTATACTGTATTTTAATGTTTTAAAAAAATAGCTTTTGTCCAATTTTGACCAATTGTCCTTGCAGGTAAGCCAGCGAAAGGCCAGCGGCGGGGAGAGAAGAAAAAACGCTTCAACCTGCAGGAGAAAGACAACGTCGAGGCCCGTCGAGAAAGGAAGAGAGAACGAGAGAAGGAGACGATCGACCGAGAGGACTCGGAAAGCCGGAACAAAACAGAGCACCGTCGCAGGAGGGACCAGAGCAGGGACGCTGGAACAGTATAGAGAGATGCTGCTCCTCGCTGCTCCTCTGCTGCCGCTCTTCTTTCCCCTATCAGTCCGTGTCACCCCCTCACTCTCTTAACCCCTCGCCGAGGGGGTGTTGCTGCTACCTGTATAATTTAAACGTATACTGTATATGCACATGAGAGAGGGGACGCTCGTCATCCACACAGTTGCAGACAGTCAGGACGCCCCTCGAACTTCTCCTTCAGAGGGCACCCTTCACCCCCGTGGGCCCGGTCTGGTGCTGGATTGAGGCTGAACTGTGTAGAGTGGGGCTGGGCATGTCCGATGATCCGTGGAATGGTTTTTAAAGGGGGTCCAGGTACAGCACTGTATCATGGTTTGAATGTAGGTTTTTGAGACATTAAAGTAGAGTTGTTGTATAAACGTCTGTATTTTTTTATTTTTTGGGGGGGCTGAGTAAATTAAAAATGAGCATGCTTACTGCCACCGCGGACAGTGCCTGCCGCCAGAGGCTGAGACTGCATGTTGATTGGTGTAAATGGCTAATGAACTGGCTTTCTTCATGCTGGATGAGCAACAACACTCTCGCTGCAACGTTGTAACTTCAGTTTTCTCCGAACAAAGTGTTGATTTGCCTGTCTGTATAAACAGGATCTGAGCTTTCCGTTGAAGCCATCTGACCAGAAATCAAAAGCACCTGTATGTCAAATAAACAATACTGAGTTTGTATTCGTTTGTAATTTATTTATTGTCTCAACAAGCATAAATATACATCAAACACAACAGTAGCTTAGCTATAAATGTTTGGTGATGCATAACACCATTTAAAGATTCAAATATGTGATTTATTCCTCATTTATTATATATCCACATTTAAATTTCTCTGTGAATATTAATACACAGATAGATAGATAGATAGATAGATAGATAGATAGATAGATAGATAGATAGATAGATAGATAGATAGATAGATAGATAGATAGATAGATAGATAGATATTTCTGAAGTGTTTAAAGTAGCTAATATACAGAATTATATACAAAAGTAATAAATAACAGAATTATGATTTATGTTTATGCTGTTCACATAAAAAAATATACACTGTTTTGGAATGCTACAAAATTAGCTACTATAACAATAAGTCTTTAAGAATAATGTTCAAGAATAAATGAGTTTTTAAGGGTTCCAATTATAAACATACATAAATTCTAAAATAAAATAAAACACACACACACACGCATGTAATTAGGGGAGAAATTGTGTTATAAATTTCTGTCATATAAAGCTTTCTAATGTATCCTCCCTAGTTGCTTTATTTAGAAGGTTAAAATTATGTTATCATAAGACGTTTAGTAATTAACTTAATACCAATAAAAACAGTGTTTTTGTCATTTTCGCGAAGATTGGGCTGAAAGGTTTATTAGGTCGTTGTGCGCGTCTCATCCACTCCAATAGGTGGCGGTGACGGTTATGATCGTGGTCCGTCACCACCGCAGTAGCATTTGCGCGAGCAAGAAGACTGATGTCTAGTAAATGATGGCAATTTACGACTTTTTCCATCTGTGAGCATTCGTATTACGTAGATAAACATGCCAATATCTTTACTCTTAATCATTTAGCTCGCCTAATATATCGGTAGGTAAAGTATATGTAGTATCTAAAACTATTGTGGGCGTCTTATTGAGATGGCGGTGTGTAACTTTTTTATTAACGTGCTGTGACTTTTATGATATCATTTCACAGCATCCGATTTTAAGTCGCAGTCAGTTTTAATCATAAAGAGCAGGAGCGTAAACAGTCATGTCAGTGACAGGTAAGTTAGATTCGCCAGATGAGTTAGATGTTTTCCCCCATCAGCCCACTGATCTGAGTGAAAGGACACTGACACCAGAAGAGATGGAGAAACTCACGAGTGACCGGGTCTTAGTCTCAGACTTCAAGCAGCAGAAACTCGAAACGGATGCTCAGAAAAACTGGGACTTATTTTATAAAAGAAACACGACGAACTTTTTCAAAGACAGACACTGGACCACCAGAGAGTTTGATGAACTGAAAAACTGCAGAGAGGTAAAAGATTTTGCACGCATTTGCTGTACATGTTTGAGTTCGAATGGATGATTGTAGCTCTCTATTCTTTCAGTCTCAAGGACAGAAGCTGGTGTTGTTGGAGGCTGGCTGTGGGGTTGGAAACTGTATTTTCCCCCTTCTAGAAGAGGATCTCAGTATCTTCATCTATGCCTGTGACTTCTCTCCACGAGCTGTTGAGTTTGTGAAGGTAAAAGTGATGGAATTGTGTTTCCTTTCAATGTAAAGGGTTAGTTCACCCCAAAATGTAAAAATTATCCCATAATTTACTCAGCCTCAAGTCATCCTAGGTGTATATGACATTTCTTTCAGCCAAACGCAATCTGAGGTAATATTAAAAAATATCCTGGCTCTTCCAAGCTTTATAATGGGAGTGAATGGTACCTTGTTTTTTGAAGCACAAAAAAACGCACTCATCCATCTTAAAAGTGCTCAACACGGCTCCAGGGGGTTAATAAAGGTCTTCTGAAGTGAAGTGATGCGTTTTTGTAAGAAAAATATCCATATTTATAACTTTATAAACTATAGTTCCGGCGGAAGAGTGATATCTGACCCAACGCATGACATATTGACGAACTCGGAAGCTCAGAGGATAGAGCAAAACAAAACACCGGTCACGAATTAGAAGTCTAAAACGAGAATTTGTAAAGAGAAATGTCAGAGAATTTGGATATTTAGCTTGAGTTTGTTGCCCAACCCTATTTGTTTGAACCGTGAGAGGCGTCTACTCTCACCTAAGCTTCCGCTACTCCTACATCCTTCGTCAGAACTAGACTCTCTCATAAACACGTAAACAGACATTACCGGAAGCTTGTGATTACAGTTTATAAAGTTATAATTATTAATATTTTTCTTACAAAAACACATCGCTTCGCTTCAGAAGGCCTTTGTTAACCCCCTGGAGTCGTATGGATTACTTTTATGATGGATGGATGCACTTTTTTTTAGCTACAAGGTACTATTCACTCCCATTATAAAGCTTAAAAGATCCAGGATATTTTTAATATAACTCTGATAACTTTTGGCTGAAAAAGAAAGTCATATACATCAAGGATGGCTTGAATATCATTTTTGGGTGAACTGACCCTTTAAGTTTTAACTTTTTCCTGCCATATAATGTTGCACATTCATACGCTAATTGTTTTGTATGTACTCTGTCTTTATTGATTATTATTCATTATTATTGCAGCGAAATGCCTTGTATTGCACTGAGCGATGCCTTGCGTTTCAGTGTGACCTCACTAAGGATGATCTTCAGGCCACCATACAAGTGGAAACAGTGGATGTAGCCACATTGATATTTGTTCTGTCTGCAATTCATCCTGAAAAGATGCAGAAAGCCCTAGAACAAATTTTTAAGGTACTGCTGTGGTCAATCTGTGGTTTAAGGTATCACAGTGCATCAACTTTTTATTTAAAACAAGTAAACTTATGACTGATGGTGATGTTTCATGTGTCTTTGCATAACTCAGTTTCTTTGCCTTCTGAAGTAATTTCCCCTTCCTAAACAAACTCTCAGGTATTAAGACCAGGAGGTATTGTCCTCTTCAGGGACTATGGACTGTATGATCATGCCATGTTGAGGTTTAAGTCAGGCAATAAGCTGGGGAAGAATTTCTATGTAAGACAGGATGGGACCCGTTCCTTTTTCTTCTCAAGAGGTCAGTGTAGACTGCTTGTTTTTGATCATCTGTCTTACTGCATTGAAGTTAATGTATTGTTTCTTTTTTCTTTCATTTGTTCTTCTTATAGAGTACTTGGCTGGTTTGTTCCAACAGGCAGGATTTGAGACTCTTGTGAACGAGTATGTGCTGAGAGAAACTGTGAATAAAAAAGAGGGTTTGTGTGTTCCCCGAGTGTTCCTGCAAAGTAAATTTTGCAAACCTGTTTCCTCATAATGACCAGCATAAATAAGCCACATTTTTGTACATTTTTTTTTTGTTGTAATTTATTGACTTTCTGCCGCAAATGTTTTTACTATCTCATAATGAAATAAAAATCTGCAGATTTTTCAGTTATTTGGAATTCTTCATTTCAGACTTGGGTATTGTCAAGTCACTTTTATTTATATAGTGCTTTATACAAAACAGATTGTTTCAAAGCAGCTTTACAGTAATAAACAGGAAAATTACCGTATCAGTGATGCAAACAGAGTTAAATTTAGCTGTAAAGCAGCTCTTAAAAAAGAAAAGTGTCATTGTTCTGATGAGGTCAGTTCAGTGTTGGTTCACTTCAGTTTAATAACTGTAAAGATCATCACATTTGAAATGAGTAAAATTAAACTATAAAGCAGCGCTGTAGAAAACCGTGAACAGTAGCATCGACCCGTTCAGTTCTCATACAGTCAGATCAATAATATTGCTGAATATTATGTGTATGCTTCTATAATATTCAAAGATAGTGTTGTTCTGGGCTGCTGGGCAGATCCTGGATTTTATGTGTGTATGTTCTATCGTCCCTGGTGGTCTAGTAGTGGTTAGGATTCGGCGCTCTCACTATGGAGGGATTATTGGGTCAGATTGAAAACTAAAAGTCTAAAACTAAAGGTCTTAAACGAAAACCAAAAGTCTAAGTTTGAAACTAAAAGTCTAAGTCGAAAATGAATTTGGTATTTAGGATTGGGCATTTGGTATCTCACCGTCGCGGATCGGGTTCGATTCCGGGTCAGGGAACGTAAACATACAAATAACTCAAGTTTTGTTAGGTGCAACCGGTAACGTTACATGTCACCTTTTTGTGCTAACCCTGATTTCCCTGTTCATCCCATTCGGCAACAGTAATTGTGTTAGAGAACTAAGATGGGTACAAGAAAACACATTGGTATCACACTGAAACAAGTTGAGAAAAACAGATAAATGTAATGTACTTATTTTCCTCTGCTCATCTCATAAATTACCGTGCCTAAATACATAGACACGCGCGCGTTCCCTCTGATGAAAAAAGTGCCCGACCTACTATCGTCATCAAGTTGTCGTGGCCGAGTGGTTAAGGCGATGGACTAGAAATCCATTGGGGTCTCCCCGCGCAGGTTCGAATCCTGCCGACAACGAAATGTTTTCCTTTTTCAAACTTGAACTAACCAGCGTTGAGCATGGTTCATGTTAAAACCAAGCGTCAAGTCCACATTGAGATCATGTTAAATGCACAATATGTAATTTTCGCCGCTACAGGTCACTTTTTCAAAACAAAGGCGTATCTTGATAACTCCGTGAATGAGCATGCATGGGAGTTGTCGTCTCCACAAAGGAATCCGACGGACTCAGGCAGAAATCATGTTCATGGATGAGCTAAAGTAGGCTATTTAAGTTTTATTAACGTTACTGTGGTATGAAGCCGGAGTCGGACGGGCCGAGATCCGCAAATAGACTGTAAAAAAAATAGTGTTGTCTCTGAGGCATGCATGTTAAGGGGATAGTTAAGTTCACTCAAGAATAGTTCACTAACCCTCATGTCGTTCCAAGTTCCAAAGTCTTTCGTTCATCTTGGGAACACAAATGAAGATCTTTTGATGAAATCTGAGGGATTTCTGTCCCTCCATTGACAGCTCCATTTTGATGCTTCAAAACGTCCATAGAGATTGTTAAACTGATATGAATTTAAGCGGTTTATTCCAAATTTTCTGAAGAGACTCGATCACTTGATTAACAGATTGCAAAAAATACAAAAAATATCAGGAGGGGACATAATTTCACCAGGAGGGGCAGCATTGATCTATGTATCCCACAGCGATCGTGTTCCGAAGATGAACGACTTGAAGGCAGGGGCGTAGCCAGTATTGGGCCAGGGCGGCACTGGCCCGCCCACATTACTCACTGGCCCGCCCAGGCAAGTTTGATAAAAATACATTTTTAGTTTATTTTTATTCAAATGTATTTAAGAAAATATATTAATATATACCTGATTTATTGTTGACTGCTGTGTGTGTTTAATTCGTTTTCCGAATAAAATGGAACTGTCGAAGCAAGTTGTAGAAAGCCTCTCTCCGGAACGTTATTGGTTGCTATGGTTGCTGGGGGTTCCGACAGGAAAACTCTCAGCGGCGTCGGCGCCACAATAATGGCTAAACAACTTTCTTTAATGTGCTATTTGAAAAAAGCAAGAGTTGAGGAAGAAGACACGCCACTGCCTTCATCTACCGAGTCCACCCAGCCCAGTTCTTCCGACTCATTACCCCAGGAGAAGGCTAGTCAGGTGCTGGTGGCGGCTGCTTCTTGCTCCCTCTCTCCCGATAAGCCTAACGTGGGTTTACCCGCCGATCTAACTGCGATATTATTATTTTAGCTTACTTTATTTTCGGGTGAACTGTCTTTGCACTGCTGACTAGCCTGAATAAAATAGACAGGTTATTGTCTACACTGGTTTGTCCAGCCTTTATTAAGCTCTGTTGGTTGAACATGATGATTTGCCGAATATTAAGGTGTAACTGTTTTTGCAGTTTCAGTTTGTCTATTCATTTTTCTACTCTCTAAGGTTAATTATTACTGAAGTCATTTTTTTCTATGAAAAACTATAGGCCCACTCACATTTTCACTGGCCCACCCAAAATACAATTTCTGCCTACGCCACTGCTTGAAGGTGAGTAAAATTACCTAGTTATAGGTTAACTCACCCTAAAAAAGAAAATTCATTAATTTTAATGACAGAATTTTCTTTTTGGGGTGAACGAACCTTTTAAGTTAACCTATGCAAAAAATATCAGAATTGGACATCATTTCACCAGGAGGGGGCAGCATTGATCTATGTATCCCACTCTGTAGCTGATGAGGCATCTTTAGAATGCCTTCTATGCATCCTTTAGTTTTATATATGGATCAGCATGTGAGTTAATGCTTTGTTGAAGTCATCATGTCGCCCTCTTACAGATATGCTTTATTAAATAATTAGACTGGCTGTTAAAGAAACATTTTTGAACAGCGTTCAACAACGTAACATGCCACATTTTTGTGCCAATAGGTACAAGAAAAGACGTTGGAATATTTTAGTACTTCCAAATTAATGTGGGGTTTTTCCTCTGATTTGAAAAACAGTGACAGACCGCATACACGTTATTTAGCATGAGTTGTCGTGGCCGAGTGGTTAAGGCGATGGACTAGAAATCCATTGGGGTCTCCCCGCGCAGGTTCGAATCCTGCCGACAACGAAACGTTTTGCCTTCTACAACTTTTACACCAACCAGCAAGTCGGATTCGGAAGCGTCACGTCCTCATGGAGAACACGTGATTGGGATATTTACAGGACATTAAAGTTGATTTTGTGAAAATATAACCAGTGAAGCCTTTCTGAGAGGATAACAAATAAATGATCCACACGTTTCTATGGTAACAAACCACAGTTCCCCACCGTATAATCATGGCGGATGATTTGGACGATTTACTTGATGAAGTCGAATCAAAGTTTTGTTGTAGCACCTCGGCGTCCAAACAGTCAAGTTATGTTTCAAAACAAACGGACCAAAATTGTGTGAATCCCAAGGACAAGAAACAGTCAAGGTGGTAAGCTAGCGGGATTAGCACCCGAGCTAACGTAGCTAAAATTAATCCAAATAATGTATAGTGTAAAGTGTTTGGCTATATACAATATAGCCAGACACTTTTAATACGTTGCATATGTACGATTTTTTTATGTTAGCAATCGGACTAAAATGCTTAAAAAAATGTTTGCTAGGAGGCTAACAAAACAACGTCTGATCAATGCATTCTTAACATCGTCTCAAACATCTAAACAAAACCAGATTCTTCCAAGTCAGATTTGTAACGGTTTGATTTTTATTTCCACGTTTTCCAGAAAACAAGGCGGTAAAAGAGCTGAACACGAGAATGATGATATTGACGCTATGCTGCAGGAAATTCTGGATGATGATTATCAACCCATCAGCACACATGATGTAAGTGAACAAAGCAATACTTTTATTTTTTTCAAGTAACACTGGATAGCATTAATATTGCTAGTTGTTGTTGACAGTGCACATTCATCATCTGAAAACAATCTCTTATGATCTGAAGCAGGAACCCATTTCAGGAAAGACATCCACAAGTGATTCCTTTTCTCAGACTATGCCCAAGAAGTACGTTTTTGGTTTCACATGCATGTAGAAGTTATACAGGAGAAATTGAGCATTTTAGATGTGAAACATAACTAGATTCAAGATGTAAGACGTGTTGTCAATGACTAACGCTTGTCACTTTCCCCTCAAACAGATGTTGCCCTGTGTTTCTTGGTGGAAGCTCTAGCATACCTGTCAAGTATCCCGTTTTGGCCGGGAAAGTCCCGTATTTTACCCTTCTTTCCCGCCGTCCTCCCGTATTAGTATTTTCCCGTAAATCTCCCGTATTTTAACCTGCGTAAAAAATAATAATACCCCGGACGGAGTAAAAAAAAAAAAAACATTCCCAATCTGAGCTCTGTCACTAGCCTCGCGATAATTACATGTAGGCTACTATAGGTGGCAGTTGTCGCGAGGTTAGTGTGTGAGGTCAGATGATGAGTGACAACCATAGACTGTAAAAAATAGGTGACAACGCGGGAAAAACAAACAAAAACAGAGATGGATGATGGACGCTATGACAGAGACGGAAGGCACTCCTGCCAAAAAAAACAAAACATGTAAATACCGCGATGGCGCGATCAATGGGACAGTGAATTTTCTTTTCTGAAGAGGAGCAGGGTGGGGGACAGTCACGCGTTTTGTAACTGCGACTTTAGCATCTCACACGGGGGAAGGAATTATATGTCAGCACGAGAAAGGGTGTTTAGCATGGTACGAAATATTGTTACAGAGAATAGGATGACGTTAGACAACAGAACTGTTTGCTCTACACTCATGTAAAATTAACCACTCTGGCCCAGCCCACAAATACACTCCTTCCAAAACAGTCTTAAAGAATACAAAGTCTGCAACAAATTTGTACAATTACTCACTAAAAGAGTAAACAAAAGTTATGTGAAATGAAAAGAAAAACTGTAAAGAAAAGCGATATGAAATGAAAAGAATGTCTGGAGTGAAAATAAAATGTAAATGTAAAGACAAGCAATGTTAAATGAACAGAAAATATGCAAATAAGCCTTTAAATAAATGCTCTTCATATATACCATATATATAGCACATATATAAACCACATATATAAACCACATATATATATATATATATATATATATATATATATATATATATATATATATATATATATACCACACATATATATATACCACACACACACACACACATTTATACGTATATAGCCTATATATATTTGTGTGTGTATGTGTGTGTGTGTTTTCATTTAGGCTATAACACCTGTCTTAAAATGTAAGGGATACTGGAGCTTGGTTAGGGTGGTGGGACTGGTCGCGGTGGGCGCCGGAAAATTTCCCTTATTTTCAAATCCAAAACTTGACAGGTATGAGCTCTATACTACATGGTATTGGAACCAGCGTTTCTCAAAGGTGGAAATTACATCAGAATCCGTCTTGCCTGGACTTGAGGGCCACATGCATATTTTAATGATATTTTAATGCATAAATTAAATTACACCAAGTAATTCAGTCATGACAGATTTAGTTAGATGTGCAAATGTATTCTGACTGTAGTCTGTAACAAGAACTCTTGTTTTTGAAGGGCCTGCAACCGATTAAGATGTACCTCTTGTGACTTCAGCGTACTCATGTTTGACGATCATGAGTGGGACTCGTCCTGCAACTATTTATTTTTCAGGTAAGGTATCTGCAAAAATGTCAGGAGGGAACATAATTTTATCAGGAGGGGGCAGCATTGATCCACGTATCCCACTGCTCACTTAGCCCTCGTTTTTTGCACAGCATCAGCTTGTCAGTTAATGATGCCTTTGTTGAAATCATCATGTCACCCTCTTGCAGATAAGCTTCATGAAATGTTTGAACGGGCTGATAAAAGAAATACTTTCAACAAGCGTTTAACAATGCAACACACCACCTTTTTTGTGCAAACCCTGTTTCCGCCGGACACGTCATTTCCTTATTATCTTCAGCACAGTGTCTTGCAGCGTCTCACTCAACTTTAGCATCAAACAGACAGTGAATCATTCGCACCATGTCTTTTATGTAGTTATCTTCCATATTTAGGCCACGATGCACTTTGCTGCGTGCTCAGACACAGTCGAGCTCTAAGGGCCTTTGTGTTTTAATGATCTACTTTTTCGAGATTTTCAAGCTTTAATTAGGAGAGCATGTGGATGGAATTTGTCAATGAATCTTTAAAAACTTTAACTTCAGGCTTCACCTTTTAAACCGGTAAAATAAGAGCTCATCAAGAGACCACTTTTTCGGGATCGTTGCTCTATTCTAATATCCAGGTATATAGAAGAATCCTACCCAAGGTCATATTTCTCTTCAAAACTGCATTTCAATTACGCAGAATATGAGAATATGCTTTATTGTTGTGGGAAAACCTCTTAACCTAGTTTATTGTTCATTGACTACTATTAGTTATGCCATTAACGGATTTATCTCCCCCAAAAGTGTAAACATTTCGCCTCCCAGGAACCATTAAAACATTGAAATCAGTCCGCTCACATCTGTCAATCTCTATCCAGCTCAACCAATAGCGTGAGTTTGGGGCGTGGTGGCTACTTGTAGTCATTACAGACACGGAGGCTTTCGTATGCTATTGAACATCGTCTTTAATGAACTATATGGAGAGAGACCGCATCACTTGAGCATGAACTTGTTTATCTTTGGGGAACCCCAGGCGGAGCCGGTGTGGGAACATGGCTGGCCTTGCACAGGAAAAGACATTCAGCTTTGGTTACAGAGAAGTGCAAGCTAAAATTCACTGCATTTAAACTTTCAAAGATTATACAGGTCACGAACACGTCAAAACAGAACATGGTCAACATGTATGACACAAATTAACCATGTACAAAACCAGGGTTTTCAACAGAACAGATCTAGGATTCCAACTGCTCCTTCCTTGCTAGATATTATATAGGGGAACTTTCCAATAAATTCTGCCCATGCCTGAAGTGTTTTTGGTTTGGCTTTATTAATTCTCGCTGTTGTGCATTCTAACAGTGCAATATTTTTGAGATCTATTAGCCACATTTGAACTGCCGGAAACGAATATGCTTCATTTTTCTAATTCTGCTAGGTGCCACTAGTGTCGCAGAAAAGCTTCCATTTTTTTGTTTGTGTGCAATAAATAATAAGAAATTATTTTTTGGTTTTAATTATATTTTTATATCTAATATTGCTTTTATTTTTCATTATGTTACTGGGTTGAAATGTGACCTGGACAAAAAGTCTGGGGTAACCACTCGACTTTACAGCTTTTTTCTTCCTCTTATTCAGAACAGCCAGCCCCCAATTTGAAGCGATGAAGCAGACCCACATGCAAGATATTAGTTCTTAAAAGTTTGATGGCAGTCGGTGATAAATTTCCAAAGATAAGCCGAATTGTGTAACTGAGCGCTCTTGGTTGAAATTGGACATTTGGAGATGTGATATTCAAATCCTCACAAAGCTTCTGCTCTCTTCCCGTTCTTTAGGAACAACATGCCGGATCATAACAAACTAAAAGCCAAACTGAGGAGGAGAAAGGGTGTGCGTGCGTATGCCTGCCAGTGTAGCTGGCACTCTGCCCTGTCCCTCTCAGACCTGAGGGAGCAACAGCAGCTGAAGTGGGTTTGCGGCAAACACAAAGCAGGAACTTGAGTCTGCAACAGTTCTCCCTCTGAAATCTCATCTGTGTCCCCCAGCAAGTGTTGTGTGCTCCCCTCCTCACATAAGAGAATGCTGGCCATTTTCAAAAATATATATATATTGTGCAATTTGCAGGGCTGGATAGCAAAGAATTATTTTCTGTTTTCTTCTTTGAGTGCAGTTTTTTGTTTTGTGTGTGAAGTAATTGTGAGTCTCTTTGTCGATACTATACTACATTATCCCTTAGAATTATGAAGTTCAGTGGAGGGTTTATATTATAGACTTTTTTTTTTTTAAAGGACGTAACGTGTTCAAATATTGTAAATACACATGCTACATTTTTAGACATTTAACAAATAATAGGATGCTTGATCATGGTTTAGAATGTTTATTATAATATAGATGAACGATGCTGATTTATTTTTCTGTTCTTCCGGTATAATAAGAAACACTCAGGTATTGCAAGGGCCCATTTGTGTTACATTCCACGGTTTTCAGGGATGTGTTGTTGTGAATCATCTGCCCAAAATATTAAATGCAAAACATTGTCCACAGAATAAAGAGAATAAAAATAATGATGTGTGCTTTTCTAAAAAAAAATGATACCTTACCTGCTGAGAAAAACCTCTAGCACTTATCATGCTGATTTCACCAGGTTTCAATGTCAGCGTAGTCACCATCAGAAGATCCAGCAGAATTGTCCTCCCTCTCTTTTATAGATGGTACATTCACGTACGATGCCTCTGATGTTGTACTACTATTATCTGTTTCTGAGATGAATAAATATAAAGTCAGTGGCGTGCCAGTGTTTTTTTGTTTTTTTACCTTCAAATTGATCCTGCTTGCTTTAAGGTTCAAGGTTGCTGTACAAAAGAGCTATGTGATTTCAGAAAGGAAGCTCTCTGTGCAAAGAAATATCGTCACATGGTTAAGTACAAGAGGTACCTTGACTGAGGTTTCTAGTTACATGCTGTTCGTCGTAACCGTCAGTACTTTCTGTCGTCTGTGCAATGTGGGGATTCTGAAAAGACATCTCAGGAAGTGATGGGCTTTCCTCACCTTCCAAAAACAAGAGAGACCAATTGTAGTAACTATTTTTGACTCAAGCTGTTTAAAAGGTGCGACTAGCATTATGCAGATAAGTCAAATATACAGTGGTTTGCAGATCTGAAACCAAATTTTAGATTAAAAAGATTTTTTAAATATATTGAAATTGAACAAAAGTTGGGGGTCAGTTTTTACATGTTTTTGAAAGTCTCTTATGTTTGATAGACAGATATAAAAAAAATGTATTACAATTTCAAATAGAAAACAGTTATTTTAAATTGTAATACATTTTTTTTATATCTGTCTATCAAACATAAGAGACTTTCAAAAACATGTAAAAACTGACCCCCAACTTTTGTTCAATTTCAATATATTTAAAAAATCTTTTTAATCTAAAATTTGGTTTAAAGACTGGTTTAAAGACTAAAGACTGGAGTAATTTGCTATCACAGGAATACATTATATTTTAAGATATAATGTATTCCTGTGATAGCAAATTACTCCAGTCTTTAGTGTCACATGATCCTTCAGAAGTCATTTCTAACATGCTGATTTGCTATTGAACTATTTATTATTATCAATGTTGGAAATAGTTGTGCTGCTTAATATTTTTGTGGAAACGGTGATGCATTTTTTTCAGGATTCTTTGATAAATAAAAAGAACATCATTTATTTCAAATATAAATCTTTTGTAATATTTGTCTTTTTTGATTAATTTAATGTGTCCTTGCCGAGTAAAAGTATTCATTTCTTTTCAAAAAAGAAAAACATTTAGAAACGTAGTGTAATTTAAACTGGGGAATAAGGTTTTTTAGGATATTTATAATTGTATTTAAAACAAAGAAACATGACAAAATGACAATAAAATATAAAAAATTCTGCACTATTTCTAGGTCAAATAGAATGTGTCACATGAAATGTCAGATTTCATGTTTTGAATTTCTCTCAAAGTATTTTGCTGATAATACAATTATAATGAAGATATTTATATTAAATAAGAAAAATCTAAAACCAAAGGATTTTTCACTTGTGGTCTTAGATGTTTATTTATTGTGATGGTTCATTCATACCATAATGGAGACAGGCGTTTTCATCAATCTCTATGTTCTGATAGCACTCTTCTGATGAAGTACTGTCTGAATCATTCTCATCTGCAAAGCAGAGAAGAATTCACACGCTTCCTTATCAAAATACACTGTTGTCAATATTGTTGCATTGTTAAAACAAAAAGGTATCGTACCTCGACTGTGGGCACGAGGAACATGACAGTCGCTGTAACCAGCAGTGTTTCCTGTCATCTGAGTGCTGTGGGGTGTCTGTAGTGACTTCTCAAGAAGTGATGGGCTTTCCTCGTCTTCTGCAGAAGACAGATCCCTGAGGTTTAGCTGACGGAATGAATCCCCAGAATGCTCATTGATTATACCCATCAAACTTCAATTTAAAGGAATAGTTCATTTCAAAATGAAAATTCTGTCATCATTTCCTCACCCTCAAGTTGTTTCAAACCTGTATGAATTTCTTTCTTCTGCTGAACACAAAAGAAGATATTTTGAAGAATGTCGGTAACCAAACAGTTGATGGACCCCATTGACTTCAATAGTATTTGTTTCCTACTATGGAAGTCAATGGGATCTTTCAGCTGTCTGGTTACAAGCATTCTTCAAAATATTTTTCTTTGTGTTCAGCAGAAGAAGTGAAATTCATACAGGTTTGGAACAACTTGAGGGTGAGAAAATTATGAATTTTCATTTTTGGGTGAACTGTCCCTTTAAATTGCTTTATATGAGCCTACCACAGTGCAGATTCTTGTCCATCTCCATCTCTGTGTTTTGATAGCACTCGAATGAAGATGTACTGTCTGAATCATTCACATCTACTGCTGAAGACAAAGACAATTCATGAATCTGATATGTATTCCCCTACTACAAGATACTGTTTACCCTTAAAGGCGAGAGAAATATTTAAAATCAGAGCTTTACCTTGACTGTCAGGGTCTGCTAATAACACAGTGTCACCATAAGACAGGGGTGCAAACTGTGAATTTTCATGCATCGATGCCGCTTCCTCACCTTCATGAGGGGGGAAAAAGATTAAATATTAGTAAATACACCTACACATGTTCCCTCTGTCTGGATTAAATGTATGATTTATTTTTGCATACGTGACTTGAAATTGTTGTCTGTGTCGGTCTCTGCGTTTTGATAGAACTCTCCAGATGATGTACTGCTTGAATCATTCACATCTACTCCTAGAGACAAAACAGGGTTTATTCATTTGAAATGTATTTCCCTACTAAAAAATGGAACTTCTCAGAGGGGAAATATTTGAACACGGAGGCTTCAATCAGCTTTACCGTTACTCTCAGTTCCTGGTGAGTTATGGTCACCATAAGACAGGTGTGTCAATGGTGACTTTTCATGAAGTGATGGTGTTTCCGCACCTTCATAAAGGAAAACTGTTTGATTGTTAGTATTTTAGGAATATTCACAGTAATAAAAATAATCATACTATTTAATTAATATTATGACACATACATCTAGACATGTTCTCTCTGGATTAATCAAATGAAGGTGCATCAAAATATCAAATGAACCCGAAATATGATTTATTTGTGCATACGTGACTTAAGAATGTTGTCCTTGTCGGTTTTGGTGTTTTGATAGAACTCTCCAGAAGATGTACTGCTTGAATCATTCACATCTACTGCTGTGTATAGAGAGAAAAAAAAGATACCTTTCTGATTTATTTCTTACTAAAAGTTGAATAAATATGGTCACATTAGATCAGTGTATCTTGACTGTGGGTGTCAGGGCCACCAAAAAACAGTGGTGTCAGTGGGGGGTTTTCACCTTCAAAACAAAGAAACAATAAAATACAGGTCATTTTTGGTAAGAGTAAAATATCCCATGAATCCGATTGATTTATTTGTTCATACCTGACTTGAAGGTGTCCATGTTGATTTCCACGTTGTGTGCATATCTTTCTCCATGCCATGTACTGTCTACATCATTCATATCTCCTGCAAGACAGTGAAGAAGAATTCATACATATCAAATGTGGTTCTTCACAAGTCACTGCTTATCCTTTAATGCAGAGCCTTTGACTTTAACAAGATTATGTGATATGTCCACAATGCTAAAACAGAAAAACTAGTGAACTATTTTGAAATGCTAAACTTTTAAGCAAAATTGCCACAGTTTTTGACCGAACTTTATTATTTCTATTCATATGGAACCTACCCATGTCGGCTAACGTATTTCCTCGTCTCTTTGTATAAGTGAAAAGGTAGGACCATCACATCCTGACATGAGTGTTATGAAAGATCTCAGACAAGATCAAATGCCAGTGTTGCACTGAATTGAATATTATGTTGAATATTGAATTGTTTGTGTGTGAAAAATAAAAACAAAAGCATATTTCTGATACCATAAATCAGGGGTCCTCAAATAGCGGACCGCGCTCCGGCTCCGGTTCCGGACCCTGGCTTGTCACAAACGGACCCCGAGACATGATGACAACGGTAACACAATATTACCGTTTCTACAGTTTAAAGTGAGAAGTCGGTGCGTCAAAACAACGGAACAGTGCACAACACAAGCGCTCATGGTCGCTCAAGGTAATGATCTTTCGGCGCTATATCCTCTAATATTTTTATCTAGAGCCAAACACACTTCATTCAAGTCATTCCGTTCGCTAAGCTTCTCTCTCCCGCTAAAGAAGCGCCAGATTAAGAGCTGCAGCAGAAACGGTTATTCAAACAACGGCAAAAACACAGTGAAAATGCAGCAAATTCAATTATTTTTATCGATCATACATAATGTATATGACTGACAATTCAAATAAACAAGTTTTTGTTGTTTTTTCATCTATACATTTAGCATTATTAATCAGCATGTTAAGGGCATTTCATAAAAAACTATGTTATAATTAGGGAAATTGTTTGTAGATGGCATGGAAAGACAACTAAAACTTTGAAATAACTTTGTTTTCGGCTCAAGATGAGAGCGTTTTAATTATCATGAACATTGTTGATTTGTTTTTAGTAGATACTTATTTTAAGCAAAATATAAAAATGGTCCAGACTTCAACAGGAAACTCCAGAACCCGCATACAGTAGATCTTCTGTCACATTGCCTTCTGCCATACATCTAAATGTAAAGATAATAATACCCGGATAAAACATCAGATCCTACATTTTAATATTCATATGCAAATGGGATCAAATGATGAGTTTTTTGTTGTTGTTTTTTGTGAGAAATTCTCAGACTCCACTGCTTTGGCTCTGAGGGCCCAATATACTTTGATATATAATCTATATAATATAATCTTTAACGACTATTTAGGATTTTTCTTTTCTTTAACAAAGTACTACTGGCCAAATGGAAATTTACAACCAATACGAAAAAAAGTACTACCTCTGCTGGGACAGAAATATCGAGGACTTGGAACTTGCAATATAGAAAGGCTGTTGATGGCACTTTTGTACATCTGCTCTCACAACAAAACATACTTTGACTTGTTTCATAAGGGAGATTTCAGAAGCTGGAGCTGAAGTGCTCAGTAGTTGCACTGATAGTGGTTTAGTTTAATATGAACTAAAGTACAGAGGGAAAAAAATTCTCCACTGACCTGAACAGACTTTTTTTTTTTTTAATGTAAAAATGGCTTATGCCAGTAGTATCTGTTGACTGATTCTCTGTTGCGACTTTTCTTGATGCGTGTCATTTTAAATAAGGACTGATTATATATTAGTGGTCATTTGCAGTAGAAGTGTTGTCTACTAAAGCGGCATACTTGGTGAGTTGTTTAGATGCAGTCCTTGCGGTCGAATGCTGTTCTGATGTTCATAGTCTGAATCAGTGTCAGAGTTGTGAGTGGGTTGATTTAATCTCTTGTTGAATTTACGGCCATAGTTTGAGCTCATTCTCGGGCCAAGACTTTCTGAGGAATGAAAAACAGAAAGTGCGCATTTACATTAAATGTAAAGTTTGACCATTACAGAAATTACAAAACATTTCATGTTTATGGCAATTACAATCTCATTATATATATATATATATATATATATATATATATATATATATATATATATATACACACACACTCACCTAAAGGATTATTAGGAACACCATACTAATACTGCGTTTGACCCCCTTTCGCCTTCAGAACTGCCTTAATTCTACGTGGCATTGATTCAACAAGGTGCTGAAAGCATTCTTTAGAAATGTTTGCCCATATTGATAGGATAGCATCTTGCAGTTGATGGAGATTTGTGGGATGCACATCCAGGGCACGAAGCTCCCGTTCCACCACATCCCAAAGATGCTCTATTGGGTTGAGATCTGGTGACTGTGGGGGCCATTTTAGTACAGTGAACTCATTGTCATGTTCAAGAAACCAATTTAAAAATGATTCGAGCTTTGTGACATGGTGCATTATCCTGCTGGAAGTAGCCATCAGAGGATGGGTACATGGTGGCCATAAAGGTATAGACATGGTCAGAAACAATGCTCAGGTAGGCCGTGGCATTTAAACGATGCCCAATTGGCACTAAGGGGCCTAAAGTGTGCCAAGAAAACATCCCCCACACCATTACACCACCACCACCGTGCACAGTGGTAACAAGGCATGATGGATCCATGTTCTCATTCTGTTTACGCCAAATTCTGACTCTACCATCTGAATGTCTCAACAGAAATCGAGACTCATCAGACCAGGCAACATTTTTCCAGTCTTCAACTGTCCAATTTTGGTGAGCTCTTGCAAATTGTAGCCTCCTTTTCCTATTTGTAGTGGAGATGAGTGGTACCCGGTGGGGTCTTCTGCTGTTGTAGCCCATCCGCCTCAAGGTTGTGCGTGTTGTGGCTTCACAAATGCTTTGCTGCATACCTCGGTTGTAACGAGTGGTTATTTCAGTCAAAGTTGCTCTTCTATCAGCTTGAATCAGTCGGGCCATTCTCCTCTGACCTCCAGCCTCAACAAGGCATTTTCGCCTACAGGACTGCCGCATACTGGATGTTTTTCCCTTTTCACACCATTCTTTGTAAACCCTAGAAATGGTTGTGCGTGAAAATCCCAGTAACTGAGCAGATTGTGAAATACTCAGACCGGCCCGTCTGGCACCAACAACCATGCCACGCTCAAAATTGCTTAAATCACCTTTCTTTCCCATTCTCACATTCAGTTTGGAGTTCAGGAGATTGTCTTGACCAGGATCACACCCCTAAATGCATTGAAGCAACTGCCATGTGATTGCTTAATTAGATAATTGCATTAATGAGAAATTGAACAGGTGTACCTAATAATCCTTTAGGTGAGTGTATATATATATATATATATATATATATATAAAATTACAGATCTAATGTGGTTTAACCCATATTTTGTGAAATAAATTAGAAAAATTACTAAATATGGGTTGGGCTGGGTATTGATGTATTGGGTATTGAACTTGTGATTTGATTTAATTCCGATTTAATTTGATTTTGATTAATTTACATATCATGTACAGAATATGGCGAATTTTCTCAAGGGAAAAATATCTCAAATGCTGTAAACTAATCAAAGAACCCTGTTAGTTGGTACATTACTATAGTATTAAAGGTTAAAATTAACTGATTTATATACAAACATATAAATTAGCGGTTTTATTGACATCTTTCCATGGTTGAAACACTGATTGAGCTCGAGACATTAAACAGATTTGTACTGTATTTTTCAACATACCTTCTGATGTTGATTCGTGCTATAATTAGCAGTAAAACGGAAGAGATGATCTATTCACGAGCTCTCTGTGCTTCTCTTGAACGGATAAAAAAGCGATCTGTCATGTCACATTAAAGAGCGCCAAATCGGTATTCATTAATTGAATTTCGTAATAAAATTGTAATTGAGAATCGATTAAAATCGACAGATCGATATGTAGGCAACTAAATACAAAAAAAAAGAAATAGCCATGTTATGAGGATGAAGAAAACAAATATATTGCAATACAAACCGTACTGCTGCCCCCTGACAGCCGAGACAATTTGTGTGTTATAGACTCCTATCTGTACATTGGACTGGTCCTGCAGGCTTGTGTGGGAATTACTGTGATGTTGATGAATCACACATGCTGTTGGCAAAGAGGATGAAAAAGAATGACTTAAACTTCCCCATGCAGCACTAAGCCTCTGCCTTAAGCTTTTGTATTGCTGTAGTAACTAATGTCAAAAGAAATGGTTCACAAAAGGTTTGAAGCATTTCCTGATATTTGGATGGAATGCACTAAATGCACACAGAACTTGGCCAATAAATGAGTTAATTTGAAGTTTATAACAATAACATATTTTTTAAAAGCTAGTGTTGTACTACTACTCAGAGATGTTCTTGGAGTTAGAAAATCTATTTCATTTAGTTGTAAAAAAACTTGTTTGTTATTTCTTTTCCAATACCACTTTGATATTTTGTCATCTTTAAATTTGTGATGAGTTCTTTTGAATATAAAAAGTGATTATAATGTACTTGCCCTTTGCTCTTCTGAAATGCACACAGACAGCAGTATTTATAATAATAAACATAAGTAAAACAATAGATAAGATGATGCAGCCAATCGCTGCTGCTGAAACTCCACTGCTGCGCTCTGTTACTGCCACTGCGGTTGACACTAAAATGAACAGAGAAGGTTTTTATTGACAGAAATCATGCAGATCTTGTTTTCATTCATTTTCTCTTTTGAAAAAGAAGAAACTGAAGCATCACCTGCCACCAGTGTTGTTAACTCCAGCTCGGTTATGCTCCCTGTGGGTGTGATCTCAACACTTTCTGTATGAAAGACATTTAATCCACTGGATACATCAAAGGAATACAAGACTTGTCACTCAGGATTTCACAACAAAACACTAACAAGCTGAAGCTTATATATGTGTGCTTTGACATTTCAGAAATACTGTTGTAAGCCTGCCCTACTTTTAACCTATTTTCAGACCAACTGACGTGGAAATTATGTCCATCCACCCCAAAAAGTTAAATCTGACCTACAACTGAGACTAAGAGCTGAAACAAATTATGTTAACGTTCCACCTCAAGTGGTCACATACTACAACCTCAAATACACACAGGAAATGTAACATTTGGCTCAAAAAGTAAGTTCCTGCATCCCAATTCGCATACCATCCATCCTAAGTAGGGTTCGAAATTAGAATTAGTGTGTCCCAAATCATAGTATGTTAAAAAGAGTATTCCAAAGACACCTGGATGGTCTACTTTTTCCAGTTAGAATTCAAAGTGCAGATCCATACACACTCTAATGGCTCATATTGCCCACAACCCAATGTGCATTAGACGAGGATTCGATTAGAACTACAAACTACAAAAAGTGTTAAAAACTACAAATGTGGCGAATGTGCGAGTCCGACGGTTAAGTAGATAAAGGATTTGAGCGATTAATAATCCTAACCTAGTGAAAAAATATTTATTCATTGTTGTCCACCATATATTTAATCTACAATAGCATTGTGATTCTCAACTTTTAAATGCATCATTATGCAAACACATGAGGAGAGTTCTCAATCTCCACACGAGAGACACATGCCTGGCAGATCAACGTGCTCTCCAAAATGGTAGGAAATTAAATTAAACGGAATGTGGAGGATTTTAACTCTGACAAGATGATTGACAAGGCATTTTAAACGGGGACAGGATGCACGTATCTAAGCAACAGAGCTGTCAGTTCAAATAATTATGACTAAGTAGTATGTCCAAAAGCTTGCCTACTATTCTGCTACACACTCAAAAGTATGTTCTTAGTATAGTATAAGGCCATAGTATAAGTAGGCGAATTGGGAAGCAGTGAATGTCTACACATCAAATGTCAACATGAAAATGAAATTGCACCTTTTTACTTTCCTACTGCACGATTCATCCGTGCATGTTATTCCAAATAAAATCTTTGTAATCTTTCATCTAAATATAATAACTTGCTTTCCTTTCAATTGACATCATTCAGGCCTTGTGGACTGCTTGGATAATGTTAAACAATTGCCAAATGCCTATTAAATACTGTTTAAACAAATTACCATTTTGCTATGTCCAATCAATTCCCACCCTACATATTTTCTAATTGAAAATCCTGTTTAACTCCGAAATATGCCACATTACGGAAGTAAAATGGGTTGCAAACTTGAATTCACACAATGTTCTTTCTTTGTGTACAAAAGAGTGGTGTTTTATGTTATGAAGCACTTGCCCATTAAGTGTACATGTGTATAGTACCTGAACACACAATGCCAGCATCTTCCTTATGTCCACAGTAGTTGACAGTGTTGTCGATGGGGCCGCACTCCCATAAGTTGCTCTCTGTGCCGTTGCATTTCATTTTGCTGATGTGGATGGCTCCGCTGCCGGCCCCAAAATTGGCCGTTCTTATTGCACTGCCACATCTCAGCTGAGCACATACTACTTGTCCACTTTTGATGTCAAAATACTCGTTACACACCGTTCCCCATTGCCCAAAATGCACCAGCTCCACCCGTCCTGCACAGCGATCACGTCCTCCGATCAATTTGACAGCCTCTGGAGGACAGAGGTTAGGCCGAACAAATCACAATTAAAGCATTGAGACAAAAGTAGAGCACTTATCAGAACATCTCAGAGAAGATCTCAGATGACTCACCGCAAATTACTTCAGTTGCATTTGTGCAGTCGCCTTCTGCGGCTGTAGTGCAGTTGTGCAGTTTTGAGTCTTTCAAGATGCAGTCTGCAAGACAAGTGCCACTGTGCACCGGTGCAGTCGTGCCGATCTCAAAACCGTGGCCACAACCAAAAAGTTCACAGATTTGGAGAGCAAGCTCTTTCTTTTCCTCAGCATCCAGAAGATTGAGGGTCACATGGACTGTAGTGTTCTGGTGAAGAGCCCTGAGCACACCAGAGCAGCCCTTGGACAGACTTAGTGTGGAGAGCTCAACTAGTTCAGAAGGGGAAAAGGGACATAATTGATTTCATTGAGTAAATTCATGAGAATGATAGGAACAGTTAGGGTAGATGATTCACATTTATATCTTCACAGCATGCTGGGTTGAGTCAGAAACTTTTCCAGCATCGCATCCTGGCATTGATCTTATCTGAGTGTTAATTCTGTTCTCAGTGTGTATTTCTAGCACTAGACTTTTATTTAGATCCAAACGGCAAAGTGAATATGTAAACCGTGGGGCATTGTTTTGTGTTGCAAAACGTTGTAGCAGTACACTGCAACACCGCCACATCCCGTGAGTCACTTCCTGTGGAAATGTCATATTGTAGCATGGAGGACACTGGGGAAAGAACTTTTTTTTTAGAAAGTTTATGACATTGCCTCCACAGTGTGGTTTGAGCATATGAAGTTCTCCTGATTTATGACTACAGGATGCAGATTGTGTCTGTGTATTCTGTTTGTGGAGTGGATTCATTCTGAAGGTCTTTCTTTAGGGTGACTTTCAATGGGGTCAGAGAGGTCACTGGTCTGATGTTCCACTGTTGGTGGTGAAATACACTACCGTTCAAAGGTTTTGGGTCAGTACGTTTTTTGTTTTGTTTTTATTCAGAAAAACATTTTAAATTGATCAAAAGTGCCAGTTAAGACATTTACATTGTTGCAAAAAACTTCTATTTCAAATGAATGCCATGCTTTCTATTCATCCAAGAATTCTGAAATTTGTTTATCAAGGTTTCCACAAACTGATTTCAACATGGTTATTAATACGACATGCTTCTGGAGCACCAAATCAGCATGTAAGAATGATTGAAGGATCATGTGAAACTGAAGACTCGAGTTATTTGCCATCACAGGAATAAATGACATTTTAAAATATATTAAAATAGAAAACATTCTTTTAAATTGAAATAATATTTTACAGCATTATTTTTTGCTGTGTTTTTGATCAAATAAATGCAGCCTTGGTCAGCATAAAAGATGGATTTCAACAAAACAAAATCTTACAGACCCACTCTTGGTAATGTAGCAGTTGATGCAGAATCATAGATATCTCACACTTTCCACAAATAGGGTACAAAATAGGTTCTGACACTCAAAAAAAGTTTACCAAATGGTCGATGACAGGAGGTGCCGAAATCTGTTGAAAATGTTAATCATCAACCCTTAGGAGGTCAAATTAAAAATGATATGAGAGTCTTTTTATTTTCTGTTAATTTTCTCCAATGTTTGCAACCCTATTAACAATTTGTGGTGTGAAAAATAGTTGTGAGTGGAATAATACTGTATAAAGTAATACTGATGTAATGAGCTTTGAACACGGCTCAACCAATCGGAATCAAGGACAGACACTATCCGTTTTATAATACCAAATAAACCATTATTTATTTAAACATTAAATAACTATCAAAATGTGTAAAATAAATAATAAAAAATATCACTTAATAGGGACTTACTGTGCTTAGTTTGGATGCAAACTAATAAAGTAAATAAAATTACACTTTCAAGAAGATCATTTATATTTTGATAAAATAGAATTTTTCACAATAACTTGAATAACAGGGTTCATGAATACCATAAACAAAGCAATATTTTTACAAATTGGGAAAATGGAATGAGATTATTTACTCGTCTTCCCATAATGCTGTAGAAAGGGTCAGAATTGTTCAATATTATAATGTAAAACTACATTTTGGATAGTTAAAATTAATTACCAATTATATCATTTTAACGGACTGTCAATGGAATAGCAATTCAACAATAGATTGTCAAAATGACGACATTATTATGTTTAATTGTTGGATACAGTCGAGAGACAACGGTCTTCCAATTAAGTGCAAGGACTTTTCTGTGGGACTTTTCCTTACCTTCTTCATGTCTGATGTCTGTGTGATTGTGTAGGGCATTTACTTGCACATATTAAACAGTGCTTAATGATTTTAAAATGAATTCTACGGCGCAAAAAAAAAATGAAGCGGCTGTCTCCGGGGTGGTAGATTGCTCTCAGTTTTTTGCAGTCTTGCTGATCTCTTTTCTCTGTTCTGTTTGATGATAGCAGGTGGGTCTCAGCAGGCCTACCCCAAACACTGTTCTCATGCATATTGTTCATCAACATCTTGATTAACGGCTTGTGGCCCACTTTTAAATAAGTGAGCTTTTTTTTTTTTTGATCATCGTGAGATTGCTGCTAACTGCACACACTGATAACACTGATCTAGACATCATATTTTCAAAGGAAAGGCACAAGTTTTCTTAAGAGTAGTAGAAATCATTCAACTTACTCTGTTTGTCTGAATGATCAGCATGCTTTGCCACACTCTTGGAAGGAAGGTCATCTGTACCATTGAGCCCTGAAGAAGACAAGATGAACACCATGAGTTTTGCTGAGAACATATTGCTTGAAGCCAGAGGGCAAAAACTGTCAATTAAGTGCAAAAGTAGAACAGAGCTCTCAAATCTAACATCTTCCAATCTGCTGTAATTCTTCACAGTCTACAAAGACAATATTCATCAAAGACAACAGCAATGACACACTGTTGAACAAGACGCATTAAAAGAGCTCAGCTCAACATAAAAACAACAAAAATGATGTTCTGCAAAACTTCGGTAATGTTTGTGTTGGGTTACAAAGTTGTCTACAAAGTTCGCATTTGAAGATTTTGTCATGGTGGAAAAATAAATAAATTTAGGCCTACAATGTCCTGTGGTGTGAAGTAAACGTAGATATTTGACAGTTTTACACAATATGAAGGAGACCTAATAATAAAGTTAAGTCATTGTAGTGATTAATAACTATAGGACTAATTCTTGAAAGCCTGCTGTGTTAAAACAGACTACATAAAATGGCTGTTGATCAGGTATTTCAACACCGCTTAGTTGCATTTCAACACCTTAGTTTCTCCATCTGTCTCACATAAACGGCAGAAACTCGGAGCTGATGCTCGTCTTGGTCATTATACTCAAAAAAGTCACAGAATAAAATTGATTTTAAAAAACGCATTTGTGACACTATTTAAATGTTCTCAGGGAATCTAAAATTACACATTTGTATTACAAAAATGTCATGATGCCTGTCCGCTTTTGGCGCTTAATTTAGAAAGAAAAAATTATTCTCGCAGGATCAAATAAATGTAATAAGTTTAGGTTTATAATTAATAATTTCATATGCTTTAGGAGGACACTATATTTGTTGTATTACAAAATGAGAGACTTAATTATGATATAAAAATGAACAAATAAAAAAAATATTTGTGAGAATGTTTTAAGACATACTGAGATTATTTGCAAACTTTTTCTCAGATTAACAGTTATTTTATATTGACCAATCGTATTCATCCAAACACAATTTGTATTTGTATTATGAGGCACTATTTCTGTCCGGATCCCATCTGCGCTATGCATTCTTCACAGCAAAACACTGAAGAAAAATATAACATTTGTCTTATTCTACTATTGAAACACTTTTCTATAAGGCATTGTAAAATGTCTACCATGTTAATAACATCTGCAGCTTGTTGGACACAAAAACTAAAACTGACAATGAACGAAAATTCAGCGATATGATATGGTTTTTTTATTTTTAGCCATCTTATGCATTTGACTTACAAATGAAATGAAGTCATCTTTCTTCATTCAATCTCCAGTGAAGTTCAGCTTATTTATTCACCAATGTGTCACAGTACACTGAAGTGCATAAACCAATCTCTGGTTGCACTTTGTGCAAACAGCTCTTTGGAAAAGCGTCGTAATGAGCCGAGGCATCGATGTACTTTCTTTTGTCAAAAAAAAAAGGCTTCAGATTGCATTGTGCTGCATTAGTTAAACTGAACTTTGTTTTAACCACAAAGCATGTCTTACAAAAAAAGTCTTTTGATTGAAAGTGCACATTTGATTTTCCATCTATGATAGTGATTGTCTCTCAAGAGCTATTTATGAATTGTGCAACAGCCTTTGAGAATTGCACAACCTCTCTACTCAAGTATCATCAACTTAATAGACTTTTTAAATGAAATATTAGACTGTTAAAAAAAAATTTGAATATAGAATGTAATATCGCAGTTGAACACAAGCTTTTTAGATGAAAGACCCAGTCTGCCTACACAACCATACAGCAGAACCATTTTACCTTGAGAAAAGGACAAAGCCTGGAGAGCAACACACAGCAGCAGAAGCGGCATCTCTCAGTCAGTCAGCCTAACAGCCAAAGATTTGTGTTCGTCCCGTAACTCTCCGTTACTCTGACTGATGATCGTGACCCTGCACCTTCAGCCTTTGGTGCTTGTGCAGTTGCTGCATGTGGTTTCCACTACGGGGCGAATTCGAGCATCATGCCTCACACATGCACTCACTACCACAAACACACACCCTATTTTGCTACCGTCACAGGTCAAGTCCACATGTTTGCGGTGTTAAACCTATAAACTTTCGCTTCATATTTCACTGCTTTAAAATATGTTTCAGTGGATAATGGAGTTTTTTTTTTTTCATTTCCCTACAGTTCATTAAAGACTTGTATGGAGTTTCTTTGAGTATTTAAACAAAAGGCTCAAGCTAGGAAGAATCGATTAAGCGTTCATCATGAAGCCCAATTATATGAAAGTCATCAATTCATCACTGGTCTGGCATGCAATTAATGAACTGAAGGGAAAATGAATAGCTGTATGTTGTTGAATAGTCTGTTATTATCGCCAAGCCTAAATTGCAAACAGTGTTTGCATCTAAGACTTCAAAGCAGACCCTCCTGCATTTGTGCCCATTGTCCTGGACTTCAAGCAAGATGTCCATTACCTTATCCTATTGGATTTCTACTGCATTACAGAGAAACTGGTGGTCATGGCCCAAATTTTTGTTGTTTTTTTCTGAAATGAGAGCAAGGAAAATAGCTAAAAGCAAATAAAAAAATTCATTGAACAAAATAAACAAGATTTTAGAATGGAGGAGAAAAGGTTTCCCATTTCTTTTGCGGTTGACATCAAAGGCCATGTGTCCAATCAAATGGTTTTTTGATGTAAATTCATCTGTCATTTGCTCCAAGCCAGCCAAATTAGGCAGATGTCAATACGGACAGGTTGCATGACATACCTTCATTTAAAAAGCAGGGATGAAATTGCGCAATGTAAAAAGAAAATATGACCTAGACTGAAAACCTATACCAAAATGTATTTAAAATATATTTATTTCATACTAAGTATACTACAAATTCATTAATATATTTACTGACATATCGCTTCGAGACTTACTAATATAAATACTATAATTCAACTTTTTTGGAGTACTTCTTTATTGCACAATGCATGCACGTTTATTGATATTAAGCCTAAAATGTGTTTTAAAGTCTGCTAAATTGGAACAACTTATTTTGTACTTAATGCAATTTATACCCGGAAATAGTGCTGAGGTCCAAATATATAATTAAGTATATTTGATATTATATATATTTAAATATACTTAAATATATAATTAAGTATATTTGAAACTATTGCAAGAATATTTAAGGTACACTTAAAATATCTTGCATTTAAAGACTGATGTTATACACTCACCTAAAGGATTATTAGGAACACCATACTAATACTGTGTTTGACCCCCTTTCGCCTTCAGAACTGCCTTAATTCTACGTGGCATTGATTCAACAAGGTGCTGAAAGCATTCTTTAGAAATGTTGGCCCATATTGATAGGATAGCATCTTGCAGTTGATGGAGATTTGTGGGATGCACATCCAGGGCACGAAGCTCCCGTTCCACCACATCCCAAAGATGCTCTATTGGGTTGAGATCTGGTGACTGGGGGCCATTTTAGTACAGTGAACTCATTGTCATGTTCAAGAAACCAATTTGAAATGATTCGAGCTTTGTGACATGGTGCATTATCCTGCCTGAAGTAGCCATCAGAGGATGGGTACATGCATGGTGGCCATAAAGGGATGGACATGGTCAGAAACAATACTCAGGTAACGAGTGGTTATTTCAGTCAAAGTTGCTCTATTGGGTTGAGATCTGGTGACTGTGAGGGCCATTTTAGTACAGTGAACTCATTGTCATGTTCAAGAAACCAATTTGAAATGATTCGAGCGTTGTGACATGGTGCATTATCCTGCTGGAAGTAGCCATCAGAGGATGGGTACATGGTGGCCATAAAGGGATGGACATGGTCAGAAACAATACTCAGGTAACGAGTGGTTATTTCAGTCAAAGTTGCTCTTCTATCAGCTTGAATCATTCGGCCCATTCTCCTCTGACCTCTAGCATCAACAAGGCATTTTCGCCCACAGGACTGCCGCATACTGGATGTTTTTCCCTTTTCACACCATTCTTTGTAAACCCTAGAAATGGTTGTGCGTGAAAATCCCAGTAACTGAGCAGATTGTGAAATACTCAGACCGGCCCGTCTGGCACCAACAACCATGCCACGCTCAAAATTGCTTAAATCACCTTTCTTTCCCATTCTCACATTCAGTTTGGAGTTCAGGAGATTGTCTTGACCAGGACCACACCCCTAAATGCATTGAAGCAACTGCCATGTGATTGGTTGATGAGATAATGGGCTCTATGCACGGCGGTATTTCCGGTGAAGGTCTAAGGATGCTGGATTACTTCCGCCGATCGTAGAGTCCAATGCTATACCGAGAATTTATATTGGTTTTTATACTCTATTGCTATACTAAAGAAACGTTAGTCACAAAAACAGACAAAACAGAGTCAGACACTCCTCATTTTGTTTACGCTTCTGTGTTTATTATATTAAATAAACATAACTATATATAAAATTACATCTAAACGTATTAAAGTTTCGTTTCAAAGACGAGAGGACAGTCAATTTTGAAGACTCTGCCATAATACCGTTTTCCTCGGTTTTCCTCCGCTTTAAATCTCCCCAACCGGAAACGCACGAGCATCCTTGCGTCAAACGCGGAAGTTATGCGTGCATATAGCCCATTGCATTAATGTGAAATTAAACAGGTGTTCCTAATAATCCTTTAGGTGAGTGTACAGAGATCATACTATCCTTATACTAATAGTGATATTAAAGGACAACTCCGGCGCAAAATGAACCTTTGGTCTAATAACACATTGGTACCTAGTCGACCGTTCTCGGGGATTTGTTTTCATGATAATCGAATCTAAAGAGTTTTATCTCTAAAAACCTTATAACGCTAGTATATAGGGCATAGAATAAGTACAAAGAAATCGCTAGTTAATACCACTAACAAGGCTCAAAATAGCCCCACACTAACATGGTAGCATAATGAGGGTCACTAGCCTACATGCGAACCGAAGCATTGAGAACTTTGTAAGTCTACAGACCGTTTAATAAGAAGATATTTTATAAAGACAATACACTTCGGGTATACAGGCAGGAGCCATCTTGGAAAACAGTCTCGACCAGTCGAACCACGAACGCTGTGCCAAGTGAGCTGAACTGTGACTTGGAATCTCATATGAAAGTATGCGACCCCTTTTTCCCTTGTAGTTAGTCACCCGTATATTTTAATAAACAGATATAATTCATGCATTTCCATGGAATTTCACAAACGTAATTCCTCACTTTCCGATCGACCAGCTCGCTCGAACGGCGTTCGTGGTTCGACTGGTCGAGACTGTTTTCCAAGATGGCTCCTGGCTGTATACGCGAAGTGTATTGTCTTTATAAAGTATCTTCTTATTCAACTCTGTACAATTACAAAGTTCTCAATGCTTCGGTTCGCATGTAGTGACCCTCATTATGTTACTGTGTGGGGCTATTTTGAGCCTTGTTAGTGATATTAACTAGCGATTTCTTTTTACTTATTCTATGCCCTATATACTAGCATTATAACAGTTTTTAGAGATAAAACTCTTTACATTTGATTATCATGAAAACAAATCCCAGAAAACGGTCGACTAGGTACCAATGTGTTATTAGACCAAAGGTTCATTTTGCGCCGGAGTTGTCCTTTAAGTAAAAGTACTAAAGTATACCAAAAGTACAATTGTAGGGCTTTTAGCCTATTTTAAGTACATACATATGTAAATGTATTTGAAGTATACTTAGTATAAAATAAATGTATTTCAAAGGAGAGTTTTCACATTTGGCTCCTAAACTGTGGAATAGCCTTCCTGATAATGTTCGGGGCTCAGACTCACTCTCCCATCTAGATTAAAGATGCATCTCTTTAGCCAAGCATTCACATAATGCATCACATAACCTTGTACTCCAGTTATATCAGATTAAACACAGACGATTATATTTTGCTTGAAATTTTATGAACAGCAGCTATGCTAATTATTTTCCATCTGCTTTTCTGTTTCTAACTTGGGATCCCGTTTCGCGAATTGAAAAGATATATATTGTGAAAAGCGCTATGGAATTAAATGTGAAAATTTAATTTAATATAATTTCTGGCTGCTATACTGGAAAACTGTAGCAAATTTTCTATATGAAATGAGAATAAAGAATAACTTTACCTTTCTTTCATGTAGACTTTTAAGTGTGGTGATCTAACCAGATTTTTGGGGATTACTCAAACTGAACATTTTTGGGAACTTTTGGGGATTACTCAAACTGAGACTCACAGAAACATTGCAGATCTAATGCAGCTTTGAGTGTTTCTACCCACAGAATGAACTGAGCAATTATAAGATGGTGTGGCTTAGAGGTTAAAAACCTGGGAGATGCGTTTCTCAAAAGCATCATGAGCTAAGTTGATCATAGAGACCATTGGTGCAATGGTTGTACGATTAGGCTTTTAATGTTTTTGGGAAATGCAGCCCTGGGCTAGTTACTGTAAGCTCGCACGTTTGACCCCACAAAAGATGAACCTCTAAGGATTGTACCTTAACATGGGCGACTTGATGTGAAGTCATGAAAAAAAATAAGTAACAATTCGGACAATAAGTAACACCGAAAAACCAACCCCCCAGCATAAGAACAGCAGCCTGACAACCACCATGTCGTTGTGGCAGCAACTTTTGGATGGTCAAGCACAACTCTTTTTCTTTTTCTTGTTAAAATGTAAACACTGTAAAAATGTCAAATTTCCTCTGGTATACTCTTTAGCAGCATATTAAGCATAACCACAAGAGGGAAGCTCTAATGTTATTTGATTTTTTTGAAGTACCGCTGAGATGTGAAAAATATCCACCATTCATTATCTATCACCTTTAATTTTGTGTACATATTATTTCAACACCCGTTTCATGTTGGTATGTGATTTCAGGTCGACTGAAAATATTATTTGCTGGTCAAAACACTGCTGGGTAAAAAAGATTTGCGTCTCCACAGTACAAATGCAGTGCACTGAGATCTCTATCTCTCTGCTTATAGAAGACAAAACAAGGTATGGTTTTCTCAGCATTACGGCCGTCTCAGGAAACCTTCATGCTAACAGTACACAGTCCTAAAAGCAAAGCTGTTCAAGGACAACACTTAAGTCACTGTCCTCTCTGTCTTTGTGCAAATGGTGCAATCAGGTTTTCCCCTTGCCAGGTTGTGCTTTCAGATTTAAAAGGGAAAATTTACAGTCAGCCAGTCATTAATCTAGCCTGACTTCGTCATACTCATATTCTAGTCAGAATGTGAGTCTGATACTGCTCCATAGGGCTTTGATTATGAGGCGTGTCTTAACCGAACCAGGAAAAAAAAAAACTCTGCACTCAATTGGATAGACCTACAACCAATCAGAGCAACGCAGTAAGTGATGTATGCTGAGCTACACATAGTTGTCAACAGAACTCAACTGCACGCAAGCTGGAAGAAGTAGTAAAATAATAAGTGTTGCTTCTTTTACTTGGTCCTCCATGAGTGCGACCAAAGGAGAAACCACAACGACCACAGGGTTTTCATTGTGTACCATCGGAGCCAGCTGATAAATTAAACTTTTGCCGAATCCCGTAGTAAGGACGGCAAACACATCTTTCCGATCGACAAATGCCTTGATTGCAGTTCTCTGTTCGTCTTTTAAAATTAATGCACTGTCGATTTCTTTTACAACAGACGCGATAGAGGACTCTATACATCTCAATTCTCCAGCTGCAGTCAACTCTGAGGGAAACCAGTTCAACCCAAGCGCTCTTTGATAACGCGATGATTACGTAACTGCAGATCATCTGTCCATCATCGTATAAAGCCCGCCCTGGCAATTTGATTGGCCCGACGATTTCAGAACCGATCATAATTACTCATGGATCGAGTCCAGACCGAACTTCCCGACCAAAAAATGTTGTGGGCGGGGTTCGGGCTGGCATCCAGGCTATATTAATCTGTTATTGTGTCAAATGTTGCCACTCTTAGTCCCCAAAGAGTAGGCCTAAAGCAGTGGTTCTCAATCCTGGTCCTAGGGAGCCACTGCTCTGCACAGTTTGTGTGTCTCCCTCATTTAACACACCTGATTCAGATCATCAGCTCGTTAGGAAAGAGCTTTATTAACTGAAGTGGGTGTGTCAGATAAAGGAGACATATAAAATGTGCAGAGCAGTGGCTCCCTAGGATCAAGATTGAGAACCACTGGCCTAAAGCCTGGACAAAAAGAACTAAAAATATTTTCTTCAAACTATTAACCTGTAGGCAGTTTGCTGTTATCAGGCTAACTAGTTACCTCACATTTTTATATAATGTAATATATACTGTTCTGTTATATACTGTATATATACTGTACTGTTCAAAAGCTTGGGCCCTGTAACATTTTTTCATGCTTTTGAAAATAAGTATTTTAGGCTCACAAAGGCTGCATTTATGTAATCGAAAATGAAGTAAAAACAGAAATATTGTGAAATATTATTAATATTAATGTAAGATAACCATTTTCTTTTATATATATATATATATATTTTTTTTTAAATGTTCATGTGATGGCAAATCTGGTGATTTTTTTTATTATTAAAGTTGAAAACAGTTTTGCTGCCTAAAATTTTTGTGAATCTAAAGTTTAGAAGAACAGTATTTATTTGAAACTTAAATATTTTACAATATTAAAAATGTCTTTCCTGTCACTTTTTAACTATTTATTCCTAATTACAATTAATGCTTAAAAAAACACTGACTCAAAACAAGATGGCATGTTATTCTCTTTGTAACATATGATCTATAATGGATTTTTGCTTTAATAAACCTTAAAGGTGCAATTTGTAATATTTCTGAGGATCTATTGACAGAAATGCAATATAAGATCCATAACTATGTGCTCAGTGGTGTATAAAGACCTTACTCAATGAACCGTTATGTTTTTATTACCTTAGAATGAGACATTTAGATCTACATAACCGCAGGCACCCCCTTCTGAAGGTCGACATATTGTGACGTCATGTTTCTACCGTAGCCGACAGCGAACGAACAAACAGCGCTACAGAGCGCGTTTCGTTCATACCTTAAAAGTGCACCTTTGCGCTCATGCGGACGCGTCGAGTATAAACAATGCTTTATGCTTTAACCAGCTCAGCCACAGCCCTACAGCATAACAGCTCATATTAGCCAGCTAAACTTTTATACCCTGTTAGAAAAAATATGTAGTTGGATAGTTTCATGTGGTTCTTCTCCCTCGCTGTATTATGGGTTTGCTATGTGGGGAGAAATGTCATCTGAGACAATCAGCTGATTACTATTATTATATTATATATTACGACCCTTGATCCTATGGCTTTGTAAACTTTATCCATGATGTGGTTTATAATGGACTGTGGTACAGAAACAGTGACAATGTTACACACTCTTGGCTTACTCTGGCTATTCTCTGCTGTCTCAGACGACGATATGTTTGTCCCGTTTGAGCAACCGTAGCTTCTTCGAAAGGGAGGGGTGAGCAGTGGGCTGAGCCATTAGTGCAACTCGCAACCTAACCGCTAGATGTCGCTAAAATCTACACACTGCACCTTTAACAGGATGATGTATACCATTAAATAGGCTATTTACTACATCATTTAATTTGCAAGACAAATTACTTTTTACTATGAGATGGGCTATCATTTTGCTTACATATATTACAAAGTAATATTTTAATATATCTCTCATCCTGTTCTTTGTGTCTAGCCATCTCTCAAAGAATGTATGCTCACCATATAAATTCAAATTAATACTAATGCCCTCCAATGCCATTTTACTGCAGTTGGTAGCTACTCATTTAGAGCCACAAGATGGCATCATTGAGCTATTCTAACATGCTTTGGCCTGAAAGGAGTTTTATTATTATTATTATATAAGAAAGATGTAAAAGTAGATCGGTATGTTGCCATGGCCAACGTTCAGATATCCAGTTTAAGCTCAATGGCACAACTGACCAATAAAAATCAAGTTTTCCAGAGACCTGTGTTTATGTGTTACCTTAAATGGACACATCACGACTAAGGCCAAATATGAATGTAATTGATCATGCTCAATCGCGCTGAATCAGAGACAGTTGCGTTCAGTCGGTGTTCACAGTCAGTGTTTAAAATCTGCTCCAGTCGTTGGAAACAGTCTGTAAGTGTGTTGAGTTTCAGCTAGTCTTTAGATGTGTCCCCGGCATAAAAAAAAAGACATCTTTAATTCAGTTAGATAAAATGAAAACATCTTGCTCTACAGATGAAGCAAACTACAAACATGTTTAGTGCATATCAGAGATGACAGATCTCTTCTGGATCTAATTTTCCAAGAGACATCTTCAATAAATCCACTCGGGAGTTTTTTGTCTACTGAAATTTCTTGGAAATATATTTTTGCAGTGGGTACTGGGTACCTATAGTGCTGGTTTAGACCCGACTCTGAAGTAGGAGCTAATTCCTACAAACAGTAGCGGTTTTAGGCACGGGCGAACCGGGCAGTCGCCCGGGGCGGCATTTTTTCATGTCACATGGGGGGCGGCACGAGCAGTTAAAAAAATCCTCTGTGCCACTAAGGTTTTCTATTTTCTATCATTTCAATTCAATTATTGGCAAGGGCGCCCCTGCTTGCTGAGAAGGTGCCGTGCACAGAAGCGATGTCAAGGGAGTCTCCTAATTGGAGGGAACTCACCAAGGGGCCGTTCACATATCGCGTCTTTTGCGCGCTCGAGGTCGTTATTTCAAATGTAGGCGCACGGGAAGCGCGCTCATAATTGAAGCGACGCGCTCATTTTTTCCAGGAGCAGCGAGATGAACATTTTTAAACTTTTCAGTATGGGGGTGCACCCAAACACGTGGGTGTTTTTCTCTTCTCCGTAAATAAATCTTTTAGCAGAGCTACAGCAAGCGTTTTTCTGTGGTGGAAATCCTTTAGCTACTAAAACTTCTTTGTCGTTGTGGAGAGCGCAGTGCATGGTTGTATAGCAACGACAGCCATGGGAAAATCGGACCGAATATTACTATTAATAATAAAAGATAAGCTACTGTGCATTATAAATGTCAGGAATTTATCTTTATTGACTCATTCTTTTTATAAAGATGATTTAAAGGCTGAAATATGTGAGGTTTATCTTTTTATAAAACCTTTTTTTTGTCAAGTTTATTTGAACGTATGCATGTTAGTAGATAACATAAAAGACACTCCTTTAAAATTTGGCCATCATCTTTAATGTTATTAACTTGGTGAATAGATTTCATTGTGTATTAGGCCTACTTTTTGAACAAGATTCTGTGTTTAACCGTGATCATTTTGGTCACTATATTCATGAAATTAAAGTAATTTTCATAATGATCATCTAAAATCAACTATAATTATGTGTTTTTACAGTAGCCTATAATAAGCAAAGTACAATTTTCTATTAAAAAATAATCTCTGATTCTGTCCTTTTCTCTGACATTTAAGAGTGACAGGCCTACAAAAGCTATTTTAGTTCTAAAACAGTTTGGATAGTTGTTAATTTTAGAGTTATTAGAAATTATTTAAGAGATAAGTATTGTGTTACTACATAAGTAGCTCTCGGCCACTTTCACTTTTAAAAACTCTTTTTCGTGACAAACTATAGTTTAAAGCTCCAGTCCGTAACTTTTTAAAGTAAAAAATAATCCAAAATAATTATATTAAAAAAAACTTATTCTGCCAGTGGTCAAAACTATCTGCTTGCCATAGCTAGATTCAAAACGGTTAGCTTGTAATAATGATTTTAATTCCAGTGGTACTGGTGGGTTTCCGCGGGAAATTCGAGCATGTCTTTGCGTCATGACGTCACACCCGTACACATAAAGAAGGAGTTTCGGCTAGCCGGCTATACTGCGCGTGACGAGATGTTTAGATGTATAGGCTTTTCTCGCAGCACTTTACATAATTAAACTTATGGCATCCAGAAAGATCCAAACAACAATCATCAGTGTCAACTGGAGATTCAGCAGTTATAAAACCCAAAATACTTCGTACTTCGGATTTAAGGTGGCTAGAGAAAGAGAAAGAAACCGTCTCATGCGAACACAAGGATTTAAACATCGGCGGGGCTTTTGAAAAGTGCGTGAACTCCGTGTTTTGAAGGGGTTCAAAACGGAAGAAGAGACGGCTTTTTTCTGCTGAACAAGTAAGACATTTCAATAGTTCAATCGTGTAACAGTACGTTTTCTTAATTCACAGTTATGGAGTTTCCTTTGTTGTGCCTTTCTCGTTTTGCTATTATGGAGAATATGAATTCTGAACTACACAGGTAACCATAAAACACATTAAATTTAACATTAGTCACGCAATGCTGATGTTGTTAACATGAACAATTTGAGAACAAAGTAGGCGATAATTTGCACGGTTGCTGTAAATCACGTTGATTAAATCTAACGAAGCTTATCATGTCGAATGCTTTTTCCCCCTTAGTTGGTCAGAACAAAAAAATGGATTTTACTTACTTGTTCAGAAGACATTTTCTTATGAATATTCTTATGTTGGTCAAACTTTCAAAAAGTGAATCTGTGATTCTGTATGACAGTATCCACACAGCGCGGTGAGTGACAGCACCACTCGCCTCAAAGCACTGTGTTCATCCGCGCTGTTTCATGCCGATTTACAACCCACGTAAAGATAATAATTCCACGAATCACTGCAGTTACAGATTTCGAACAGAGAGATGGCGACAAAGAGGAAAAGATACGGACTGCAGCTTTAACATGTCATAACTAAAAGTGTGCAATGCATAGAATTCGAGGCAGTAACCAATGAGCTAATGGTTCCTCCCTGAAAGTTAGATTAATATAGCAAAATAACTGGATTTTCTTAAATAACTGGGGGGGGGGGGGGGGGGCGCTCGAAGGGGGTCTCGCCCAGGGTGTAATTCAATGTAGAACCGCCACTGCCTACAAAAGAGTTCCTAGAACTAAAATAGTTCCTACGATGCGAACGCGCCAAAACTCATAGTTCTAGGAACTATGAAAAGCTTTTCATAGTTCCTAGAACTATGAGTTTTGGCGCGTTCACATCGTAGGAACTATTTTAGAACCTAGGTTCCTCCGCTCCGGTGCAAAAGGCCATATTGTATTTGTATCGACCATTTATACAAGATATTCATGTGTTGGTCAAATCACTTGCCTGTCAGCCGTTCACCTCTCTGATCCTCAATTTGTTGATGAAAGTAACCTGTAATTTCAGCTCATTCACTGTGACAATAAATCTGTTTCACGTCCTGGCAGTAATTTGTTGTTTGGTGGCCATACTGAGTGTTCACTGTGTTCTCTGATGTCTTTTATGAATTAAAGAATGCAAATAGACCCACAGCAGCAGCATCTTTGAAAGCGATGTGACGTTATGTGCACTGATTGGCCGAACGCACGCGAAACACCAGCACCCGCCATTTTTTAAAAGGCTGTGTAAACACACAGATTATAGCCTATTTATTTACTCCACAAACTAACTCTACAAACATGGAAAACAGTGATAGATGGGCCTCTTAACCTTTACGCTGAGGAGAAAATCCAACGCAACTTTGAGGGGACCCACACGGCATACGGTAATAACTTTTCATTACTGTCTAATTCTATGTATAATAATAGTTCTATCTAATAACATATTAGACAGAACTGTTAGAGACAGATCGTAAACTAACGAACACGGAGAATGTGAGCATTGTTTATTTGCTCAGGCTCTGGCGTTTCCCAGCGCCGTCAAAATAAAAGTCACAAAAACAAGCGCGGCTTACGTCACTTCAGTCCTACTGGCGGTGCAAATGCAACCAGAAAACGTTCCTGGGGGAACCATTAATTCTCGGGGAACCATCCTGGGGTGCGTTTCTTAAAACCATAGTTGCTAACTAAGTTAGCAACTTTGTTGGTTGCAATGCAATTTCCCATTGCCAACCAACTAAGTTGCTAACAGGTTATCAACTATGGTTTTGGGAAACGCACCCTAGGTGGTTATTTCCTAGAACTATCCGGGGGTGCAAAAGCCCCTAATATATGGGAACGTCCCTCTATAATTGATTCTGATAAAACAAACATATTCACATGCTGCACATCCCACCGAGAAAAGCTAAAAATGTTTTGTGTGGCCTATTATTCTCAAGAGTTGATCTGGTTTGAATGAAATCCTCCAGTTCAGAAAAAAAAAACTTTCTTTCCATCAAAGACCAATGGCAGTGATGTATTTTTTTTAATCCAATACACCTACAGCTCAGGTCATCCAGGTGACATTTCATCATTAAGCATAGACTATTATTTTAACTCAGACCCCCCTCCCTTTCACAAGCAACCGCTATAGTTTTGGAACTATTATTTCCTGAGATCTGAGTGAGTCAGGAAACACACCTTGACCCTTATTATTACTAGATTTGATATTTCTATGAAATACTCCGAAGCTCCACTAGTTAGTTATGTGGCTGGTTCAAGGCAAGCTAGATTTTTGTGTATGCAAGTGTCTGTGTGATAGACAGCTGTTTATAAGCTAGTAAACAGATAAGATCTAAATAAAGATAAGATCTAAAAGTAAAATATCTATTGGAAAAAAAAGGATGATCTGACACCTATTATTATACAAATTGACATTTAGCTAAAATAACAAAGCTTGTTTCTGAAAACAAATACAATTAAAGCTGCTAGCAGCATTTAGCGGTGTTCAAGCAGTTAAGGCCTTTAAGGCCGTTAAGCACAAAAGCATCAAAAGACATTAAGTTTTATGTAGCAAGCATTTAAACATTGACATCATAGATGGATTAGACCATGTTTTAGCATGATTTACCATGATATACCAAATTTAGTGTGATTTTTCATGATCTACCATGTTCCAGTATGATTTACCATGAATCTAGCATGATTTACCACAGTTTACCATCATTTACCATGTTATAGGATGATTTACCATGATATACCACATTCTAGAATGATTTACCAGGATTGTAGCATGATTTACCATGATTCATCACATTGCTAGCATGATTTGCCATGATCCACCATGTAATAGTATTTTTTACTATGATTTACCATGTTTCTATCGTGATTTACCATGATTTACCACATTGCTGCATTGATGTGAAGGGCCAATAAAAATGAAGTGATAAACTCTGACAAAAAATGATTGTGTTATAATAGTTAACATGGAAAAACTGGTTTGCTTTAGTGCTGTGATTTACTGGTGAAAATCAAGTGTGTCAAAATGAAAGTGAGCCAATAAGTGGTCTTCTACTGCCCTCTGCTGGCCACTGTACTTATTAATAAAGTGTTTTCACAAGTGCTTTTGCATTCATATGTAGACATATGCTTACACACACACACACACACACACACACACACATGGGATATGTTATTGTGAAAATCTCTTTTAATGGTGTATAAGCATGCATTTCACATATTTCTTTGTGATGTAATAATATAAAACTATATTAAAACTAATAAAAAAATTGCTTTAAGCGTTTGTTTGTTAGCCAATGCTGAAAGCTGATAAAAAAGATTAAAAATGTCGGTAACACTTTACAATAAGGTTCATTTATTAAACATTAGTTAATGTATTAATTAACATGAACTAACCATGAGCAATACATTTGTTACTGTTTTTGTTCATCTTTGTTAACACTAGAATGGCCACGACGGTCATTTTGACCGTTTTGAATTTTATATCTGCAATAACTTAGTTGAAAAAATAAATAAAATCCTGCTGGTACCTGACTTTTCCTAAAAGTGTCTGTATTTTCATTTAAAATGTTTTTAATATAAATTACACATAAGGCAAACAAACAAATGAACATATTTACCTATTTCGGCCATAGACGGTCATATTGACCGCACTGAATTTCGCGGTATTCTTTTGTTACATTTCTCGCGGTTGACCTTTGTCTATTAGGAAATAATTAGAAGATTCAATTGCAAAATGACAGATATGTTTATTAAGAGCTGGTCAGATGCTGGGAGAGTTAAGGTGTGCAAATGTCCGGTATGAAGCCCTTGGCAGCACAGGGACGCTGGAGTGAGTGCTGAACCAGGAGTGCTGAACACGGGATGACACACGGAAAACGGATACAGGCAGGGAACAAACACGCAGGAAAAATCCACAACGATCTGACAAAGGGCCTTTCTCAATCTGTGTTCTTGTCTGTACTTGTGTCCTTGTGTTCTTGTGAAACGTCATCTTTTGTGGCCCAAGTACTGTCCCAATACACAAGTTTGCATTTTGGCAAGAACAGTTAAAAATCCCGGATGTGTTCTTGACACGCCCATTTTACCGAGGATGCATCAGTTGGTAACTTGTGTGAACTTGACGGCAGAAATATCCCAGCATTCAATTCGGCATTCGAGGAAGGAGAGGCAGGTCAATACAGTATTTCGTTTTTCTACAATTACGTACACTATTTCATCACTAAATTCACTTCTGAGAACATTTGATGCGAGAAATCAACTGTGTAGATTTCAAATATTGGCATTTTTACGAATATTTATGGCTAATCGAAATGTACTCTAACGTTTTCGGAAGTGAGAATCTCCATAAGCGCCTGCGGGTGTAACGTTAGCTATCGAGCCAACCGGCCAGTTTGCTCACAGACTCGTTTTTCCCCACAGCCAAGAGACCATTGCAGCCTGGCTGTTATCGTCAATAATTCTCGTTATGTTTGGGTACTGCAGACGGTGTCTGTGCGGGGGTATTATTGCGCAATACCAGCAAGAACACATCGTCTCAAACTGCCCAGATAGCAAAAAATATCGGCACGGCTTCTTTTTGCCGCCGGCCCCAAACTGTCGGCTATAGGTGCGGCCCGCTGGTGGAGAAGAAACGTTTGCCGCCGAATACGTCACTCCCATTTCTTGCGAGATGCCGCCGGCGAACAGCTGCCGGGCCGCCGACTTCATTCTCTCTGGCGGTTGCCGCCGTCTAAATGAACCGCGGCCGGCTGGCGGCAAGCCGCTTTGAAATCGACCAGCCATGTCATTGGCATGAGTGGAACTGACAGCATTTTAACTTTCACATTTAAAGCGATTATAATTATTATGTGAATTATATCAAATTTTTAGGTACCAAAGTCATTATAGGGTTTATAACAGATTTGACTCAGTCTGATTCCATGATAAGGTTTAGGAAAATACATTTAAATTACGTTGAAACTCTGAAGCGATTCAGTGATAGGCCTATGTAAAATATATAGAATTATTTTATTCACTTAAGGTGACAATTCATTTCTTTGATTTATGCACAAGTGAGATGCACAAATAGTCCAAAAAGAATTCCTTTTGTAAAACTTACTTGGCAATAAATATCTTTCTGATTCTGATTAGGTTTTAAAATAAATATTTCATTCATGGTATGAACAATTTAGCAGAATAAATGGATGAAGTTAGACTTTTAACCAATGCCTGAAATCAGTGAACAGTGAAAGAAATCTGCAACTTGGCCAAAAGCTTGGGTATGCTTTACATTTTTTTTATTAATTTGCAACCATGGTAATATTTATAATAAACATGAAAATCCCTGTTTTGACCTGAAAGATAAAGTGAAATATTTAGAAATATTTTGTCTCTCTGTCACCCCAGGAAATTTCGTTTATGTCTTTCATTTTTTTACAAGTTCGATTTTTTTATTTATTTTACCTTTTACAGGTATAAGGGATTAATTTGCAATAGCGAGTTTTGCAATCTGTACAAATGTTTAAGAAAGTATTAAAGCACAAACAGAGAAGTACCTCCACCGGCCGAGAGGGGCAGTACCTAAAAAACGGAAGCAGATTTACCAACACAACAGTGGCCACTCGTCACACGATTTCAGTATTTGGAGAGGATATCCTATCTAGTCATTGACTACGATCTTTAAAGTAAGTACATTTTTCCTTTTTGTGTAACGCAATATTATGTTCATTTTTTACATTTTTAGTTCATCTTTTTCAAATATGTTCTTGCCTTACTAGTCAAGCTAGTAAGTTAGCCTGTTTACAAAGTTTGCGTCATGTTTCTGACATAGCTAATGTTAGTTAGGCTAACGTTACTTAGTTTCTTCCTGGCGTTAGTTTTTTCTTTTCTTCTTTTAACTATATTTACGTATGTTTATGCAAGTGTGAGTAGGCCTACTACAGTATGTGGTTTAAGATAGTATTGGTCAGTCGAATAATTAACTAACTTACGTAACTAAATCCTGAAGGACAATTCTCCCGCCCACGTGGGAATGGTAACGTTAGCAACATCTTTACGACAAGAAAGACTGATCAGTATAACTTGTGTTGTTTTCTAACTAAACATAATGATGTTTTGTTTGATTCGACAACCATGCTGCTAGTCTAGTTTAACTTACAGTGTTAGCTAACACATGCTGCTTCGCCTTTTTTACTCACTGAATTCAAGCATGTTCGACATGTTGAAATGTATCTAGCTACAGTAGATCGCCAAAGCTTTACATCTAGAAAGAAAGCTTTACATCTAGAAAGTTTAACTTTTGGTGTTTTCTTACAAAAATAACTATGTGTGTGTGTGTATATATATATATATATATATGTGTGTGTATGTATATATGTGTGTATATGTATATGATTGTGTTTTTCTGAACATGGTTTTCTGTTGATCCACTTGTGAAAATGACTCGTTTTTTGAAGGGGTGAGCATTTTAATGTTATTGATTTTCCCTGGAAATTAATCAAAAAGTATACTTTATGCAAAATGTTCTTCTATTTTAGATGGTTCACATTGTTCAGTTTATCAGCGAGGAGTATCTGCCATTTGCAGTGGTTCCGCAAGAGTGGCTCAGCGAGAGCATGTGCCATTGGCCCCCATTTAACCTCAGCAAAAAGACGAAGGCAACAATTTAGCCATCCTCTGCACACCTCCACACAGCACCTGGGAGAAACATCATTTTAAGTTCATGAAGGGAGCAGGTAAATGGGTCTGACTTGTGTTATTTGATTTTCCTGTATTTCATCTGTGTAATTTATTTTCTGTTTATTGTGGATAACTGACTCTTATATTCATTATTCCCTACTCTAGAATCTTGTAAGTCTCAAGAAAAAAAACTCTAGAAAGATGCATCGATTCCAGAAAACCAGGAAAATGCTGAACTGGTATGTAAAATCTATTGCTGTTATGCTGGATTTGTGATCCTGCCATTAAACTATACCATTTGTTAGATTTTCAAATTTCTGTTTCCTCTTTCTCGCAACCAGGTTTCTCCCCAGTAATCCAGACTCCACTTCACAGAGCCAAGAGTTTGAGTACAAGTAAGTGATGTTATTTGTGAAGTTTTTTTGTCTTGGAAACTATTGCTTCTATTTGAAGTCGGCATGAACCGGAAGTTACAAACGACTTTTCTCCAGTGTTGTGACGTATTTAAAAGTGAAACGGTATATTGAACGGAGGGCAGGGTTTTACTCTAGCGCTCCTCTTCTCCATCTCTGCTCATAGCACGGTTTGAGGGGAGTTGCCACGCCCTCGCGCCACAGCACATGACCGGAAGAGAAGAGAAGTCGTTTCGAGGGGGGAGGGAAGGGTAACGTATTTGATTAAAGATTATAAGGCTACATGAATTTTAAAAGAATAATGAAGTGCACAGATAAATCATTTATAATAAACACTACAATATTACATATAAAAATACGAATTGTAAAATCTTACTTCAAGAGCAGGTGAAGCAAGTTCAACAAACAATGTTGAAGACGTTTGCTTGCACTGAGCAATTAGGTACAACTTGCAAACAGCACCTGTGGTTGTAGGTTTAATTCCCACTGGGGCTACCTGTACATGTAGTAGACCTAGATATAAAGTAAAATTTAACATTGTATACTGCATATATTACAGTCTGAATCCTTAGCCTTTCACATTTTTTATTTATTTATGAGAAGCTTCAGAGAAATGTAATTTGTAACACTTTTTTGGATTTTCAGCTTGGTGTAGGGGATAAAGCATGTTTTAGAGACATGTTCCTGAAGACCATTGTTCAAAGTAAGTTGGATATTTTTTTTTAGATTTAAGTAGATGTGTATGTCCTATTGTCCTCATGCAATTCAAATTAAATGACAGATCTGTATTTTCTATATTAGCCATCCGGAAGGACCCGGCAACCCAGGATGCACTGATGAGGCGGTCCAGGTTAACGTTACGCGTTACCTGAAAGGAGCATCTGACCGTGAAGGCAGAAAAAGGCGCCGCACAGCTGAGAGGGACCCACAGCCGACCACTTAAAACTAGACTGACTACTGACACCCCAGAATCACTGACAACTGGAATCCTTTCTTTATCTTGCAGTCAGTAGAATCAAGACCCTTAAAGAAGTCAGAAGTGTCAGACTACACTCACTCACTGTGGAAATTACTTTCTTTTTTTCTTTTTCAAATAAAGCTTGTAAATCCTTGTGCCACAGGTCAGCATTGGGGTTATAATGGCCTATTCTACTCCAGAGCTTTACTATAAATTACTACCACTTATCATATTGTTAGAAATGGTTTGTAAATGTAGTTATACTTTTATTTATTTGGTATCTTGCACATTATTTGGTATCAAATATCCTCTTTACTTGTCATAATGTTTACTGGTAATTTTTTACCCTAGAGCTGTCCTTTTTATATGAACACTTATTGTAAGTGTTGTAATTTGCTTGTAAGGCTGTTTAACCAAAATTGAATTGGAAACCTGCATGTTAGTATATTGATTTATTTATTTTTCTGTTATGTTTCAGTGATCTGAAACATCTTGTTTAAATGACAGTTACTGTACTTTGAAATGTAGAATAAAAATGCCAATTGTAAATTTGTCTGGTTTGAGCAATCATTATTCTTGATAAACTGCATGCTATAAATAAATAAATAAAAAATATATATATAGCCAGAATAAGCGGCGGCAGAGCGCTCGAAAATAGCGTTTGCCTCCGGCGGGCCGCGGAAGGACGGCCTTCAATATAAAGGCGGCGGAACGGCGGTTGGCCCGCGGGCCGGCCGCTTAACGAAGGCGGTAGGAAGGCGGCTGCCGCTTTTAAAAAGCGGCTGCCGCCGGCGGTGCGCCGTCCAACGTGTTTGCGATGTCGCCATTCTGACGCTTCTACTGCCGCCGGAGAACCGACGGTGGTCCGCCGACTCATTGCTATCTGGGTGTCAGCAGCGTTCTGTGTGCTCGTCACCTTGTGAGTTAATTCTTCCAAGAACAACTAGCAAGAGCGTTCTCCCCAAGAACACAAGTCCGTTCTTTGCATTCTTGGTTTTGAGAAACACCCAAAGACTAGGCGAGAACAGTAACACTGAAAAGGGTCGAATCGCTGATCAGTTGCAGCTGGCGCGTTGATCAGAGCGCACATGCTGATCAGCTGCATTGATCAGCGACCACGCACACACACACAACAAGACGAGAAAGGAGACAGCGAATTCATAAATCGTGACATTGTCTCTCTCACTGTCAAAAGAATATCTAAATCAGATACTTTTAGTTGTTATTATCTTGTTCTGAGTTATGTTGAAGGGATATGGAAATATAGCTCTGTTGTGAATAGGCCCTATGCGATAATTACGGGCTACTGATATTATTATTTATAAATGTATAATTAAACTTTTTAAAATGTACAGTTTGATGTTGTTTTGTTTTTAAAAGATATCCTAATACAACAAATGCATTAATCTCTCAATTGGGTATTTATCATTAAAGCTATAGAGTTTGCAATCTAACGGTCAAAATGACCGCTTGTGGCAGTTCTAGTAGTTATGGAATTCTGGCACTTCTAGTGTTAACGTTAGTTAATACAAATCCAGCTGTTCATTGTTAGTTCAGGCAAAGAACGTATATTGACAAGAAGTGAAAGCCAATAGAACGTTCCATTGCAACACCAGCGCCCAGCAGCAGCCCTACGCGTCCGCCATTTTGGGGTGAAAGCGACTCGGCAGTCATATATTATACATGTATTTAGTCCAGTGCAGAGGTCATTTTTAGGTTGAAATAATTAGGTGATTATTTTAATTCACAACAGTTAACGTTATATCCGTTAAAAAGAAGTTGCTACTAGGCTTTTCCCCCACATAACTTGAGACAGGGAAGTTTAAGGATTTAATTAATTATATTAATCTCTACATTAAGTGTGACAGGTAAGAAGAATAAAGTGATGTAAGTTCATAAAGTTATAACGTTAGACCGTTTCCCAGGAGGTACACATAACCTTACATACAAAAATAAGTTCAATGAAATAAACGAATTCAGCAAATAAATGTAATTGTACTAAAATGTAAATGTTGGACAATAAATATATAACAGCAATAGAATAGCTTTGCACTACAGTAAACTGTTTTTTTGCAGTACTATTTTATATTAATTTTCTTCTTCAGAACCGGTGCCCAGTTAACCAATTCCCTGGAACCGTTAGTATGCCTGCTTAACGATCCGCTTATCGGTTCCGCTCGTTGCAAATGTGTCATGACGTCACACACGCGCTGCGTTATTTTGATTCAGAACGCATCAAACATAACATCGAGGCAGAAGCGCTCGTTTGGTTATATTTCACGCGAAAAGACGACAATATATGAGGTGCCGTCTAGGGCTTAAATCAAACTTCATTCACGCACACATATATGAAACACTTGCATATACACGTATACTAAGTAGTCAAACATACATGTATACTGCTGAATGCTCAAACAAATACATATGAAATGCACAACGACACACCTAAAGTCGCTCACGCATACATGCAAACTCTACACACGAGATGCGCGAAACTCTCCAGGCACATACTCATATGAGACGCGCGCGCGCACACACAAACTCATATGAGACGCGCGCGCACACACAAACTCTCCACGCACATACTCATATGAGACGCGAGCACACACACACTCAAACTCGCGCACATGCTCAATGAGAGTATGACGGCGCCACATAACAATATGGTCACTTGCTGCAACACCTGTAAAATTTCCATTTCGTCAAAGGGGGGGGGGAGGGACCTCCAATATGCAGAAACATTTGGCCACACATCATGAACAGACTTTAGTCCCATGAAACTTAAACTGGAATGTCACTGTTTCTGTCACTGCGACTTCACGAACGGGTGAACACGCGCACGCAAACACACACACACATCACTTTTGAAGTAAAATTGAGGATGCAGTGCATGTAATGCATCGAGATATCAAATTGAACTGAATCGATAACATGATAATCGTAATCGAACCGAACCGTGAGACCATTGTAGGTTCACACCCCTAATACTCTGTGCTGTGTCAGCGAGTTAATAATAATTAACAAACAAAATAAGTTATAAGTTCAATAAGTTAATACAAACAAACAAATTTGTACTTATTCCCTCACCCAATGAGAATCGATAAGGAATCGGAATCGTTAAATTCTTATCAATTCCCATCCCTAATCAAGTGTGTCAAAATGAAAGTGAGCCAATAAGTGGTCTTCTACTGCCCTCTGCTGGTCACACAAGCTTTTGCATTCATATGTAGACATATGCTTACACACACACACACGGGATATGTTCTTGTGAAAATCTCTTTTAATGGTGTATAAGCATGCATTTAACATATTTCTTTGTGATGTAATAATATAAAACTATATTAAAACTAATAAAAAAATAGCTTTAAGCGTTTGTTTGTTAGCCAATGCTGAAAGCTGATAAAAAAGATTAAAAATGTCGGTAACACTTTACAATAAGGTTCATTTATTTAACAGTAGTTAATGTATTAATTAACATGAACCATGAGCAATACATTTGTTACTGTTTTTGTTCATCTTTGTTAACATTAGTTAATACAAATCCAGCTGTTCATTGTTAGTTTATGTTAGTTCACAGTGCATTAACTAATGTTAACAAGATTTTAATAAAGTATTTGTAAATGTTGAAATTAACATTAACAAAGATTAACAAATGCTGAAGGAGTATTGTTCATTCTTAGTTAATGTTAACTACATTAGTTAACATTAACTAAGAATTCGTCGCGGGGGGCGTTCCCGAGCCCCGCGACGATAGATTTGGAACAAGAACCCCGAGAGAACCTTACCTAGCGTGCAGAGACTTTCTGTTTTCGAGTTATGAGTGAATTTGTACTTGGGGGGCGTGGCCCAACGTTATACTTTCGTTTTCAGCCTTCCGACAGAAAACTAATGACACAATTGTAAATAGTAATAAATAAAATAAATAAATGCAGTCCATAATACTCCAATAGATGAATTTGGACAAAATGTGATTGTAAATGTTAAAATAATGATTTAATAAAGTCTACATTTCAGTTATATATAACAATATTAGGGAGTAGTATGATGAAATGACAGCAGGGGGCAGTAAAATACCACTTATTGGCTGTTATAGCCATCCAAAATCTTATAGCCATCCAATTTACACTATTATAGCCATTCAAATGAAGAAATGATACCTTTTCTGATAATTATTGATCTAGAGAGTCCAGATAATTGTACTGCACTGGTTTTAAACATTAAGATATGACAATTTTACAATCATAGATGGAAAAGGCCATTTACAGCCAATACAGGCAATTTACCATAGGAAATGCATGGTTTTAAAGCTTTTCAACAGTTATAGCGCCACCTATTGTCCGATCTCCATGAAACTTTGCATGCTTCTTCACCATGGTATGACACATATGCTCATCAATTTTTGTCAAGTTCTGAGTTTTTATTTATGATTTATAGGCTTTTGAGTGTATTTTGACACGCCCCTTTTCTAAATGACCCTATTATAGCCATACGAAAAATGCAAAAGTTCAACTTTTTTTCGATAATTATTGATCTAGAGAGTCCAGAGAATTGACCTAGACTGGTTTGGTTCCGATCGGGCGAAAAACCAGGGACTAGTTCGCAAAAGTAGGTTTTTAACATATTTGTGAATATTTAATGAACGATTTGATTGACAGCAATGGTTCTAGAGGCAAAGTTGTTTAGCATGAGAAGATCTATCAAATGATATGCATATTGTGGGGATGTGTGCAACACCACGTGATTACAGAGCCGTAAAACTCGTTAGCTCCAACTAGTGGCCGATTTCATTCAAAACTCTTACGGACCTCTTGGGCCATGAGTCGAACATGCCCATCGAGTTTCGTTCCGATCGGCCTTCGTTAACCTTGTCTAATAGGTGCTCAAATTCATTGGCCAATGGCGGCCATGTTTTTTGAGTTACGCCAATTTCCTCATACACATACATGGGGCCTTGGACCAAGACACTGCATACCAATTTTCAAGTCAATCGGACTAACGGTCAGGTGGTCATAGCCCTTTTTATGTTTTTTTTAATGTTATAGCGCCAACTAGTGTTCGGTCGTCGCGATCTTTTTACTGTGACCTCAGACTGTCCTCATACACATGTCTCTTGAGTTTGGTGAAGATATCTCATTTACTTTTCGAGTTATAGCCATTTTAGTAAAATAGGCTCCTCCCACAACAATCATTTTACTCCCCCTAGCGACCGTGAATCGAAAATTCAACTTTTTTTCAATAATTATTGATATTCAGACTCCAGAGAACATGTATGCATTTTTTTTATTTTGATCGGGCGAAAAACCAGGGACTAGTTCGCAAAATTAGGTTTTTGACAAAATTCAAAATGGCGGAAAAATTTGCATACCGGAAATGAAATCGGAGATATACGTTTTTTACTTCAGGCCTCCAGCTTTCCAATGATATAAGACACTTGAGTCTACGACATACGGTTTAGGAGTTATGAGCGGTTTTGCGCAATTGATCGCTGTAGCGCCACCTATAGGCCAATCGGGCTCATACTTTGATAACCTCTCCTCGATTTTTGTACTACCATCTGACAAAGTTTCAACTCTCCAGCACTTACGGTTTGGGCTGCACGATGCGTTTTACAGGAGAATAATAATAATAATTAAAGCTGCTAGCAGCATTTAGCGGTGTTCAAGCAGTTAAGGCCTTTAAGGCCGTTAAGCACAAAAGCATTAAAAGACATTAAGTTTTATGTAGCAAGCATTTAACCATTGACATCATAGATGGAATAGACCATATTTTAGCATGATTTACCATGATATACCAAATTTAGTGTGATTTTTCATGATCTACCATGTTCCAGTATGATTTACCATGAATCTAGCATGATTTACCACAGTTTACCATCATTTACCATGTTATAGGATGATTTACCATGATATACCACATTCTAGAATGATTTACCAGGATTGTAGCATGATTTACCATGATTCATCACATTGCTAGCATGATTTGCCATGATCCACCATGTAATAGTATTTTTTACTATGATTTACCATGTTTCTATCGTGATTTACCATGATTTACCACATTGCTGCATTGATGTGAAGGGCCAATAAAAATGAAGTGATAAACTCTGACAAAAAATGATTGTGTTATAATAGTTAACATGGAAAAACTGGTTTGCTTTAGTGCTGTGATTTACTGGTGAAAATCAAGTGTGTCAAAATGAAAGTGAGCCAATAAGTGGTCTTAACTGCCCTCTGCTGGCCACTGTACTTATTAATAAAGTGTTTTCACAAGTGCTTTTGCATTCATATGTAGACATATGCTTACACACACACACACACACACACACACACATGGGATATGTTATTGTGAAAATCTCTTTTAATGGTGTATAAGCATGCATTTCACATATTTCTTTGTGATGTAATAATATAAAACTATATTAAAACTAATAAAAAAATTGCTTTAAGCGTTTGTTTGTTAGCCAATGCTGAAAGCTGATAAAAAAGATTAAAAATGTCGGTAACACTTTACAATAAGGTTCATTTATTAAACATTAGTTAATGTATTAATTAACATGAACTAACCATGAGCAATACATTTGTTACTGTTTTTGTTCATCTTTGTTAACACTAGAACGGCCACGACGGTCATTTTGACCGTTTTGAATTTTATATCTGCAATAACTTTGTTGAAAAAAAAAAAAAATCCTGCTGGTACCTGACTTTTCCTAAAAGTGTCTGTATTTTCATTTAAAATGTTTTTAATATAAATTACACATAAGGCAAACAAACAAATGAACATATTTACCTATTTCGGCCATAGACGGTCATATTGACCGCACTGAATTTTGCGGTATTCTTTTGTTACATTTCTCGCGGTTGACCTTTGTCTATTAGGAAAAAATCAGAAGATTCAATTGCAAAATGACAGATATGTTTATTGAGAGCTGGTCAGATGCTGGGAGAGTTAAGGTGTGCAAATGTCCGGTATGAAGCCCTTGGCAGCACAGGGACGCTGGAGTGAGTGCTGAACCAGGAGTGCTGAACACGGGATGACACACGGAAAACAGATACAGGCAGGGAACAAACACGCAGGAAAAATCCACAACGATCTGACAAAGGGCCTTTCTCAATCTGTGTTCTTCTCTGTACTTGTGTCCTTGTGTTCTTGTGAAACGTCATCTTTTGTGGCCCAAGTACTGTCCCAATACACAAGTTTGCATTTTGGCAAGAACAGTTAAAAATCCCGGATGTGTTCTTGACACGCCCATTTTACCAAGGATGCATCGGTTGGTAACTTGTGTTGACTTGACGGCAGAAATATCCCAGCATTCAATTCGGCATTCGAGGAAGGAGAGGCAGGTCAATACAGTATTTCGTTTTTCTACAATTACGTACACTATTTCATCACTAAATTCACTTCTGAGAACATTTGATGCGAGAAATCAACTGTGTAGATTTCAAATATTGGCATTTTTACGAAAATGTATGGCTAATCGAAAATGTGCTCAAACGTTTTCGGAAGTGAGAATCTCCATAAGCGCCGGCGGGTGTAACGTTAGCTAGCGAGCCAACCGGCCAGTTTGCTCACAGACTCGTTTTTCCCCACAGCCAAGAGACCATTGCAGCCTGGCTGTTATCGTCAACAATTCTCGTTATGTTTGGGTACTGCAGACGGTGTCTGTGCGGGGGTATTATTGCGCAATACCAGCAAGAACACATCGTCTCAAACTGTCAGCAGCGTTCTGTGTGCTCGTCACCTTGTGGGTTAATTCTTCCAAGAACAACTAGCAAGAGCGTTCTCCCCAAGAACACAAGTCCGTTCTTTGCATTCTTGGTTTTGAGAAACACCCAAAGACTAGGCGAGAACAGTAACACTGAAAAGGGTCGAATCGCTGATCAGTTGCAGCTGGCGCGTTGATCAGAGCGCACGTGCTGATAAGCTGCATTGATCAGCGACCACGCACACACACACACAACAAGACGAGAAAGGAGACAGCGAATTCATAAACCGTGACATTGTCTCTCTCACTGTCAAAAGAATATCTAAATAAGATACTTTTAGTTGTTATTATCTTGTTCTGAGTTATGTTGAAGGGATATGGAAATATAGCTCTGTTGTGAATAGGCCCTATGCGATAGTTACGGGCTACTGATATTATTATTTATAAATGTATAATTAAACTTTTTAAAATGTACAGTTTGGTGTTGTTTTGTTTTTAAAAGATATCCTAATACAACAAATGCATTAATCTCTCAATTGGGTATTTATCATTAAAGATATAGAGTTTGCAATCTAATGGTCAAAATGACCGCTTGTGGCAGTTCTAGTAGTTATGGAATTCTGGCACTTCTAGTGTTAACGTTAGTTAATACAAATCCAGCTGTTCATTGTTAGTTCAGGCAAAGAACGTATATTGACAAGAAGTGAAAGCCAATAGAACGTTCCATTGCAACACCAGCGCCCAGCAGCAGCCCTACGCGTCCGCCATTTTGGGGTGAAAGCGACTCGGCAGTCATATATTGTACATATATTTAGTCCAGTGCAGAGGTCATTTTTAGGTTGAAATAATTAGGTGATTATTTTAATTCACAACAGTTAACGTTATATCCGTTAAAAAGAAGTTGCTACTAGGCTTTTCCCCCACATAACTTGAGACAGGGAAGTTCAAGGATTTGATTAATTATATTAATCTCTACATTAAGTGTGACAGGTAAGAAGAATAAAGTGATGTAAGTTCATAAAGTTATAACGTTAGACCGTTTCCCAGGAGGTACACATAACCTTACATACAAAAATAAGTTCAATGAAATAAACGAATTCAGCAAATAAATGTAATTGTACTAAAATGTAAATGTTGGACAATAAATATATAACAGCAATAGAATAGCTTTACACTACAGTAAACTGTTTTTTTTGCAGTACTATTTTATATTAATTTTCTTCTTCAGAACCGGTGCCCAGTTAACCAATTCCCTGGAACCGTTAGTATGCCTGCTTAACGATTCCGCTTATCGGTTCTGCTCGTTGCAAATGTGTCATGACGTCACACACGCGCTGCGTTATTTTGATTCAGAACGCATCAAACATAACATCGAGGCAGAAGCGCTCGTTTGGTTATATTTCACGCGAAAAGACGACAATATATGAGGTGCCGTCTAGGGCTTAAATCAAACTTCATTCACGCACACATATATGAAACACTTACATATACACATATACTAAGTAGTCAAACATACATGTATACTGCTGAATGCTCAAACAAATACATATGAAATGCACAACGACACACCTAAAGTCGCTCACGCATACATGCAAACTCTACACACGAGATGCGCGAAACTCTCCAGGCACATACTCATATGAGACGCGCGCGCGCACACACAAACTCATATGAGACGCGCGCGCACACACAAACTCTGCACGCACCTACTCATATGAGACGCGCGCGCGCACACACACACAAACTCATATGAGACGCGCGCGCACACACAAACTCTCCACGCACATACTCATATGAGACGCGAGCACACACACACTCAAACTCGCGCACATGCTCAATGAGAGTATGACGGCGCCTCATAACAATATGGTCACTTGCTGCAACACCTGTAAAATTTCCATTTCGTCAAAGGGGGGGGGGGGACCTCCAATATGCAGAAACATTTGGCCACACATCATGAACAGACTTTAGTCCCATGAAACTTAAACTGGAATGTCACTGTTTCTGTCACTGCGACTTCACGAATGGGTGAACACGCGAACGCACACACACACACACACATCACTTTTGAAGTAAAATTGAGGATGCAGTGCATGTAATGCATCGAGATATCAAATTGAACTGAATCGATGACATGATAATCGGAATCGAACCGAACCGTGAGACCATTGTAGGTTCACACCCCTAATACTCTGTGCTGTGTCAGCGAGTTAATAATAATTAACAAACAAAATAAGTTATAAGTTCAATAAGTTAATACAAACAAACTAATTTGTACTTATTCCCTCACCCAATGAGAATCGATAAGAGAATCGATAAGGAATCGAATCGATAAGCAATATCGATAATGGAATCGGAATCGTTAAATTCTTATCAATTCCCATCCCTAATCAAGTGTGTCAAAATGAAAGTGAGCCAATAAGTGGTCTTCTACTGCCCTCTGCTGGTCACACAAGTGCTTCATATGTAGACATATGCTTACACACACACACACGGGATATGTTATTGTGAAAATCTCTTTTAATGGTGTATAAGCATGCATTTAACATATTTCTTTGTGATGTAATAATATAAAACTATATTAAAACTAATAAAAAAATAGCTTTAAGCGTTTGTTTGTTAGCCAATGCTGAAAGCAGACAAAAAAGATTAAAAATGTCGGTAACACTTTACAATAAGGTTCATTTATTAAACAGTAGTTAATGTATTAACATGAACCATGAGCAATACATTTGTTACTGTTTTTGTTCATCTTTGTTAACATTAGTTAATACAAATCCAGCTGTTCATTGTTAGTTTATGTTAGTTCACAGTGCATTAACTAATGTTAACAAGATTTTAATAAAGTATTTGTAAATGTTGAAATTAACATTAACAAAGATTAACAAATGCTGAAGGAGTATTGTTCATTCTTAGTTAATGTTAACTACATTAGTTAACATTAACTAAGAATTCGTCGCGGGGGGCGTTCCCGAGCCCCGCGACGATAGATTTGGATCAAGAACCCCGAGAGAACCTTACCATCAAAATTTGAGCGTGCAGCGACTTTCTGTTTTCGAGTTATGAGTGAATTTGTACTTGGGGGGCGTGGCCCAACGTTATACTTTCGTTTTCAGCCTTCCTGTGACACAATTGTAAATAGTAATAAATAAAATAAATAAATGCAGTCCATAATACTCCAATAGATGAATTTGGACAAAATGTGATTGTAAATGTGAAAATAATGATTTAATAAAGTCTACATTTCAATTATATATACCAATATTAGGGAGTAGTATGATGAAATGACAGCAGGGGGCAGTAAAATACCACTTATTGGCTGTTATAGCCATCCAAAATCTTTTAGCCATCCAATTTACACTATTATAGCCATTCAAATGAAAAAATGATACCTTTTCTGATAATTATTGATCTAGAGAGTCCAGATAATTGTACTGCACTGGTTTTAAAAATTAAGATATGAAAATTTTACAATCATAGATGGAAAAGGCCATTTACAGCCAATAAAGGCAATTTACCATAGGAAATGCATGGTTTTAAAGCTTTTCAACAGTTATAGCGCCACCTATTGTCCGATCTCCATGAAACTTTGCATGCTTCTTCACCATGGTATGACACATATGCTCATCAATTTTTGTCAAGTTCTGAGTTTTTATTTATGATTTATAGGCTTTTGAGTGTATTTGGACACGCCCCTTTTCTAAATGACCCTATTATAGCCATACGAAAAATGCAAAAGTTCAACTTTTTTTCGATAATTATTGATCTAGAGAGTCCAGAGAATTGACCTAGACTGGTCTGGTTCCGATTGGGCGAAAAACCAGGGACTAGTTCGCAAAAGTAGGTTTTTAACATATTCGTGAATATTTAATGAACGATTTAATTGACAGCAATGGTTCTAGAGGCAAAGTTGTTTAGCATGAGGAGATCTATCAAATGATATGCATATTGTGGGGATGTGTGCAACACCACGTGATTACAGAGCCGTAAAACTCGTTAGCGCCAACTAGTGGCCGATTTCTTTCAAAACTCTTACAGACCTCTTGGGCCATGAGTTGAACATGCCCATCGAGTTTCGTTCCGATCGGCCTTCGTTAACCTCGTCTAATAGGTGCTCAAATTCATTGGCCAATGGCGGCCATGTTTTTTGAGTTACGCCAATTTCCTCATACACATACATGGGGCCTTGGACCAAGACACTGCATACCAATTTTCAAGTCAATCGGACTAACGGTCAGGTGGTCATAGCCCTTTTTATGTTTTTTTTATGTTATAGCGCCACCTAGTGTTCGATCGTCGCGATCTTTTTACTGTGACCTCAGACTGTCCTCATACACATGTCTCTTGAGTTTGGTGAAGATATCTCATTTACTTTTCGAGTTATAGCCATTTTAGTAAAATAGGCTCCTCCCACAACGATCATTTTACTCCCCCTAGCGACCGGAAATCGAAAATTCAACTTTTTTTTTCGATAACGATTGATAATCAGACTCCAGAGAACATGTATGCATTTGTTTGGTTTTGATCGGGCGAAAAACCAGGGACTAGTTCGCAAAATTAGGTTTTTGACAAAATTCAAAATGGCGGAAAAATTTGCATACCGGAAATGAAATCGGAGATATACGTTTTTTACTTCAGGCCTCCAGCTTTCCAATGATATAAGACACTTGAGTCTACGACATACGGATTAGGAGTTATGAGCAGTTTCGCGCAATTGGTTGCTATAGCGCCACCTATGGGCCAATCGGGCTCATAATTTGATAACCTCTCCTCGATTTTTGTACTACCATCTGACAAAGTTTCAACTCTCCAGCACTTACGGTTTGGGCTGCACGATGCGTTTTACAGGAGAATAATAATAATAATAATAACAAGCAGCATTTAGCGGTGTTCAAGCAGTTAAGGCCTTTTATGGCCGTTAAGCACAAAAGCATCAAAAGACATTAAGTTGTATGTAGCAAGCATTTAACCACTGAGATCATAGATAGAATAGACCATGTTTAAGCATGATTTACCATGATATACCACATTTCAGTGTGATTTTTCATTATTTACAATGTTCCAGTATGATTTACCATGAATCTAGCATGATTTACCATAGTTTACCATGATATACCAAGTTCTAGTATGATTCACCATGATTTATCCTGTTCTAGCATGATTTACCACAATTGAACATATTCTAGTATGATTTAATATGATTCTAGCATGATTTACCATGTTATAGGATGATTTACCATGATATACCACATTCTAGAATGATTTACCGCAGGATTGTAGCATGATTTCCCATGATACACCATGTACTAGTATTGTTTACAATGATTTACCATGTTTCTATCGTGGTTTACAATGATGCACCATATTGCTAGCATTAATGTGAAGTGTCAATAAAAATGAAGTGATAAACTTTGACAAAATATGATTGTGTTATTGTGTAATATTAAGGGGGTATTTTTTGTATTTAAAGCTAAATAAATCCAGGCACATACTCATATGAGACGCACACGCGCACACACAAACTCTCCACGCACATACTCATACGAGACGCGAGCACACACACACTCAAACTCGCGCACATACTCAATGAGAGTATGACGGCGCCTCATAACCAGAGGTGTAGTGGTAAAAAAAGAGGTGGGTAAACTATAAATTCTGGTGGACCACGACGTGGTCACCCGGTAAGGTGGGCCACTGCCTACCTGATGACATTGCTAACATTGCTCGACATTAAGCCTTTCACTTGTCCTTCGGACAAGTAAATCTGTCATTCACTTGTCTGAGTAAAAAAATTGCTCGTCCGGATTTTTTTTTTTTGGTGTGTGTGTTAATTTATTCTGAAACAATATTCTCATTTATTCTGATTATTCTCATCAGTGTTCAATCAGCTTTGATATTTAAATCGGCATATTGTAATATCTGCACCTTTAAAGGGTGTCCCCTCCCCCTATATTATTAAATGTATGCTTCATCTTTCATTTTAAATTCATACATTTGGTCAATAAATTCAATTATTTAGAATAATAAGACACTATAGGGCTGTTACCCTAGGGGCTGATCAAATTAAATAATTTACACTGAAAAATTACAATTGTGTAAAATAATGTTATGAAATTGATTTAAATTTACATATAAGAAACATTGGAAAGAATGATACTACTTTTAAACATAACACTAAACCGCCAGTAGGTGGCGGCAGGCGACCGTCTTAATGAGTGAGTCATTGATTCATTCATTCAAACAAACAAACAAACGATTCGTTCAAACGGCTGATTCATTCAAGAATGAGACAGATATTTATGAATGGGTCATTGAATCTTTGACTCAATCGATTCGTTCAAAATGCTGAATCATTCAGTAATGAAAACAGGTCGAGTGTTCCTGTGAGATGCGCCGTGGTTCTGCTGTGATTTTTGTTTGGAACTATTTTCGCTGCTGAAACAGAACAAAAACAGCCAATATTGCATCTAAAATGTAAGTGACTTAATTTTAACTGTTTATTGAACTGTTGTAGGAAATGTCACATTTTCAATCATGATGGTGTTCAGGAAAAATAATTGAGGTTGCTTAACATATGTTAAAAATATAAAAACTCCACATTTAGATTTTTATAGGCAGTATGTTGTTAACTGGTTAACTGAGTGTGTGTGTGTGCGCTCATTTGTGTAGATTTCTCCTCGAGAGGCTGCGCGAGCGTCAACAGCGCAACCTTACCGTCCGTCAGTAAAAGTCACCAACACTGACAGTAATGCAGCGCAATATGAAAGAGTTAGTCTTAGTTTTAACAACCTATGAAACTAATAATGAACAATATGAAACTAAAACGACATAAGCTTAATTTAAAATGTCTTAGGAACTACGGGCTATTTAGAGGTGGATAAACGCTATTTAGAGGTGGTTAAACACACTTTGGAGGTGGGTAAACGCTATTTCCGAATATTGGGAGGTGCGTAAACGGCGTTTACGTTCGTTTTGCCTCCACTACATCCTTGCTCATAACAATATGGTCACTTGCTGCATCACGTGTAAAATTTCCATTTCGCCTCCAATATGCAGAAACATTTGGACACACATCATGAACAGACTTTAGTCCCATTAAACTTAAACTGGAATGTCACTGTTTGTGTCACTGCGACTTCACGAACCGGTGAACACGCGCACGCACACACACATCACTTTTGAAGTAAAATTGAGGACGCAGTGCATGTAATGCATCGAGATATCGAATTGAACTGAATCGATAACATGATAATCGTAATCGAACCGAACCGTGAGACCAGTGTAGGTTCACACCCCTAATACTCTGTGCTGTGTCAGCGAGTTAATAATAATTAACAAACAAAATAAGTTATAAGTTCAATAAGTTAATACAAACAAACAAATTTGTACTTAATCCCCTCACCCAATGAGAATCGATAAGGAATCGAATCGATAAGCAATATCGATAATGGAATCGGAATCGTTAAATTCTTATCAATTCCCATCCCTAATCAAGTGTCAAAATGAAAGTGAGCCAATAAGTGGTCTTCTACTGCCCTCTGCTGGTCACTCTACTTATTAATAAAGTGTTTTCACAAGTGCTTTGCACACACACACACACACACACGGGATATGTTATTGTGAAAATCTCTTTTAATGGTGTATAAGCATGCATTTCACATATTTCTTTGTGATGTAATAATATAAAACTATATGCTTTAAGCATTTGTTTGTTAGCCAATGCTGAAAGCTGATAAAAAAGATTAAAAATGTCGGTAACACTTTACAATAAGGTTCATTTATTAAACATTGGTTAATGTATTAATTAACATGAACTAACCATGAGCAATACATTTGTTACTGTTTTTGTTCATCTTTGTTAACGTCAGTTAATACAAATCCAGCTGTTCATTGTTAGTTCATGTTAGTTCACAGTGCATTAACTAATGTTAGCAAGATTTTAATAAAGTATTTGTAAATGTTGAAATTAACATTAACAAAGATTAACAAATGCTGAAGGAGTATTGTTCATTCTTAGTTAATGTTAACTAATGTAGTTAACTAATGAACCTTATTGTAAAGTGTTACCAAAATGTCTAATGCTGCTGCTTCATCTATTGGACAACAGTGATATTACAGACTATACAGTTGAAATGAATGAATGGAAATTTGGTTTTCACTTTTATCTCGGGAACGAGACAATGAAAAAATCTGAAACTCAGAACTTAGATAGTGTTAGAGGCCGTTGTCCGATGTCCGTTGAAATGCATATCTTTGTGGGCTTATATCTCGGGAATGCCCAGGCCAAATCGCACCATACTCGAATCGAAACTAGATGAGGACGGGCCCTTTCAAAGTTCCCGAGCCCCGCGACGATAGATTTGGATCAAGAACCCCGAGAGAATCTTACCATCAAAATTTGAGCGTGCAGCGACTTTCTGTTTTCGAGTTATGAGTGAATTTGTACTTGGGGGGGCGTGGCCCAACATTATACTTTCGTTTTCAGCCTTCCTGTGACACAATTGTAAATAGTAATAAACAAAATAAATAAATGCAGTCCATAATACTCCAATAGATGAATTTGGACAAAATGTGATTGTAAATGTTAAAATAATGATTTAATAAAGTCTAAATTTCAATTATATATACCAATATTAGGGAGTAGTATGATGAAATGACAGCAGGGGGCAGTAAAATACCACTTATTGGCTGTTATAGCCATCCAAAATGTTTTAGCCATCCAATTTACACTATTATAGCCATTCAAATGAATAAATTATACCTTTTCTGATAATTATTGATCTAGAGAGTCCAGATAATTGTACTGCACTGGTTTTAAACAGTAAGATATGAGAATTTTACGATCATAGATGGAAAAGACCATTTACAGCCAATACAGGCAATTTACCATAGGAAATGCATGGTTTTAAAGCTTTTCAACAGTTATAGCGCCACCTATTGTCCGATCTCCATGAAACTTTGCATGCTTCTTCACCATGGTATGACACATATGCTCATCAATTTTTGTCAAGTTCTGAGTTTTTATTTATGATTTATAGGCTTTTGAGTGTATTTTGACACGCCCCTTTTCTAAATAACCCTATTATAGCCATACGAAAAATGCAAAAGTTCAACTTTTTGTCGATAATTATTGATCTAAAGAGTCCAGAGAATTGACCTAGACTGGTCTGGTTCCGATCGGGCGAAAAACCAGGGACTAGTTCGCAAAAGTAGGTTTTTAACATATTCGTGAATATTTAATGAACGATTTGATTGACAGCAATGGTTCTAGAGGCAAAGTTGTTCAACATGAGGAGATCTATCAAATTATATGCATATTGTGGGGATGTGTGCAACACCACGTGATTACAGAGCCGTAAAACTCGTTAGCGCCAACTAGTGGCCGATTTCTTTCAAAACTCTTACAGACCTCTTGGGCCATGAGTTGAACATGCCCATCGAGTTTCGTTCCGATCGGCCTTCGTTAACCTCGTCTAATAGGTGCTCAAATTCATTGGCCAATGGCGGCCATGTTTTTTGAGTTACGCCAATTTCCTCATACGCATACATGGGGCCTTGGACCAAGACACTGCATACCAACTTTCAAGTCAATCGGACTAACGGTCAGGTGGTCATAGCCCTTTTCATGCTTTTTTTATGTTATAGCGCCACCTAGTGTTCGATCGTCGCGATATTTTTACTGTGACCTCGGACTGTCCTCATACACATGTCTCTTGAGTTTGGTGAAGATATCTCATTTACTTCTCGAGTTATAGCCATTTTAGTAAAATAGGCTCCTCCCACAACGATCATTTTACTCCCCCTAGCAACCGGAAATCGAAAATTCAACTTTTTTTCGATAACGATTGATAATCAGACTCCAGAGAACATGTATGCATTTGTTTGGTTTTGATCGTGCGAAAAACCAGGGACTAGTTCGCAAAATTAGGTTTTTGACAAAATTCAAAATGGCGGAAAAATTTGCATACCGGAAATGAAATCGGAGATATACATTTTTTACTTCAGGCCTCCAGCTTTCCAATGATATAAGACACTTGAGTCTACGACATACGGTTTAGGAGTTATGAGCAGTTTTGCGCAATTGATCGCTGTAGCGCCACCTATAGGCCAATCGGGCTCATACTTTGATAACCTCTCCTCGATTTTTGTACTACCATCTGACAAAGTTTCAACTCTCCAGCACTTACGGTTTGGGCTGCACGATGCGTTTTACAGGAGAATAATAATAATAATAATAATTAAAGCTGCAAGCAGCATTTAGCGGTGTTCAAGCAGTTAAGGCCTTTAAGGCCGTTAAGCACAAAAGTATCAAAAGACATTAAGTTTTATGTAGCAAGCATTTAACCACTGACATCATAGATGGAATAGACCATGTTTTAGCATGATTTACCATGATATACCACATTTCAGTTTGATTTTTCTTGATTTACCATGTTCCAGTATGATTTACCATGTTCCAGTATGATTTACCATAGTTTACCATGATATACCAAGTTCTAGTATGATTGACCATGATTTACCCTGTTCTAACATGGTTTACCAGAATTGAACACCATACTCGAATCGAAGCTAGACGAGGACAGGGCCTTTCCAACAAGCTCTGTCACATGGATCTAGGTAGTCTAGGTCGGGGGGGGGGGGGGTTCCCGAGCCCCGCGACGATAGATTTGGATCAAGAACCCCGAGAGAACCTTACCATCAAAATTTGAGCGTGCAGCGACTTTCTGTTTTCGAGTTATGAGTGAATTTGTCCTTGGGGGGCGTGGCCCAACCTTATACTTTCGTATTTTAGCCTTCCTGTGACACAATTGTAAATAGTAATAAATAAAATAAATAAATGCAGTCCATAATTCTCCAATAGATGAATTTGGACAAAATGTGATTGTAAATGTTGAAATAATGATTTTAGAAATTCTAAATATGAATTATAAAACAATATTAGGGAGTAGTATGATGAAATGACAGCAAGGGGCAGTAAAATACCACTTTGGTATTTTTTTAATAAAAAAATAGCTTTAAGCATTTGTTTGTTAGCCAATGCTGAAAGCTGATAAAAAAGATTACAAATGTCGGTAACACTTTACAATAAGGTTCATTTATTAGAACATTAATGTATTAATTAACATTAACTAACCATGAGCAATACATTTGTTACTGTTTTTGTTCATCTTTGTTAACGTTAGTTAATACAAATCCAGCTGTTCATTGTTAGTTCAGGTTAGTTCACAGTGCATTAACTAATGTTAACAAGATTTAAATAAAGTATTTGTAAATGTTGAAATTAACATTAACAAAGATTAACAAATGCTGAAGGAGTATTGTTCATTCTTAGTTAATGTTAACTACATTAGTTAGCATTAACTAAGAATGAACAATACTCCTTCAGCATTTGTATAATACTGCTGCTCCATCTATTGGACAACAGTGGTATTACAGACTATATACAATTGTATAAATAAAAACTTTAGTTTTCAGCCTTCCTGTGACACAATTGTAAAGAGTAATAAATAAAATAAATAAATGCAGTCCATAATACTCCAATAGATGCATTTTTACAAAATGTGATAGTAAATGTTAAAATAATGGTTTTAGAAAGTCTAAATATGAACTATAACAATATTAGGGAGTAGTATGATGAAAATGACAGCAGGGGGCAGTAAAATATCACTTATTGGCTGTTAGCCATGCTTGACCTTTTTTTAAGAAGCTATGAGCATTCATTGAAAAGATATTGGCTTTCGGTCAAGGCTACATATTGAAGTGACCCTATTATAGTCATCCAAATGTTATACATTACAAGTTATACATTTTCTGATAATTATTGTTCTAGAGAGTACAGAGCAATAGATGAATTTGGACAAAATGTGATTGTAAATGTTAAAATAATGATTTAATAAAGTCTAAATTTCAATTATATATAACAATATTAGGGAGTAGTATGATGAAATGACAGCAGGGGGCAGTAAAATACCACTTATTGGCTGTTATAGCCATCCAAAATGTTATAGCCATCCAATTTACACTATTATAGCCATTCAAATAAAGAAATTACACCTTTTCTGATAATTATTGATCTAGAGAGTCCAGATAATTGTACTGCACTGGTTTTAAACATTAAGATATGAAAATTTTACGATCATAGATGGAAAAGACCATTTACAGCCAATACAGGCAATTTACCATAGGAAATATATGGTTTTAAAGCTTTTTAACAGTTATAGCGCCACCTATGGTCCGATCTCCATGAAACTTTGCATGCTTCCTCACCATGGTATGACACATATGCTCATCAATTTTTGTCAAGTTCTGAGTTTTCATTTATGATTTATAGGCTTTTGAGTGTATTTTGACACGCCCCTTTTCTAAATGACCCTGTTACAGTGAACCAAAGGGCAAAGTTCAACTTTTTTTTGATAATTATTGATCTAGAGAGTCCAGAGAATTGTCCTAGACTGGTCTGGTTTTGATCGGGCGAAAAACCAGGGACTAGTTCGCAAAAGTAGGTTTTTAACATATTCGTGAATATTTAATGAACGATTTGATTGACAGCAATGGTTCTAGAGGCAAAGTTGTTCAGCATGAGGAGATCTATCAAATGACATGCATTTTGGGGGGATGTGTGCAACACCACGTGATTACAGAGCCGTAAAACTCGTTAGCGCCAACTAGTGGCCGATTTCTTTCAAAACTCTTACAGACCTCTTAGGCCATGAGTCGAACATGCCCATCGAGTTTCGTTCCGATTGGCCTCCGTTAACCTCGTCTCATAGGGGCTCAAACTTCATTGGTCGATGGCGGCCATGTTTTTTGAGATACGCCAATGTCCTCATAGACATACATGGGGCCTTGGACCAAGACACTGCATACCAATTTTCAAGTCAATCGGACTAACGGTCAGTCCTTTATATGTTTTTTTTCATGTTATAGCGCCACCTAGTGTTCGATCGTCGCGATTTTTTTACTGTGACCTCAGATTGAAGTCATGCACACGTGTACCAAGTTTGGTGAACCTACCTAATTTACTTCTGGAGTTATAGCCATTTTAGTAAAATAGGCTCCTCCCACAACGTTCTTTTTGCGCCCCCTAGCGACCGGAAATCGAAATTTCAACTTTTTTTCGATTATAATTTATATTCAGACTCCACAGAACATTTGTGCACTGGTTTGGTTCCGATCGGGCGAAAAATCAGGGACTAGTTCGCAAAAGTCGTTTTTTGACAAAATTCAAAATGGCGGAAAATCTATCATGACGGAAATGAAATCGGAGATATACGTTTTTTTCGTCCGGTGACCAGCTTTCCAGTGATATAAGACACTTGAGGCTACGACTTACGGTCTAGGAGTTATGACCAGTTACGCGCAATTGGTTGCTATAGCGCCACCTATGGGCCAATTGGGCTCATAATTTGATAACCTCTCCTCGATTTTTGTACTACCATCTGACAAAGTTTCAAGTCTCTAGCTCTTACGGTTTGGTCTGCACGATGCGTTTTACGGCAGAAGAATAATAATAATAATTAAAGCTGCGAGCAGCATTTAGCGGTGTTCAAGCAGTTAAGGCCTTTAAGGCTTTTAAGCACAAAAGCATCAAAAGACATTAAGTTTTATTTAGCATACATTTAACCAGTGACATCATAGATGCAATAGACCATGTTTTAGCATGATTTACCATGATATACCACATTTTAGTGTGATTTTTCATGATTTACCATGAATCTAGCATGATTTACCATGGTTTATCATGATATACCAAGTTCTAGTATGATTCACCATGATTTACCACAATTGAACACATTCTAGTATGATTTAATATGATTCTAGCATGATTTACCATAGTTTACCATGATTTACCTTGATTTATCCTGTTATAGGATGATTTACCATGATATACCACATTCTAGAATGATTTACCAGGATTCATTACATTGCTAGCTTGATTTACTATGATACATAATGTAATAGTATTATTTACTATGATTTACCATTTTTCTATCGTGATTTACCATGATTTACCACATTGGTAGCATTGATGTGAAGTGTCAATAAAAATGAAGTGATAAACTCTGACTAATTATATACACGCAGTAGACGAAGTTTGTTTTTAATTTCTGCTGAGCAACAGAAGCACTCTAAGGGATGTTTATTCAAATGGCACTTGTTGTTTTATGATATTTGTTTTTAAAAAAAATGTATATATATCTTCTTTTTTCTTTTGGTTGAACGTGCCAACATGTTAAACAGCCTTAAGGGCCGAGATTTTATTTTATGGTATTTTAATTTATTTATGTTTGGCGGAATTTTCTAGATCTGAAAGTGCAGACCGTTCAATTTTGGTGTCATATTTTTTCGATGGTGCATTTTGTTGTCTATATTGTCTTTATAATATTTTGTTTTTATTTCAATTATTTTATTTACCAGATGTGTCTATGCAAATATTGTTTTGTCATGTTGTATTTATCAGGTGTGGTGTAAATAAAGTGTGTTATAGTCATTTAAGAGTCAAGTGTATTTATTAATCTGGAAATGTTTGATGGCGTGATACCGCTATTTCTAAAAAAAAAAACATATTTAGTTTCCTACTCGAATAAGTGTATAATCCGTATTTACTGAAAGTTATCAAAATCTTTTATTGTTAGTTATGCTACTTGGGCTTTTGTTGAGCTTTGAGTTCAGCTGGGAATTTTAATACAGTTGTCATTGTGTACTTACAGCAGTACATTATGTCTGTAGGCCAATTCATTTATTCAGTGGAGTTTGATTTTGGTCGAGCATGCGCAGTTGTGTTACGTCAAATGCAACTGAATTACTCATTCAAATTAATGAATACATTTTTAACATTATATGACTCTTAAATTGACTGGTTTGAAACCGAATAAATCTTTTGTTGTATATAATCAAATAGTGCATATTTTTCGCCAACACTTGATTGATTAATTCTAATGCTTTCTCTTCTTTTCTTTATGTATTTATACAAATATATACACTTCGTCCTATTGTTAGTTTAACTGCTTATATTGCTCTTTTGATTTGCAAGTCGCTTAATGATTAAATGTGACTCTTAAATTGGCTCAGTTGTAATCAGATGACTCTGAAATTCACTTGTTCGAAACAAAATAACCCTTTATTTAAACTGACTCATTTGAACCAAATTACCAGTACATTGACTCGCTGGTAACCAAAAGACTCAAATATCCTTGTATGTAATCAAATGACTGTTAAATTGACTCGTTCGAAACAATATAACTGATCAAATGACTCGAAAGTGACTCGCTTTTAACCAAAAGACTCAAATGTCCTTGTTTGGAATCAAATGACTGCGTGCTGCATAGAGCATCACAGTCCCGCCCACAGCCGGTGCCGGAAGTAAGAATTCAATACAATTTCTCCATTGACAGTTGGGGGTATGAGCCATAAAAACGTAACCATACATGGTAGACTGAAAACCAGCCACGGCTGTACTAGGCGATTGTATATGCTCATATAAACGCCAACAGTTGATGGGGCACTGCTCGTGTTTTGAGATAAATGCCTTTTATGCGCGATGTCTTGGATCAGTACTTCATTACCCACAATCCTGAACAATCCCACAGTGATGCATCTGATTGGTGGAAGTCGTGTAGCTGTCTGGTTAACGGATTTGCAGCTGCGTCAACTGCACATCCAATGGCGCGGGCGCCTCTGACGTGCGACCAATGAGCTAGCCCCACGTCAAGGGGGCGTGGCTTTGGCGCACCGAAAGTGTTTGTGGGTTTTATAGCGTAATCAGCGACCACCACGAAGCAAGAAGAGACCATCATGGCGAGTCCAGCTAAAAAGGTGAAAACGGACGATGAAACTTGTGTCGAGGGGTACATACATAATGTGAGTGCGGTAAAGGTAGGCGTGCGCAATGGCGGGAAGTATTTTAACGCGTCGCTGCAAGTTAGTAGAGAAGAATTTAGACATGTCGTCGTGTTCGCTGTGGAGAAGCGGACCATTTTCTCTCTGGCAGAAAAAAATAAGAGTCCCGTGAAGCTCATGAAAATCAAGAAGCGTGTCAGTAAGTATCCATTGCTGTGTACGTAAATAAGTAAATAGTTGTTGAGTTTGTGTACATATTAACTAAGTTTACGTTGTTAAGGTTATGATGGAGGAAAGTTCGATGTCCAGTGCGGCAAGGCAACGGAGCTAACGGTGGTGTCTGACGTCGGTTTCGGCTTCAGAGAGTCGCCACAGAGTGTCAAGAAAACAGTGGCTGAGGCTAAAGCCATGGCAGCACGACAGCAGGTAATTATAAAAGGGATATAAATGTATATAGTCGATTTAAATGCAAAAACTATGTGAAGCTTCGTCGTATGACGAATAAACGACGGGGCGGGGCGTGCGATTCATTTTTGTTCAGTTTAACGCATTAAAATATTAGTGCAATAAAGTTTTCTGTTATCCTTTAATTACATAATAATCACGCTGTTATTGACGTGAATGCTTTTAAAGTATTGAAGTGCGGCAAGATTACTGAGGACGCGCTGTTTGTGAATGCCGTGTCATGTTACACACGCAAGATGCGTCCAGTTCTCTTTTGAACCTGAACGAACCAACAGACTCCAATTCTTATGCTTGCTTCGCGAGTATGATAATTTTGGCAGTGTTAAATGAGTTGTGTTGATTCGTAATGTGTTAGCTGTTAGATAATGAGATGGAAGTGAGAGTGCGTCAGAATTTAAAGAGACAGTAGTTGAATAAACTAGTCTCCGTGACGCTTGCCTTTAATGTCAATGAAAGAACGAAGGCAATGTGTGAAATTGCTGGTTTAATAAGGATCAGTCTATATGAAGTTTAACATTTTATGCAGTAAAGACTGCAAAGTGTCTGATAAGTTTATTGAATGTCAAAAAGTTTGATAATGCAATGGATAAATGTATGACTTCGTAATCTAAGGATTGTCTTAAGTTCAGTTAAATGAACAGTTATTTTTTAAAGTTGAAATCTACATATCTTTCAATTATGTTGAATATCTATCAGTAATATATGAAAAAATAATTTGGTACAGTATGAGTGATAGTGGTTTTCATCCATATAAATATGTCATTACAGCGAATATATATATATATATAAAAAACTGCATCTAAGTTATTGGTACAGTAATTTGTACAATGATGATTACAATATGAAAATATTACAAATTCTGATTTATAATGTTAATGATAAAAAAGAATAATGTGCGTTTAATGTTGCGTAATGGATCGACGGTATTTTATATATATATATAAATATGGAAATGGAGGGAATTGTCATACTAGCTCTGGTTTTATAAATGGTCGTAAATTAATATTTTGTTCTGTTGTTAAATTGCATTGTTAGTAATATAAATAAAAGCGTAGTCTGGCTGTTCTGGGTAAGATGGCTTGAAAAATACAGAGAACCTATCAAAATGAAAATAATGGAAAGTATGTTTTTTTTTTTTAGTCCAAGTTTATTTGTTTTGTTTGTTTTTTTCAGCAAAAGCAGATAACACCAACAGTTGTGTTCGGCTAAAGCTCACAAGTGTACATCTCGGAATGAAATGCATTCTAGTAATTGCTGCAACAGCATTCAAAACAAAGTCAAATACGACGTGTGCACTCTGTAACAGATGGGTGCACACACCAGGTTTGCGTGGGTTTAAACTGTGTTGCACGGTTTGATTGGTGGCCGACCTCAAGCAATGCACGCCTCTTAGAACTATTGTTTGTCTTGAGACAGTCCCGACGTTACATGCTTGAGACGTATGCTTTCAAAGTAGTGTGAGGGCAATCGGAGAGCACTCGGCTGGGTCATTTTGTGCAGATTCCCTGGAACGGCTGCGTGAGTTTTCACGGCGACACAGTTGTTGCATGATTGTTTAGGTTGAGTGCACGACAACGATGTCATGGGTGTGGGTATTTATTCTAGATACAGGACTGGTTTATTGAAGAGCTTTAGGTTCAGCGGCAGCAACAAACGTACACTTTTATTTTTATAGTAATAAAGGCTGTTTCATGCAGCTGCGATTATTATACTATCACGTGTATCAGGATAGATCTGATGGGGAAAAAATATCGATCCCAGTTCAAGGGTATTGGCGTGAAGCCTGGATATATGCTTAGGATTAATGTGTGCGTGTGCTTTTCTTTTTTTTATGTCGTGCGGTTTTCATGTAATATGATGTTTTAACTGTTTCTGTGTTTTTCTGTTAGGTTGGGAAAATGGAGGTGAAAGTTTGCCACGTTGATGTGGCTACAGAGATGGTGCAGATAATGAACGCAAATGTGGAAACTCAGGTTTGTCACGTCCAAGACTCATCCGGCCACATGAAGCTCCAGTTGTGGGCTGGACAGATAGGGCTGGTGGCGAGGGGCCATTCCTATCTGATGCGCAATCTTAGCACGCGTTCATATCTGGGGTCCGTGTTCCTGACCACAACTCGGAATACGGAGATTGTTGAGATTCCGGAAGTGGCTGGCGCCAGTTCCTTTGCTCGGTTTGAAGGTGAGGAGGAGGAGGTGGTGACCACCGTGATGGGAAGCATCATTCGTGCTGAAATAGCGGTTTCTATGAAGTGCTCCAAATGCCAGGCCTGGCAGCCCGATTTCAACGCGGCGTTAAAGTTTCATCGATGCCAGCGATGCAAACTTCTCCAGAAAGCTGAATTGTACCAGTGTACTGCCAGTGGACGGGTCGCACTCTTGCAAGAGGGTAGGGAAATGGACCTGAGTGTGACCAACTCTGTCATCAAACGGTACCTGGAGAAGGAAGGCATCACGCATTTGCTGATTGAAGGCCAGAATGTGGAGGAGCATCTCCTGAGTGGCGATGCATGGCAAGTTGAAATCCAGCATGACGTTGTCGTTAGACTTGACAAAGTGGTGGAAACTGCTGAAAGTGGCGAAACGGAAGATGAAGAGCTTGCGGGAGCAATGGCCGCTTTGGAAGGGGAAACCGGTTTAACGGTGGTTCCAGAGCCAGTTGTGCCAGAAGGATTGTGAGGTTATGATGCGTTCGCTCATCATATACGCGCTGTAGACGAAGTTTGTTTTTAATTTCTGCTGAGCAACAGATGCACACTAAGGGATGTTTATTCAAATGGCACTTGTTGTTTTATGGTATTTGTTTAAAAAAAAAAAGTATATATCTTCTTTTTTCTTTTGGTTGACCGTGCCAACATGTTAAACAGCCTTAAGGGCCGAGATTTTATTTTATGGTATTTTAATTTATTTATGTTTGGCGGAATTTTCTAGATCTGAAAGTGCCGACCGTTCAATTTTGGTGTCATATTTTTTCGATGGTGCATTTTGTTGTCTATATTGTCTTTATAATATTTTGTTTTTATTTTAATTATTTTATTTACCAGATGTGTCTATGCAAATATTGTTTTGTCATGTTGTATTTATCAGGTGTGGTGTAAATAAAGTGTGTTATAGTCATTTAAGACTCAAGTGTATTTATTAATCTGGAAATGTTTGATGGCGTGATACCGCTATTTCTCAAAAAAACGTATTTAGTTTCCTACTCGAATAAGTGTATAATCAGTATTTACTGAAAGTTATCAAAATCTTTTATTGTTAGTTATGCTACTTGGGCTTTTGTTGAGCTTTGAGTTCAGCTGGGAATTTTAATACAGTTGTCATTGTGTACTTACAGCAGTACATTATGTCTGTAGGCCAATTCATTTATTCAGTGGAGTTTGATTTTGGTCGAGCATGCGCAGTTGTGTTACGTCAAATGCAACTGAATTACTCATTCAAATTAATGAATACATTTTTAACATTATATGACTCTTAAATTGACTGGTTTGAAACCGAATAAATCTTTTGTTGTATGTAATCAAATAGTGCATATTTTTCGCCAACACTTGATTGATTAATTTTAATGCTTTCTCTTGTTTTCTTTATGTATTTATACAAATATATACACTTCGTCCTATTGTTAGTTTAACTGCTTCTATTGCTCTTTTGATTTGTAAATCGCTTAATGATTAAATGTGAGTCTTAAATTGGCTCAGTTGTAATCAGATGACTCTGAAATTCACTTGTTCGAAACAAAATAACCCTTTATTTAAACTGACTCATTTGAACCAAATTACCAGTACATTGACCCGCTTGTAACCAAAAGACTCAAATATCCTTGTATGTAATCAAATGACTGTTAAATTGACTCGTTCGAAACAATATAACTGATCAAATGACTCGAAAGTGACTCGCTTGTAACCAAAAGACTCAAATGTCCTTATTTGGAATCAAATGACTGCGTGCTGCATAGAGCATCACAGTCCCGCCCACAGCCGGTGCCGGAAGTAAGGATTCAATACAATTTCTCCATTGACAGTTGGGGGTATGAGCCATAAAAACGTAACCATACATGGTAGACTGAAAACCAGCCACGGCTGTACTAGGCGATTGTATATAAACGCCAACAGTTGATGGGGCACTGCTCGTGTTTTGAGATAAATGCCTTTTATGCGCGATGTCTTGGATAAGTACTTCATTACCCACAATCCTGAACAATCCCACAGTGATGCATCTGATTGGTGGAAGTCGTGTAGCTGTCTGGTTAACGGATTTGCAGCTGCGTCAACTGCACATCCAATGGCGCGGGCGCCTCTGACGTGCGACCAATGAGCTAGCCCCACGTCAAGGGGGCGTGGCTTTGGCGCACCGAAAGTGTTTGTGGGTTTTATAGCGTAATCAACGACCACCACGAAGCAAGAAGAGACCATCATGGCGAGTCCAGCTAAAAAGGTGAAAACGGACGATGAAACTTGTGTCGAGGGGTACATACATAATGTGAGTGCGGTAAAGGTAGGCGTGCGCAATGGCGGGAAGTATTTTAACGCGTCGCTGCAAGTTAGTAGAGAAGAATTTAGACATGTCGTCGTGTTCGCTGTGGAGAAGCGGACAATTTTCACTCTGGCAGAAAAAAATAAGAGTCCCGTGAAGCTCATGAAAATCAAGAAGCGTGTCAGTAAGTATCCATTACTGTGTACGTAAATAAGTAAATAGTTGTTGAGTTTGTGTACATATTAACTAAGTTTACGTTGTTAAGGTTATGACGGAGGAAAGTTCGATGTCCAGTGCGGCAAGGCAACGGAGCTAACGGTGGTGTCTGACGTCGGTTTCGGCTTCAGAGAGTCGCCACAGAGTGTCAAGAAAACAGTGGCTGAGGCTAAAGCCATGGCAGCACGACAGCAGGTAATTATAAAAGGGATATAAATGTATATAGTCGATTTAAATGCAAAAACTATGTGAAGCTTCGTCGTATGACGAATAAACGACGGGGCGGGGCGTGCGATTCATTTTTGTTCAGTTTAACGCATTAAAATATTAGTGCAATAAAGTTGTCTGTTATCCTTTAATTACATAATAATCACGCTGTTATTGACGTGAATGCTTTTAAAGTATTGAAGTGCGGCAAGATTACTGAGGACGCGCTGTTTGTGAATGCCGTGTCATGTTACACACGCAAGATGCGTCCAGTTCTCTTTTGAACCTGAACGAACCAACAGACTCCAATTGTTATGCTTGCTTCGCGAGTATGATCATTTTGGCAGTGTTAAATGAGTTGTGTTGATTCGTAATGTGTTAGCTGTTAGATAATGAGATGGAAGTGAGAGTGCGTCAGAGTCGCGGCAGAATTTAAAGAGACAGTAGTTGAATAAACTAGTCTCCGTGACGCTTGCCTTTAATGTCAATGAAAGAACGAAGGCAATGTGTGAAATTGCTGGTTTAATAAGGATTAGTCTATATGAAGTTTAACATTTTATGCAGTAAAGACTGCAAAGTGTCTGATAAGTTTATTGAATGTCAAAAAGTTTGATAAAGCAATGGATAAATGTATGACTTCGTAATCTAAGGATTGTCTTAAGTTCAGTTAAATGAACAGTTATTTTTTAAAGTTGAAATTGACATATCTTTCAATTATGTTGAATATCTATCAGTAATATATGAAAAAATAATTTGGTACAGTATGAGTGATAGTGGTTTTCATCCATATAAATATGTCATTACAGCTAATATATATATATATATATATATATATATATATATATATATATATATATATATATATATATATAAAAAACTGCATCTAAGTTATTGGTACAGTAATTTGTACAATGATGATTACAATATGAAAATATTACAAATTCTGATTTATAATGATAAAAAAGAATAATGTGCGTTTAATGTTGCGTAATGGATCGACGGTATTTTTTATATATATATATATATATATGGAAATGGAGGGAATTGTCATACTAGCTCTGGTTTTATAAATGGTCGTAAATTAATATTTTGTTCTGTTGTTAAATTGCATTGTTAGTAATATAAATAAAAGCGTAGTCTGGCTGTTCTGGGTAAGATGGCTTGAAAAATACAGAGAACCTATCAAAATGAAAATAATGGAAAGTATGTTTTTTTGGTCCAAGTTTATTTGTTTTGTTTGTTTTTTCAGCAAAAGCAGATAACACCAACAGTTGTGTTCGGCTAAAGCACACAAGTGTACATCTCGGAATGAAATGCATTCTAGTAATTGCTGCTTCAGCATTCAAAACAAAGTCAAATACGACGTGTGCACTCTGTAACAGATGGGTGCACACACCAGGTTTGCGTGGGTTTAAACTGTGTTGCACGGTTTGATTGGTGGCCGACCTCAAGCAATGCACGCCTCTTAGAACTATTGTTTGTCTTGAGACAGTCCCGACGTTACATGCTTGAGACGTATGCTTTCAAAGTAGTGTGAGGGCAATCGGAGAGCACTCGGCTGGGTCATTTTGTGCAGATTCCCTGGAACGGCTGCGTGAGTTTTCACGGCGACACAGTTGTTGCATGATTGTTTAGGTTGAGTGCACGACAACGATGTCATGGGTGTGGGTATTTATTCTAGATACAGGACTGGTTTATTGAAGAGCTTTAGGTTCAGCGGCAGCAACAAACGTACACTTTTATTTTTATTGTAATAAAGGCTGTTTCATGTAGCTGCGATTATTATACTATCACGTGTATCAGGATAGATCTGATGGGGAAAAAATATCGATCCCAGTTCAAGGGTATTGGCGTGAAGCCTGGATATATGCTTAGGATTAATGTGTGCGTGTGCTTTTCTTTTTTTATGTCGTGCGGTTTTCATGTAATATGATGTTTTAACTGTTTCTGTGTTTTTCTGTTAGGTTGGGAAAATGGAGGTGAAAGTTTGCCACGTTGATGTGGCTACAGAGATGGTGCAGATAATGAACGCAAATGTGGAAACTCAGGTTTGTCACGTCCAAGACTCATCCGGCCACATGAAGCTCCAGTTGTGGGCTGGACAGATAGGGCTGGTGGCGAGGGGCCATTCCTATCTGATGCGCAATCTTAGCACGCGTTCATATCTGGGGTCCGTGTTCCTGACCACAACTCGGAATACGGAGATTGTTGAGATTCCGGAAGTGGCTGGCGCCAGTTCCTTTGCTCGGTTTGAAGGTGAGGAGGAGGAGGTGGTGACCACCGTGATGGGAAGCATCATTCGTGCTGAAATAGCGGTTTCTATGAAGTGCTCCAAATGCCAGGCCTGGCAGCCCGATTTCAACGCGGCGTTAAAGTTTCATCGATGCCAGCGATGCAAACTTCTCCAGAAAGCTGAATTGTACCAGTGTACTGCCAGTGGACGGGTCGCACTCTTGCAAGAGGGTAGGGAAATGGACCTGAGTGTGACCAACTCTGTCATCAAACGGTACCTGGAGAAGGAAGGCATCACGCATTTGCTGATTGAAGGCCAGAATGTGGAGGAGCATCTCCTGAGTGGCGATGCATGGCAAGTTGAAATCCAGCATGACGTTGTCGTTAGACTTGACAAAGTGGTGGAAACTGCTGAAAGTGGCGAAACGGAAGATGAAGAGCTTGCGGGAGCAATGGCCGCTTTGGAAGGGGAAACCGGTTTAACGGTGGTTCCAGAGCCAGTTGTGCCAGAAGGATTGTGAGGTTATGATGCGTTCGCTCATCATATACGCGCTGTAGACGAAGTTTGTTTTTAATTTCTGCTGAGCAACAGATGCACACTAAGGGATGTTTATTCAAATGGCACTTGTTGTTTTATGGTATTTGTTTAAAAAAAAAAAAAAGTATATATATTTTCTTTTTGTTGTCTATATTGTCTTTATAATATTTTGTTTTTATTTTAATTATTTTATTTACCAGATGTGTCTATGCAAATATTGTTTTGTCATGTTGTATTTATCAGGTGTGGTGTAAATAAAGTGTGTTATAGTCATTTAAGACTCAAGTGTATTTATTAATCTGGAAATGTTTGATGGCGTGATACCGCTATTTCTCAAAAAAACGTATTTAGTTTCCTACTCGAATAAGTGTATAATCAGTATTTACTGAAAGTTATCAAAATCTTTTATTGTTAGTTATGCTACTTGGGCTTTTGTTGAGCTTTGAGTTCAGCTGGGAATTTTAATACAGTTGTCATTGTGTACTTACAGCAGTACATTATGTCTGTAGGCCAATTCATTTATTCAGTGGAGTTTGATTTTGGTCGAGCATGCGCAGTTGTGTTACGTCAAATGCAACTGAATTACTCATTCAAATTAATGAATACATTTTTAACATTATATGACTCTTAAATTGACTGGTTTGAAAGTGAATAAATCTTTTGTTGTATGTAATCAAATAGTGCATATTTTTCGGCAACACTTGATTGATTAATTCTAATGCTTTCACTTCTTTTCTTTATGTATTTGGGTCATTCTACGGAAATGTCCATTTTTCTGTCCCTAGCCTTTACAGAAATATTACACTTAAAAAAACACTTTAGAATTACAATTTCTTTACATTTTAAGATAAAACAATATGTTATTTGAACAATTAGACCTTCTTGAGCCATCAAGTGGCAATATTTTATTTTTTATTAATTATATAGAATTCCAAACACCACAGAAGTGCTCGTCCCCACAGTCATGTACAGAGGGAAACTGCTTTATTTTGAGGTCAATAACAGGTTTTTACACCATTTAAAATACAATAATGTATACATAACTATCTAATATATTATGTAAATGACATAAAAAAACGAAATGAAGAATAAATATTGTAAAATTTATAATGAAAGTAGTGGTCCCTTGGAATTGCGTCACTGGTGTTACCATTAAACAAAAATCTCTTATTTTGAATAAAAAATCACACTGATGACATCACTTGACTTCCATCTTCCAATTTCCTGAATTTCTATGAAGAAAAGCCCATAATAAATCCTCTGTCTCTTTTCAGTTATCAGAAATAATCTCATTTATCTCATGATTTTATATGAAGCTTTTAGTTGAAGTCACTGGTATTACCTAATTTATCGTTAGGTAATTGTAAAAAAATGAGAATACAAATGGATTAAACTACTTAATTAAGTTAGTATACCATGATTGACAACATGTGGTTTGATACCTTGCAGCAGCCATTTTGTAAAAATGAATTTTTCATGAAAATTGTCACTGGTGTTACTGTCACTGGTGTCACCTTTCTTATGGGTAACACCAGTGACTCCCATTTATAGATAAACTGTACTCAAAGCTATTAATTTAGATTATATGCCAAATGGAACAATTTAGTCTCATCTACTTAATTATAGTTGAAGAATAATGATATTTGGTCTTATGCATGTCATTGGTGATTCATTGTGTCACTGGTGTTACCGTCTTTTTTTTCTGTCACATTAAATACAATGCCATATGTGACATGATAATAATTTTACATCCATTTAATTCTGCTACACTCAAAAGTTAAGATTTAAAGGATTGCTTGATTTTAACTGGTTTTCAAATATTTTCATTGTTATAGCAAATACAAGGTTGCGCAAATGAACTAACCTCATTCAAGCACACATTTAACAAACCTGATTAAAATAAATAAAACATAATCTCCTTATTTGTTGCATTATTATTATTTTTTGGTAACTCTGACTACATGTGCTGAAAAAAATTGAAATAATATTTCATAAAAACATTTAATATGGCCAAAGAAGTAAGGTAACACCAGTGACAAAAAAAATGGTACATGCGATATTTAAATAAATGCACAAAAAATATAAAAAATCATTAAGCTGTCATTTATGCATATTCATTAAGTCAAAGGGTAATCTAATAATGTGGTGTAAGTTTAAATGTTAGAAAAAGAAATACATTTTAAGACATCTTGCCATACCAAAAGTGGACGTTTCTGTAGAATGACCCATTTATACAAATATATACACTTCGTCCTATTGTTAGTTTAACTGCTTCTATTGCTCTTTTGATTTGTAAGTCGCTTAATGATTAAATGTGACTCTTAAATTGGCTCAGTTGTAATCAGATGACTCTGAAATTCACTTGTTCGAAACAAAATAACCCTTTATTTAAACTGACTCATTTGAACCAAATTACCAGTACATTGACCCGCTTGTAACCAAAAGACTCAAATATCCTTGTATGTAATCAAATGACTGTTAAATTGACTCGTTCGAAACAATATAACTGAGTGACTCGCTTTTAACCAAATGTCCTTGTTTGGAATCAAATGACTGCGTGGTATTGTCTTTCCGTTTTGACCGGAAGAGAAGACATTTTGTCTACTTTCTGCCAAGGTAAGACACGGTTGTGATGCTCTGTATGTAATCTCAATCATCTCTACCATATTTAGCCCTGTTTAAGTTGTTTTTTGTCTGTTTGAATTTTTTGTGGTTGTATTATGTGATTAATTGTATAAATGCACCGTTTAGTTACAGTACTAACGGATGCAGTGTGAAAACACTGTGTCAGGCTACACAAATATTGATGTTGACATTGTTAGCCTCTTGTGTTTTTTACATGTGGTACATTGTACATTTAACATACATTTATTATGACTTAATTCCCAATTGGCGCGTTTTAACATCAGTGTGCAATGCGCGTGACGTTTACGTTCGTTAATAAATAAACTGCAAGTGTCTTGCGGAAGAACATTGTAGCCGGAGCTAACGTTACTTCTCTCCGTTAATGTCTATGGCGAGTCACGCAGGCACTGGGCAACTCCGCAGCCGAGCCGAGCCCGCGATAAAATAGTCAGAATATAAACACTTATTATAGGCGTACTGTAGTGATTCAGGATAAGTCAAAAACACGGTTTGAAAATGGATTCATGATGTACATTTTGAACATACGGACTGCAGCAGCTGCTGATATAACGGCGTTCTGTTGCGCATGTGTGAATTTAACTGAGTAACGTTACATGACAATGCACTCGGACAAATGTGACCACATACAATTTTAACTCGCACATTCTCAAAAAATGGTCGCAGTCTGGAATCCTGAATATACTATTAGTGTACTGTAAACTAAAATAACTCGTATTGTGACATTTATTTTGGTAGTATTGAGTAGTGTTACTGTGGAGACAAATTAAGATATATAATTCAAATAGTGAACTACACTGTTCACTGTGTGTGTGTGTGTGTGTGTGTGTGTTTTGTTTGAGCACCCATTGACTGAAGATGCATACATGTACATTATAGTTTAAAATAGCTTGAATTTGTTAATTGACGTGATATAAAACGGTGTGCTCTAAAGTCTTTTTATTTGCATGGTGCAGCCTGCATGAGTGTGAAGTCTATATTTGAAATTGTTCTTAAATGTAATTGCTTTTGTTTTATAAAATGTTTTTTTTACTCTTATGTTGCAGAAGACTCTGTTATCTGTTTTGAGGTAAGATGCTACTTTTTAATAATATATTGTGATGATATAGACAATAGTGTGTAATAAAACTGTATAATAAAACATTTGAGAAAGTTGTGAATGTGAGAGAATGTATTAAAAGGATAGTACACTTTAAAATGAAAATGTTGTCATATATTCACCCTCAAGTTGTTTCAAACCTATGCATTTTTTTTCTGCTGAACACAATGTAAGATATTTTGAAGAATGTCATTTTACTGTCTTTTGTGTTCAGCAGAAGAAAGAAATGCATACAGGTTTGAAACAACTTGAAGGTGAGTATATGAAGAGTTTCGTTGCAAAAGGAAATATATCCATTTTGAGAAATGTTGGTTATTTGACATTATTATTTAAGACATCAACAGTCAAGTTCATTCACAATTTTTTATACATTAACATGCTTCTGATGCACAGAAGCCAATGACATGTTACTATGCTTATTGGCACATCCAGTCTTCATTGGCATATGCCAGTGGATAATGACATGTCACTAGGGGTGTAACGATATTTGAACCGAACCGAAAAACCGCGATACACCACCCACGATACGTATCGCGATACTCTCATGGCATACCGAACACGCCCCGCGCCCTCCTGCCCCGCCCAGCCCTGGCTCATTGGACCTCATGTCTTATGTGTACACAACGAATACAGCTTTGTTGCCTAACTACATATAATCGCAATAAGCTCAGTGTTTTGTTAGTTTTTATTATAAGCGAGGTGTAATCATTCAAATTCTGTCTATTTGATCACGAAATTCGAACAATAAATGCCGTTTTGGTGCTCTTAGATGTGGTGTGACAGATCACCAGAGGTGGGAGTAAGTCACTAATGCAGGTCTCAAGTCAAGTCCAAGTCTTAACATTGCAAGTCCAAGTCAAGTCATTCTGTTGTAAGGGTCAAGTCAAGTCATACTCTTTGTCAAGTCAAGTCATACTCTTTGTCAAGTCAAGTCGCAACTTAGTCATCAAGTCATACCAAGTCGCACACAGGCTAGTTTTACAATTTTTTTAATTGTGGAACTTTTATTACTCAGAGGGCTGATGGGTTACAAAAACAAATAAATTATAAATAAAATATCGTTAAGAAGCACTTTAAATGCTCTAAAATAAATTAAATGAACACAAGTAAACAAGAATTAATACAACTTTTCCCATCTTGTGCTAGCCCTACATATAATTATTTTGCTGTGATGTCCATTTAGTTGAGGGAGAATAAAACAATTTGCTGGACTCCCGCAAAATAGAAATATCTATGAATAAAACATAAAAACGAATATATTGTTATTCATCTGTTGCAGAAAAATAACAAGAACCGTTAGAACAAAATAGAAATAGAGGCAAAAGTTTCTAATTGTAACATGTTTACAGCGTTGAGGAATGTCAGCAATCACAGACATGTGTTGATTTTTTTTATCACAATGGCCAAGCAGAAGCATTTAAGATAGACTCTCCTCACCGCTCAAAACAGACTTTTGTTCAGAAATGAATTATGCATGCTGGCAAATTATGCATGTTGGCAAATCCTCTGATTATAACAAACAACGGGTAGATATTATGAAAGATTCATTAAGCAGTCAGTCAGCTTATTTGACAGAGATGTGTGAGATTGATTAATTACATGTTATAGCCTATAGCTCAACATGATGAAATGTTAGAATATGATATGCATGTTATTTTTTAATGTTGATCTAGCTTACTGGTAGTCTCATACAGACAAACTACAGCTTTGATCAGGCCCAAGAAATGAAGCCCAACCTTACCCAAGACCGTTGTGTCCGAGCCCAGCCCATCACATTGTAATTACGGCCTCAAATGTAATTATGAGCCTCATTTAAACCCAACCATTTTTTAATACGTGGGTCCTTATAACTGACCTTCTCATTTACTTTCTATGTTACTTTCTCCCGCCTGCAAATAATTTTTTTTGTGTGTGTCGTGTCAACACCATAGCCTATACATCAGCATAAATGCTCCTAATAAATTATTTGTTATTAAAGCATTAACATTCACAAACCAATGTTAATTTAACATAAAAGCAAGCAGGCTGCATGTATGGTTTGCCATGACTGAATGTGCGCAAAGTGTGCTCCCTTATAATTCCTAATTATTAAACTAACATCAGTTTTATGTACATTTTCTCACCTGTCTAATAAAGTACATTCAAGGCTGTGTATCCTTTTAAGTTGTGACTCATGAAGCTTTGTCAAGCATAATAATCTAAATATTAAATTTTCCCCAAATCATGCAGCCCTAGTGCAAATTATTCAAACTGTCAAATGCGAGTCGGCAATGAAATTTTGTTCTACTGGTAACTTTTTTTTATGAATAGTAGTGAGAATTAAGAATTATCATAAAATTCATAACATGTCTTAAGTAATTATATAAATATAGGCTATAGTGTGACGCGTTGCATGTTTGCTGTAACAAACTGTACTATATTTTCAATTTCTTGTAAATGCTAGTCTTGTTTGAGTTGCAAGTCTATTTGGGAATGCAACATTCGTTAATAGAATGTTTTATAAAACTGGTGTTTACAAAGAGGTGTTTCAGTGTTTTATGATTGTTTAGAAATCACTCTAATATGGTGATATACTAGTTAAAAACATTTACGGTTTATCATTATCAATGTTAAAAAAATTGGAAACAATGATACCACTTAAAGGAGCACTTCACCCATTTCAACGTTAATCTTTATTGAAAGTGGGTCATATATGTAGTCGAAATGTAAAAGAAATTTTGAATTTGGTGCCCTCTTGACCGAGAAAAGACAGAAAATAACTTTAGGGCGCATTTGTGTGTAAGACCACAACTCCCAGAATGCATCACGTTGCACAGCTCCGCAAGCCAGTCCCACTAATCCAGAACAGCGCAAAGTCGCAAACATCAGAGAAATCACTCTTCCGTCTACTCTACAGGGCTAACGTTAGCTGCCAACAGAGTTAGAAATTCATTTCACACAAAATGTATAGTTAGTTGGCTGTGGCGAGCAGGACGAGGGACGTGAGTGATAATGAACGACACCTGTGAGATGCACCGGTCTCGCGTCTCTCACCGAGGAGCGACAGGGCAGATCGAGAGAGGAACAGGCCTGATTTTATGGTGTGTTTTGTTTCTGTTGTGTGTGGCCAGCATTGAGGGGCTGCTGGCTTATACTTTTGTTTTGTATTTGTTTATTTTACTATTAAAATGTTTAAATGTTCGCCGATTCCCGTCTCATTCTTCCCACAACAACGAACCCCGTTACATTGGCAAACTCATTAGCGAATTAGCAGCTACTCCTCGTTTGTATTTCTTTCTATATGGTGAATTATTGCATGATACCTGGATGTTCAGTCAGAACATATGCGGTGCGACACTAGGATGGTTCACATCACAGCACAAACGTCCGTGTGCTCGTCTGATCCAGAGATTTCGTCCAGGAGAAATTGCGATCGTTGAAATTCTCTGCTGCAGACGGCGTCTATGTCCCTAGCGCACCAGCAGTCCGCCTCAGCTCGAGCCAGTCCGGGCTCCTCGTCCGCTCCAGTCCGCCTCAGCGCGAGCCAGTCCGGGCTCCTCGTCCGCTCCAGTCCGCCCAGCTCGAGCCAGTCCGGGCTCCTCGTCCGCCTCCTGTTCCTCCATCAGCCTCAGCTGCTCTTCACTATACTGCGGCTCGTAAAGATAGCCACGAACACCGGATTCGAGCAGGAGAATTTCACAATCATCTTCTTCCATATCATGTTTAGTTTCTCCCGTCATTGTTGTAACTTCCTATCTCCACAGCGCTTGTTAGCTTAGCTTCCAAACAAGATGGCGGATATTGCTTTCAGTATCTGCAAGTGAAGTCCCACCCACTGATCTGTAATAGATCTAGCGTGAGTGGGTCCCACACCCTGAATAAATGATGAGCTTGTGTTTGTAGTCTATACACTTTTCAATGAAATGTGACTTCCTGCTTATTATGACGCAAAATGACGATTTTTACGTCATAATAAGCAGGAAGTAAAACACTTAAATCCTTATTTCTCCCATCTCAGGGAAAAATAAAGGAAAAATCCACGATCATTATAATATATGACTGGGTTTCTAACAATACAAAGCTTAATGCAAATGGGTGAAGTGTCCCTTTAAACATCTGTGGTAATATTTAAAAAAAATAGATCATTTATACTTATATTCAGCATTCTTAAAGGGTAACTAAACCCTAAATCAACATTTTTTTAGTTAATGCTCTAAGACTGGGGCTTTATTAATGCTGATCAGTGATTCAAGTAATTTTTTTGACCTTTGGGTAAAAAGTGTTGTAATTCTACAATATATGGTGAAAAAACGTCTGAGTGCTGCCCTCTTCAGGTTGAACGGTGGCTACTGCAGTTGAATTTTCTTATTGGAAGTTGTGGTACCCTCTGACATCAGAGGGTACCAGCTAACCACAGCCTTGCCTACAGAGAGACATGTTTCAGATGCACGCCCCCTCCCCCTGCCCTCCTTCCACTGGGATCTGCCCACTTTTCCAGCATTTTTCAAATATTTCCAGTGGGTGGAGTCAGGCTCTGAGTTACTTTTAAAGAAAATGGAGAGTGAAGAATATTAGAAAACTATATTGTATATTTATTGTTAAATAATTACTATGTACGTTAATGCTATAGTGTTAATATTGTTTTGTTCGGGTATTATAATAAGTTAATTTGTTTTATGTAATTAGTTGACAGTAATTGTTCTGTTATGTAATTTAAACACAAAAAACATTTAATAATACAATGCACGTAATGTTTGTATTTATTTAATCTGCCTATTTAAATATTGCAAGACACTGCAAAAGTCTTTTTTAAATGAAAATTAACACTAAATTCTGTTTTTTCTTTTTGCTATATTGTGTTTGTTAATTACGATGCAGTAATGCGTCATTTAATTTGTCTCTTTGTTTTTTTATGTGTGTGTGTGTGTGCAGATGCCTCGTACAAAGCAGTTTCGGCGTTCCCAGGCAGCGAAGAAGAGGATGGCAGATCGGATGGATGCTGATCCTGAAGAGGCTCTGCCACCTCTTAAAAAATTGGCAGAATTAACTGAACGTTGTGTACATCACAACGGGTCTAAAAACGAGTCTGAACAAAAGTCTGAACAAAAGTCTGAACAAAAGTCTGAACAAAAGTCTGAACACAACTCTCTCAACTTCTCTCAAAGCAAGACTTCATTGTCTGAAATTCAACCTGAATCTCCCTCTACATCTTTACCTTCTACAAAAAATACTAACATGACCTCGGATTTGTGTCCACAGAAATCGTACATCAGAGGCTCTTTCCATCAGGCAGCGATGTGTTTTGGCGTCAATAGTGGCAGGCAATGTGCAGCAAACAGTTTAACTGCAATCTTGATGTGTAAGGTTAAAAGTGTGTTGCGATGGACCCCGAGTCACCTGAATGATGTTCTGATGCTTGGAGATAAGCTGTACAGTACCATGAGAGATGCTGGGAAAATCCACGATCATAAGTACGGCTTCATACAAGTTGCTGAGCTGCCTGACACACACACACTGAATAATTGTTGTTTTTCAATAAACTATTCTTTGCCATTTACTGGATTGTTTGGAATTAATCATTATGATGCTGCTCTGCAAGGTGTTGCCATGTCACTTGATGAAGCATTAAATCAAGCATTCCAGAGGTATGATGCGTGTTTGGTAACCATTAGTCAAACCATGTGTGCAGCTGTCAGACAAGGTTCGTGGTATGCAGTGATTGATCCACATGCACGACTCAGTGATGGAACAGTTTCTGGTCGTGGTAAGAGTGTAGTGGTTTACCATCCCAGCTTAGACTCTTTGGTCATTCATTTCAGGAGACTGGGTGCGTCTTTGCAAGCATATAATTGTCCATTTGAGATAACTGGGGTCCAGGCAAATATGATTGACAAACACATTCAGCATGATCGATTGGTGTGCCATCCAGTGAGACAGAATACTGATGTACAAAGAGTGAATAAAGGTGTCGATTTAGAAATGGAAAGTTGCAGTCACTCTTTGACTGATTTCATAAGCACAGATGAAATATTTGTTAATGAACCATGTATACAAGAGAACAATGGAAAGTCTTTTGAATGCCCAAGCAATGCAAATGCAGCTGATGTTGAATTTATTTCCCAAACTGACAGTGTTTCTTTGAATGATTTCATAAGCACAGATCAAATACAGAAAACAGGACTGTTTTCTACCTGCCCTAATGAAAATGAAGTTGAGGTTGAATTTGTTTCTCAAACTGACAGTGTTTCTTTGAATGATTTCATAAGCACAGATCAAATGTATGTGAATGAAATATGTACACAAAACAAAACAGGAATGTCTTCTGTCTGCCCAAGAAATGAAGATGCAGCTGATATTGAATTTATTTCACAAACTGACAGTGTTTCTTTTCAGTTTAATCCATTGACAGTACAGCAACAAAAAAGTATTTGCTTGAAGCTGAACATTGTACACGTTGTAAAAGAACAGAATAATCCAAATGAGATTATTGAAATGGCTGAACCTTGTGAAACCAAAGATATAGTAGGTGATGGTAACTGCTTTTTCAGATCAATAGCTTATTCTGTAAGTGGAAGTGAACGAGAACACAGAAAACTGAGACGTGCTGTTGTAACACACATACTGCAGAATGAAGGAAGGTACAATCAGTATCTCAGACAAGGACACACTTCTGTTGCAAACTACATTGACAGTTCAAGAATGAAGTATGTCGGAACTTGGGCAACAGAGATGGAAATTCAAGCAGTCAGTGATTTAATTGGTGTGGACATATTTACATTCAGTGAAGACAAATGGCTTAAATATTCAGCCTTAACTGTCTCATCAAATAGACATAGCTGTCAATTCAATGGGATTTACTTGAAACATGTAAATAGCTGTCACTATGAAGTTGTTGTATGTGTAAAAAGTACAGATGGTAGCTGTGTTTCCATTTGTAAATCATCATTTGTAGATTCAATGTTTCATGAATCGTTAAATGATAACTCAGACTCACGTACACTCTATAGAAAGAGACTGCTTTACAGCAGTAATCATGACTTACAACAGAGGAAAAAAAGCAAGGTAAAAGAAAGATATCTTGATGATAAAGCTTACAAAGAGAAACTAATGACATCCAGCACTGAAAAGTACAAAAAAAACGAACAGCATCAACTAAAAGTAAAAAAATACAGTGTTGACAAGTACACTGACAATGCCTCCCACAGACAGGCTGTAAAAAAGTACAGTGTTGACAAGTACACTGACAATGCCTCCCACAGACAGGCTGTAAAAAAGTACAGTGTTGACAAGTACACTGACAATGCCTCCCACAGACAGGCTGTAAAAAAGTACAGTGTTGACAAGTACACTGACAATGCCTCCCACAGACAGGCTGTAAAAAAGTACAGTGTTGACAAGTACACTGACAATGCCTCCCACAGACAGGCTGTAAAAAAGTACAGTGTTGACAAGTACACTGACAATGCCTCCCACAGACAGGCTGTAAAAAAGTACAGTGTTGACAAGTACACTGACAATGCCTCCCACAGACAGGCTGTAAAAAAGTACAGTGTTGACAAATATAATAACAACGAAGTACACAAAAATCTGTTGATAGATTACAACAAACAGAAATATAAAAATGATATTAGTTTTGCCAATAGTATTAAAATGAGAAATACTATAACTCGGTGTGAGACAGAGATCAAAAGGAAAGAAATTGACTGTGTGATTGAACAATTTAAAGAAAAAATATGTAAAGGTCCTGATTATGTCTGTTCAGTTTGTCATCGTTGCTGCTTTAAAATGCAGGTCAAACACTGTAAAATAAGCAAATATTTACAAAAATCAGTCCATGCTGGCAATATTGCAGAAAAATGTATAACACTAGATTATCTGCATGAGTGTAATGAAAATTGCAGTAAAGATTGTGTTTATAAAAATACTCCAGCTGAATGTCTGTGGATTTGTCACACATGTGATAGAAAATTAAGTGAAGGTAAAATGCCTGCTGAAAGTGTAGCAAATAATCTTGCTCTGGATCCAATTCCTGTTGAATTGAGCTGTTTAAACTCTCTTGAGGAACATCTAATAGCAAAGCATATTCCATTCATGAAGATGCTGGCATTACCACGAGGAGGACAGAATGGTGTTCATGGACCAGTGACTTGTGTTCCATCTAATGTCACAGATGTGGTGAATGTTTTACCAAGATCAGAAAATGATGATTTAATGATACGAGTAAAACTTAAGAGGAAATTAACATACAAAGGACATTATGAATATAAATTTGTGCACACTGATCATGTCAAAACTGCTTTGGCATACTTAAAAGAAAATAACAAATGGTATAGAGATGTAGAGTTTAATGAAACCTGGATTAATCCTCTGAGTAAAACAGAAGAACAGGTCAATGAAGCAAGTGAAAACACTGAACATGATTTGGATGGATGTCAGGACATGTGTGTTGATAAAGAGCACAATATTGAGAATGAGGATGAAGAGATCACTGATGAAACACTTCATGATCGACAACAACACGGTTTATTTATGGATTCATGTTTACAGCCAGTGGACATTGCACAAGAGGTTTTAGATCAACATTTTGATGGAATTATGTCACTTGCACCAGCAGAGGGCAATAATCCAGTGAGAATGTTAATGGATGAAACTAACGAAGCCAAATGTTTTCCAGTTCTCTTCCCAAAAGGAACAGGAACATTTCATGACCAACGATCTGAAAAATTAACACTGTCTAGATATTTAAATAATAGAATCCTAAATGCAGATGGACGTTTTGCTCAAAACTTAGACTACATCTTTTACGGACAATATTTGTCTGAGCTTCATCAAGTTATCTCAAATGTATCTATTGCTTTGAGAAAAGGCCCTGACACAAGAAACAAAACAAAAATTACTGCAGAAATGCTGACAAACAAAGAGTCATTGCAAAAGATTTTAAATTTTGATCAGGGTTATAAATTTTTGAAGCCAGTCAGAGGGAGTCCTGTTTTTTGGCAAAGTGTTCAAAAAGATTTGTTTGCAATGGTGAGACAATTAGGTATCCCGACATGGTTTTGCTCATTTTCATCAGCAGACTTGCGATGGCCAGAGCTAATGCAATCTATTGTGAAACAAGAGGGCTGTGAAACTCCTATTGATGAACTGGACTGGTCTGATAGATGTGGGATGCTTAAACGTAATCCTGTTACTGCTGCAAGAATGTTTGATCATCGATTTCATTGCTTTCTTAAAGATGTGATCATGTCGCCAGCCCAACCAATCGGAAAAATAATAGATTATTTCTATCGAATAGAATTTCAACAGCGTGGATCCCCTCACACACATTGTCTCTTTTGGGTTGAAAATGCACCTCAAGTGGACAGAGATGACGATGATGAAGTTGTAGCATTTGTTGATCAATACGTCACTTGTGAAATGCCACCTGAACAGCAGGAAGAAATGCATGAAATTGTGAGCACTGTCCAACAACACAGCAAAAGACATTCAAAAACATGCAAAAAGAAAGGAACTGTTTGTAGATTCAACTTTCCACGTCCACCAAGCAAAAATACGTTCATTACAAGAAGCAGCAAGAGTGATGAAGATGAAAAAGAAACTGATGATGAAAAAAATGAAGGTAAATGCAAAAAGACAAACAACTGTCAACAAATATCAAAAGAGTTAGCTGAAGCTATAATGAAAAAAGTGAGAGAATGTTTGTTGAATAGTGATGATGTCTTTGACTCAGTTGACTCTATGTTTGCATCAATTGGTATAAATCAGGAGACATTTGAAATGGCTTACAATAAAATGACGAAGAAAACCAGTGTTGTGTTGAAAAGAAAGCCAAGTGATGTGTGGGTCAATCAATATAACCCAGATCTTTTACGATGCTGGAATGCAAACATGGACATACAGTTTGTTGTTGATGCTTACTCATGTATAGTATATATCATTTCGTATATTTCCAAAGCTGAAAGAGAAATGGGATTGCTGCTGGCTAACGCTCAAAAAGAAGCACACAATCAGGGTAATATGGATGCAAAACAGGCTTTAAGAAAACTAGGAAGTGTGTTTTTACATAATCGAGAGGTCTCCGCTCAAGAGAGTGTGTATCGACTGACTAACATGAAACTAAAAGAAGGATCAAGGAAAGTGGTGTTTATTCCAACTGGTACTAATCAAATAAGAATGAGTTTACCTTTAAACACCATTCATAAAAAAGCTGCATGTGGAGAAGATGACAGTGATGGCATATGGATGAAAAGCATCTCAGACAGATACAGAGCCCGTCCACATACAACAGAATTCAATAGAATGTGTTTGGCAACCTTTGCATCAGACTACAGAGTTTTGGGTGCTTCTGAAAAATGTTCAGACAGAGTAAGACTGGAAAATGACATGGGCTTTGTGAGAAAAAGAACTCGTACAGACTCTGCCATTGTGCGATATGCTCGTTTTTCACCCACTAAAAATTCAGAAAATTATCATCAAAGTATTTTAGAATTATTTTTGCCTCATTTTGTGCGAGATCAATTGAAACCAACAAATTTCACTACACATAAGGATTTTTATGACACTGGATTTGTAACAATTTTAAATGATGAGCTTGAGTCAGTGAAAATGATAGTGGACAATAACATGAGAAAATTTGAGAAAGAAGCAGACACAATACAAAGAGCTCAAGATGATTTAGAACAACATGGACCAATGGAAGACGCTTGGGCCCAAATCTGTCCAGAAGCAGAACTTGAACGTCTCGAATGTCTGGAGAGTAGGAAAGACCAAATACAAACAGAAGAAGGTGATGATATCATACCTGACCTATTACCAAATGTGGGTACTTCCAAGATAGAAAACAATCCATCTGCTATGAAAAAGCAAGATGCCATGGATTTACTGCGTTCTTTGAATGAAAAGCAGTCACAAATCTTTTACAAAGTGCGGCAATGGTGTTTAGCAAAAGTGCAAGGTGAAAACCCAGATCCATTTCATGTGTTCATATCTGGTCCAGGAGGTGTTGGAAAGTCAGTACTGATTAAAGCCATCTATTATGAAGCCTCTCGCATACTTTCAAAGTTAACAGAAAACCCAGATGAGACACATGTGCTGTTAAGTGCTCCCACGGGAGTCTCTGCCTACCTGATAAACGGGTCTACACTACATTCCAGTCTGTGCATCGGAATAAATGCTTCACTGCCATATCAGCCACTTGGAGATGAAAAAATGAATTCCTTAAGAGCCAAATTTGGAAAACTGCAAATATTAATAATTGATGAAATTTCAATGGTTGATCATAAACTTTTAGCATATGTTCATGGAAGATTGAGACAAATCAAACAAACAGGTGATTACTCTGCATTTGGAAAAGTCTCTGTCATAGCAGTTGGAGATTTTTATCAGCTGTCTCCTGTGAAAGGAAAACCACTTTACACTGAACCAGTGAACAGTGTGAATCTTTGGGAAACTAACTTCAGTTTTGTTGAACTTACAGAGATTATGCGCCAGAAGGACAAACAGTTTGCAGAATTATTAAATCGTTTAAGGCAACGTAAGAAAGATGAAGTAATGCTTGAAGAAGATATTGCTATGCTTAAAACATGTGAAACAGGTGATGGTGATGAGAGTACAGATATACATATTTATGCAACTAATAGAGAGGTTGATGAACATAACCTAAAAATGGTGCACAAAATATGCTCTGACACGGTTACTGTGAACGCCCAAGATTTTGAGAGAAATGCTAAAACTGGCCGAATGGAAAAAAAGGATGGGTTTCATCTCAGAGTTCACAACAGTTCTTTGGAAAAATCCCTTGAATTAGCGATCGACGCTCGAGTAATGCTACTGAAAAATATAAATTTATCGGATGGTTTAGTGAACGGAATGTTTGGAACACTTAAACATTTCTGTTATGAAAATGATGAAATATTTCCATCCAAAATATACATTGAATTTGATGATGACCGAGCTGGTAAAGAAGCTAGAGGTAAAAATCCATGTTTAAAACCTGGATTGGAGAAAAGCACACCAATCGAGCCTGAAGAAGAGAAAGTGACCAGCTGTGGTGGTGTTAGAAGACAGTTTCCTTTGAAATTAGCATGGGCTTCCACAGTTCACAAAGTACAAGGTCTGACAGTGAACAAAGCTGTTGTTTCATTGAAAAAGATATTTGCTCCAGGACAAGCATATGTAGCATTAAGTCGAGTGACGTCTCTTGATGGACTCATAATAGAAGATTTCAAAGAAAAAGCTATTTTTGCAAAAGACAACATTGAGGAAGCTCTACAGAGAATGCCCCCATTCATTGATCCATGTGAAACCATAGATAATGTAACATTTCAAATGATGCTACACAATGTCCAAGGGCTCATTCCACATATTTTAGATATTCGGAAAGATAACAGATATTATCAAGCAGATATGATTTGTGTAACAGAGACGTGGCTAAAACCAAACTATTTGGAGAACGATATCAGTCTTTCTGGATACCATTTCCATGACAAACCACGAAGTGTTGCATATGACACAAGTGAAGAAGTTTTTGCTACACTTAAAGAAGAAATTCATGGTGGTGTTGGCATATATCACAGAGAGGAAGTAAAAGCTTCTTTAGTTCATTTACCATGCATTAACATTGAATGTATAATGTGCAATATACAAGACTTAAACACAACTGTGGCAGTTGTGTACAGACCATCATCATATAACATGCCGTTATTTAGAGAGAACTTGATTACCTTAATTCATCAAATTAACTGCTTATCAGGTGGCAAAATAATTCTAGGCGATTTCAATGAAAACATTTTCAATAAATCAACTATTCATGATGTCATGCAGCATTTTGGCTTCACACAAATAGTTGAAAATGCAACAACTGAAAATGGTACATTAATTGACCATGTATATATTAAAGATATTGACTTGAATAAAATAAAGATTGATATAATGCCCACGTACTTCAGCTATCATGACTGTGTTGTACTGAAGTGGCTGTTATAATGAAACGTCCATCTAGAAGGGGGAGGGAGGGGGAGGGGGGGGGGGTACAGAGGTGGATGCTTAACACTGGACGGCCTCTTTGGGATTTAATGCTGCCTTCACGTGCTATCGGAATTATTGTAAATCATTGTTTTTACTTGGAAATTTAACAATATTTACTAAAAATCTTCAACAACAGAATGTTGATCAATAAGATTTATGCAAGAATCACTATAGATGCTACCAAAAATAACAATTTTCTGTACAACAAAACACATGAACATGTCAAACCCATAATCATGGCAAAAGATGTCAGAAATAGGACATTTCCGATAGCACGTGAAGGCAGCATTAGTCATTGGGATTGTTAGTGAGTGTTAAGGCCACCTACAAATACATTTCCCAAATTTCTGTTGAATTATCATAATGAACTGTTAATATTTTATTATTTAAATATACATGTCAAAATATATATATTTTAAAATTCAATGGCCTTAACACCCACACAAACATTTTATTATTTTTATTTATTTATTATTGTTATTATTATTATTAATTTTTTTCATTCATTCATTCATTCATTTTATTTATTTATTTGATGCATTTTATTGATCCAAATTTCTGTGTAATGTCATTTTTCAAAGAATTTATATGGAGACCTGCATCATACAGTTGGCTAATTTATAGTAAAGTACTTCAAAAAGTGGTGTACAAAATTTTATTTGCAGCAAAACAATAAATGGTAAGATATATAAAAACAAAAGAAAAGACAAACATGGAATTAAAAGAAATATTACACTATCTTCGCTGCTTCATTCTCATCATATTCCAACACTTCAAGTATTGATAAACAGGTAAGACTATTTTTATCTTGTTGTAAAGTGTAAAAAAAAAAATCCTACTCATTGTCTATAGGTACATCAAATTTCTTACGCTTTTTCTTCTTAGATCATCCTCATTATTAGGACAATATTCAACTCCAGCTGAAGATTACATTCTGCAAATCAAAGAAGCAATTTGACTGCAGACAACAATGTCCAGATCATCACACCACCATTACCACTATGGACTGTTGACAAAAGGCAAGTCATGGATTCCAGCTCTCAGTATCAAATACGGATCCTACATCTGTGTGGCTCAGTTCAGCATTCAGATTCATCACATCACCATCACCATTGTGGACTACATCTGTGTGGCTCAGTTCAGCATTCAGATTCATCACATCACCATCACCATTGTGGACTGCATCTGTGTGGCTCAGTTCAGCATTCAGATCATCAAACCATCATCACCATTGTGGACGGTTGACTCAATGCAAGTCATAGATTCCCTCCTGCTCTCACTATCAAATACGGACCCTACATCTGTGATGCTCAGTTCAGCAGTAATTCAGATTCATCACAGTATGAGGTAAATTTTTCTATTGTTGTCTATTTATTTTTGTGACTTTGAGCTCATTGCAGCTTTAACTTTCGGTTCTTGGCTCTCAAAAAAGGAAATCAATATAATCTAGTCATTTTACATTGCCATGTATTGAATTTTCAGAAATGCTTATCTCCAGTTTTTTCCTTTGACAGAAGCCAATCTTGTCTGTGATTGAAGGAATTATAGGGGTGTTTTCCTGCAAAGACTGAAGTCCCCTGTTGACTCAATGCAAGTCATGGATTCCCTCCTGCTCTCACTATCAAATACGGACCCTATATCTGTGACGCTCAGTTCAGCAGTAATCCAAATTCATCACAGTACGAGGTACATTTTTGTATTGTTGTCTGTTTATTTTTGTGACTTTGAGCTCATTGCAGCTTTAGCTTTCGGTCCTTGGCTCTCAAAAAAGGAAATCAACATAATCTAGTCATTTTACATTGCCATGTATTGAACTTTCTGAAATGCTTATCTCCATGTTTTTGTGTTTGACAGAAGCCAATGTTGTCTGTGATTGATGGAATTGTAGTGCTGTGGTCCTGCATTGACTGAAGCCCCGCCCACACTGTCATCACTGAGGATTGTCCTGAGCTGAGCGCCCACTGAATTATTTTCATGGGATGAAATGGATTATGTCACGTTAAAAGATCTTCAGTTTTCAGTATTCAGTATTCTGCTTACTTTCATTATCATATTCAGTTTCAGTTTCCCTGTCACCACTTGCCCAAATTCTTGTTTGTTGTTATGTTTTTATTACTTTCATTATTATATTCAGTTTCACTTTCCCTGTCACCACTTGCCCAAATTCTTGTTTATGTTCTTTTATTGTTATTAATGTAGGCCTACACTACTTAACAACTATATAGTTTTTTTTGTAATTTAATATTGTATGTGGACTTCTTTTTTTACTATTTATTGCCTCTTGAATGTACTATTTAACTTTTAATTGAATGTTATTTTTGCTTTCAACATGTTTTCAATTCATTTAAAAGGAATGAATGAATGCTTTATTATTATTGTTGATATATTTAGTTTAATTTGTATATTTTATAATTTCACATATTACTTCAAAATTATTCTTATTTAATATGCAATATAGTTTTGAACATATATTAACACAAATACTTTTCTACTTTCATACATGCAAACAATTGAAATGAATGAAAGAATGAATATTTATTTACAACTCTTGGATATTTTTCAAATATTTTCTTACGTTTGGTTTAAAAAATATTAATATAAAAAAATATTTAATTTATGCCTTTTTGGGTTACTATTTAACTTTTTCTTTATTTTGATATGTAGTATTTTAAATTTTACCACAGAGATATTCTTCAATATGCAAAAAAAAAAAAAAAAAAAAAAAAAATGAATGAATGAATGCTTTATTTTTATTGTTGATATTTTTATTTAATTTTTACATTCTGTAATGTAACATATTACTTCAAAATTATTCGTATTTAATATGCAATATAGTTTTGAACATATATTAATGCAAATACTTTTCTTCTTTCATATGTGCAAAAAATTGAAATGAATGAAATGATACCACAGAGACATTCTTCAATATGCAAACAATTGAACTTGAATAAATTAATTGATTGATTTTCTCTTACTATTTCATGTTACTTATTTTCATATCCATTGTTTTAAAAAAACATTGTATTATTCCGGCAATAAAATACAGTTTTGTTTTCTATGACTTGGTTTGATTCCATGTATTTTTTAATGGCACATTTTTCATATTAACTCTAATAAAAATGCTTAAACACATTTTGTTATAGCTATAAATATTTGAAATAAATGGTTGGTAAAAAAAAATGCTTAAACACATTTTATTATAGCTATAGATATTTGAAATAAATGGTAGGTAAAAAAAAAATGCTTATTACAAAATGTCTCAAATTTTCATGTTTAGTCAATAATGCATGCTTACACACACACACACACACACACACACACACACACACACACACACACACACACACACACACACACACACACACACACACACACACACACACACACACATGGGATATGTTATTGTGAAAATCTCTTTTAATTGTGTATAAGCATGCATTTCACATATTTCTTTGTGATGTAATAATATAAAACTATATTAAAACTAATAAAAAAATAGCTTAAAGCGTTTGTTTGTTAGCCAATGCTGAAAGCTGATAAAAAAAGATGAAAAATGTCGGTAACACTTTACAATAAGGTTCATTTATTAAACATTAGTTAATGTATTAATTAACATGAACTAACCATGAGGAATACATTTGTTACTGTTTTTGTTCATCCTTGTTAACACTAGAACGGCCACGACGGTCATTTTGACCGTTTTGAATTTTATATCTGCAATAACTTTGTTGAAAAAATAAATAAAATCCTGCTGGTACCTGACTTTTCCTAAAAGTGTCTGTATTTTCATTTAAAATGTTTTTAATATAAATTACACATAAGGCAAACAAACAAATGAACATATTTACCTATTTCGGCCATAGACGGTCATATTGACCGCACTGAATTTCGCGGTATTCTTTTGTTACATTTCTCGCGGTTGACCTTTGTCTATTAGGAAATAATTAGAAGATTCAATTGCAAAATGACAGATATGTTTATTAAGAGCTGGTCAGATGCTGGGAGAGTTAAGGTGTGCAAATGTCCGGTATGAAGCCCTTGGCAGCACAGGGACGCTGGAGTGAGTGCTGAACCAGGAGTGCTGAACACGGGATGACACACGGAAAACGGATACAGGCAGGGAACAAACACGCAGGAAAAATCCACAACGATCTGACAAAGGGCCTTTCTCAATCTGTGTTCTTGTCTGTACTTGTGTCCTTGTGTTCTTGTGAAACGTCATCTTTTGTGGCCCAAGTACTGTCCCAATACACAAGTTTGCATTTTGGCAAGAACAGTTAAAAATCCCGGATGTGTTCTTGACACGCCCATTTTACCGAGGATGCATCAGTTGGTAACTTGTGTGAACTTGACGGCAGAAATATCCCAGCATTCAATTCGGCATTCGAGGAAGGAGAGGCAGGTCAATACAGCATTTCGTTTTTCTACAATTACGTACACTATTTCATCACTAAATTCACTTCTGAGAACATTTGATGCGAGAAATCAACTGTGTAGATTTCAAATATTGGCATTTTTACGAATATTTATGGCTAATCGAAATGTACTCTAACGTTTTCGGAAGTGAGAATCTCCATAAGCGCCTGCGGGTGTAACGTTAGCTATCGAGCCAACCGGCCAGTTTGCTCACAGACTCGTTTTTCCCCACAGCCAAGAGACCATTGCAGCTTGGCTGTTATCGTCAATAATTCTCGTTATGTTTGGGTACTGCAGACGGTGTCTGTGCGGGGGTATTATTGCGCAATACCAGCAAGAACACATCGTCTCAAACTGTCAGCAGCGTTCTGTGTGCTCGTCACCTTGTGAGTTAATTCTTCCAAGAACAACTAGCAAGAGCGTTCTCCCCAAGAACACAAGTCCGTTCTTTGCATTCTTGGTTTTGAGAAACACCCAAAGACTAGGCGAGAACAGTAACACTGAAAAGGGTCGAATCGCTGATCAGTTGCAGCTGGCGCGTTGATCAGAGCGCACGTGCTGATCAGCTGCATTGATCAGCGACCACGCACACAACAAGACGAGAAAGGAGACAGCGAATTCATAAATCGTGACATTGTCTCTCTCACTGTCAAAAGAATATCTAAATCAGATACTTTTAGTTGTTATTATCTTGTTCTGAGTTATGTTGAAGGGATATGGAAATATAGCTCTGTTGTGAATAGGCCCTATGCGATAATTACGGGCTACTGATATTATTATTTATAAATGTATAATTAAACTTTTTAAAATGTACAGTTTGATGTTGTTTTGTTTTTAAAAGATATCCTAATACAACAAATGCATTAATCTCTCAATTGGGTATTTATCATTAAAGATATAGAGTTTGCAATCTAACGGTCAAAATGACCGCTTGTGGCAGTTCTAGTAGTTATGGAATTCTGGCACTTCTAGTGTTAACGTTAGTTAATACAAATCCAGCTGTTCATTGTTAGTTCAGGCAAAGAACGTATATTGACAAGAAGTGAAAGCCAATAGAACGTTCCATTGCAACACCAGCGCCCAGCAGCAGCCCTACGCGTCCGCCATTTTGTGGTGAAAGCGACTCGGCAGTCATATATTATACATATATTTAGTCCAGTGCAGAGGTCATTTTTAGGTTGAAATAATTAGGTGATTATTTTAATTCACAACAGTTAACGTTATATCCGTTAAAAAGAAGTTGCTACTAGGCTTTTCCCCCACATAACTTGAGACAGGGAAGTTCAAGGATTTAATTAATTATATTAATCTCTACATTAAGTGTGACAGGTAAGAAGAATAAAGTGATGTAAGTTCATAAAGTTATAACGTTAGACCGTTTCCCAGGAGGTACACATAACCTTACATACAAAAATAAGTTCAATGAAATAAACGAATTCAGCAAATAAATGTAATTGTACTAAAATGTAAATGTTGGACAATAAATATATAACAGCAATAGAATAGCTTTACACTACAGCAAACTGTTTTTTTGCAGTACTATTTTATATTAATTTTCTTCTTCAGAACCGGTGCCCAGTTAACCAATTCCCTGGAACCGTTAGTATGCCTGCTTAACGATCCGCTTATCGGTTCCGCTCGTTGCAAATGTGTCATGACGTCACACACGCGCTGCGTTATTTTGATTCAGAACGCATCAAACATAACATCGAGGCAGAAGCGCTCGTTTGGTTATATTTCACGCGAAAAGACGACAATATATGAGGTGCCGTCTAGGGCTTAAATCAAACTTCATTCACGCACACATATATGAAACACTTGCATATACACGTATACTAAGTAGTCAAACATACATGTATACTGCTGAATGCTCAAACAAATACATATGAAATGCACAACGACACACCTAAAGTCGCTCACGCATACATGCAAACTCTACACACGAGATGCGCGAAACTCTCCAGGCACATACTCATATGAGACGCGCGCGCGCACACACAAACTCATATGAGACGCGCGCGCACACACAAACTCTCCACGCACATACTCATATGAGACGCGAGCACACACACACTCAAACTCGCGCACATGCTCAATGAGAGTATGACGGCGCCACATAACAATATGGTCACTTGCTGCAACACCTGTAAAATTTCCATTTCGTCAAAGGGGGGGGGGGGGGGGACCTCCAATATGCAGAAACATTTGGCCACACATCATGAACAGACTTTAGTCCCATGAAACTTAAACTGGAATGTCACTGTTTCTGTCACTGCGACTTCACGAACGGGTGAACACGCGCACGCAAACACACACACACATCACTTTTGAAGTAAAATTGAGGATGCAGTGCATGTAATGCATCGAGATATCAAATTGAACTGAATCGATAACATGATAATCGTAATCGAACCGAACCGTGAGACCATTGTAGGTTCACACCCCTAATACTCTGTGCTGTGTCAGCGAGTTAATAATAATTAACAAACAAAATAAGTTATAAGTTCAATAAGTTAATACAAACAAACAAATTTGTACTTATTCCCTCACCCAATGAGAATCGATAAGGAATCGAATCGATAAGCAATATCGATAATGGAATCGGAATCGTTAAATTCTTATCAATTCCCATCCCTAATCAAGTGTGTCAAAATGAAAGTGAGCCAATAAGTGGTCTTCTACTGCCCTCTGCTGGTCACACAAGTGCTTTTCCATTCATATGTAGACATATGCTTACACACACACACACGGGATATGTTATTGTGAAAATCTCTTTTAATGGTGTATAAGCATGCATTTAACATATTTCTTTGTGATGTAATAATATAAAACTATATTAAAAATAATAAAAAAATAGCTTTAAGCGTTTGTTTGTTAGCCAATGCTGAAAGCTGATAAAAAAGATTAAAAATGTCGGTAACACTTTACAATAAGGTTCATTTATTAAACAGTAGTTAATGTATTAATTAACATGAACCATGAGCAATACATTTGTTACTGTTTTTGTTCATCTTTGTTAACATTAGTTAATACAAATCCAGCTGTTCATTGTTAGTTTATGTTAGTTCACAGTGCATTAACTAATGTTAACAAGATTTTAATAAAGTATTTGTAAATGTTGAAATTAACATTAACAAAGATTAACAAATGCTGAAGGAGTATTGTTCATTCTTAGTTAATGTTAACTACATTAGTTAACATTAACTAAGAATTCGTCGCGGGGGGCGTTCCCGAGCCCCGCGACGATAGATTTGGATCAAGAACCCCGAGAGAACCTTACCTAGCGTGCAGAGACTTTCTGTTTTCGAGTTATGAGTGAATTTGTACTTGGGGGGCGTGGCCCAACGTTATACTTTCGTTTTCAGCCTTCCTGTGACACAATTGTAAATAGTAATAAATAAAATAAATAAATGCAGTCCATAATACTCCAATAGATGAATTTGGACAAAATGTGATTGTAAATGTTAAAATAATGATTTAATAAAGTCTACATTTCAATTATATATAACAATATTAGGGAGTAGTATGATGAAATGACAGCAGGGGGCAGTAAAATACCACTTATTGGCTGTTATAGCCATCCAAAATCTTATAGCCATCCAATTTACACTATTATAGCCATTCAAATGAAGAAATGATACCTTTTCTGATAATTATTGATCTAGAGAGTCCAGATAATTGTACTGCACTGGTTTTAAACATTAAGATATGACAATTTTACAATCATAGATGGAAAAGGCCATTTACAGCCAATACAGGCAATTTACCATAGGAAATGCATGGTTTTAAAGCTTTTCAACAGTTATAGCGCCACCTATTGTCCGATCTCCATGAAACTTTGCATGCTTCTTCACCATGGTATGACACATATGCTCATCAATTTTTGTCAAGTTCTGAGTTTTTATTTATGATTTATAGGCTTTTGAGTGTATTTTGACACGCCCCTTTTCTAAATGACCCTATTATAGCCATACGAAAAATGCAAAAGTTCAACTTTTTTTCGATAATTATTGATCTAGAGAGTCCAGAGAATTGACCTAGACTGGTTTGGTTCCGATCGGGCGAAAAACCAGGGACTAGTTCGCAAAAGTAGGTTTTTAACATATTCGTGAATATTTAATGAACGATTTGATTGACAGCAATGGTTCTAGAGGCAAAGTTGTTTAGCATGAGAAGATCTATCAAATGATATGCATATTGTGGGGATGTGTGCAACACCACGTGATTACAGAGCCGTAAAACTCGTTAGCTCCAACTAGTGGCCGATTTCTTTCAAAACTCTTACAGACCTCTTGGGCCATGAGTCGAACATGCCCATCGAGTTTCGTTCCGATCGGCCTTCGTTAACCTTGTCTAATAGGTGCTCAAATTCATTGGCCAATGGCGGCCATGTTTTTTGAGTTACGCCAATTTCCTCATACACATACATGGGGCCTTGGACCAAGACACTGCATACCAATTTTCAAGTCAATCGGAATAACGGTCAGGTGGTCATAGCCCTTTTTATGTTTTTTTTAATGTTATAGCGCCAACTAGTGTTCGATCGTCGCGATCTTTTTACTGTGACCTCAGACTGTCCTCATACACATGTCTCTTGAGTTTGGTGAAGATATCTCATTTACTTTTCGAGTTATAGCCAATTTAGTAAAATAGGCTCCTCCCACAACAATCATTTTACTCCCCCTAGCGACCGTGAATCGAAAATTCAACTTTTTTTCAATAATTATTGATATTCAGACTCCAGAGAACATGTATGCATTTTTTTTATTTTGATCGGGCGAAAAACCAGGGACTAGTTCGCAAAATTAGGTTTTTGACAAAATTCAAAATGGCGGAAAAATTTGCATACCGGAAATGAAATCGGAGATATACGTTTTTTACTTCAGGCCTCCAGGTTTCCAATGATATAAGACACTTGAGTCTACGACATACGGTTTAGGAGTTATGAGCGGTTTTGCGCAATTGATCGCTGTAGCGCCACCTATAGGCCAATCGGGCTCATACTTTGATAACCTCTCCTCGATTTTTGTACTACCATCTGACAAAGTTTCAACTCTCCAGCACTTACGGTTTGGGCTGCACGATGCGTTTTACAGGAGAATAATAATAATAATAATAATAATAATAATAATAAAAATCAGTACAAATACAATAGGTTTTCAGCACTTCGTGCTTGAACACCTAATAAAAATCGGAACGAATACAATAGGTTTTCAGCACTTCGTGCTTGAACACCTAATAATTAAAGCTGCTAGCAGCATTTAGCGGTGTTCAAGCAGTTAAGGCCTTTAAGGCCGTTAAGCACAAAAGCATCAAAAGACATTAAGTTTTATGTAGCAAGCATGATTTACCATGATATACTACATTTCAGTGTGATTTTTCATGATTTACCATGTTCCAGTATGATTTACCATGAATCTAACATGATTTTCCATAGTTTACCTTGATATACCATGTTATATGATGATTTACCATGATATAGCACATTCTAGAATAATTTACCAGGATTCTAGCATGATTTACCTTTTTTACTATGATTTACCATGTTTCTGGCATTATTTACCATGATTTACCACGTTGATAGCAATTATATGAAGCATAAGAACAATTGAAGTGATAAACTCTGACAAAATATGAATGTGTTATAATAGTAATTGTTATATAAGTGATTTTATAGTGTCTATATACAAAAAAAGACTATTAATAAGAAGAGTGGCCAGCAGAGGGCAGTAGAAGACCACTTATTGGCTCACTTTCATTTTCAACTACTTTGTTTCTCCAGTATTCTCCACTGAAGCAAACCATTTTTTTCATGTTAACTCCATAATGCATGCTTACACACACACACACACACACACACACACACACACACACACATTTTTGGGATATGTTATTGTGAAAATCAGTTTTAATGGTATATGAGCATTTCACATATTTCTTTGCAATGTAATAATATAAAACTAATTAAAGAAAATGCTTTAAGCATTTGTTTGTTAGCCAATGCTGAAAGCTGATAAAAAAAGATTAAAAATGTCTAATGCTGCTGCTCCATCTAGTGGACAACAGTGCTATTACAGCCTACTTATACAAAAGGCCATGTTTTTCATATAATTTAATCTACACACGCTCATTCTGATGTAGATAGAGACATTTGGAACTTCAGGATCCAATGTGACTCAATTGTCACTTCAATAGATGATTTTTGACTAAATGTTATTGTAAATGTTAAAATAGTGAATTTATAAAGTCTAAATATTAATTATAGTTGAGTAGTGTGACAAAATGACTTTTTTTAAACAGCAGGGGGCAGTAAAATACCACTTATTGGCTGTTAGCCTTTTTCAAGCTGTTATAGCTGTTCTTGACCTTTTTTTAAGAAGCTATGAGCATTTATTGAAAAGATATTGGCTTTCGCTCAAGGCTACATATTGAAGTGACCCTATTATAGTCATCCAAATGAAGAAGTTATACATTTTCCTATAATTATTGTTCTAGAGAGTACAGAGCAATAGATGAATTTTGACAAAATGTGATTATTAAATCATTATTTTAACATTTACAAAGTCTAAATATCAATTATATATAAAAATATTAGAGAGTAGTATGATGAAATGACAGCAGGGGGCAGTAAAATACCACTTTTTGGCTGTTATAGCCATCCAAGCTGTTATAGCTGTTATAGCCATCCGATTTACACTCTATTATAGCCATCCAAATGAAGTAATTATACCTTTTCTGATAATTATTGATCTAGAGAGTCCAGATAATTGTACTGCACTGGTTTTAAACATTAAGATATGAAAATTATACGATCATAGATGGAAAAGACCATTTACAGCCAATATAGGCAATTTACCATAGGAAATGTATGGTTTTAAAGCTTTTCAACAGTTATAGCGCCACCTATTGTCCGATCTCCATGAAACTTTGCATGCTTCTTCACCATGGTATGACACATATGCTCATCAATTTTTGTGAAGTTCTGAGTTTTTATTTATGATTTATAGGCTTTTGAGTGTGTTTTGACACGCCCCTTTTTATAAATGATCCTGTTATAATAAACCAAATGGCAAATTTCAACTTTTTTTCAATAATTATTGATCTAGAGAGTCCAGAGAATTGTCCTACACTGGTCTGGTTCCGATCGGGCAAAAAACCAGGGACTAGTTCGCAAAAGTAGGTTTTTAACATATTCGTGAATATTTAATGAACGATTTGATTGACAGCAATGGTTCTAGAGGCAAAGTTGTTCAACATGAGGAGATCTATCAAATGATATGCATTTTGGGGGGATGTGTGCAACACCACGTGATTACAGAGCCGTAAAACTCGTTAGCGCCAACTAGTGGCCGATTTCTTTCAAAACTCTTACAGACCTCTTGGGCCATGAGATGAACATGCCCATCGAGTTTCGTTCCGATTCGCCTTCGTTAACCTTGTCTCATAGGTGCTTAAACTTCATTGGTCGATGGTGGCCATGTTTTTTGAGATACGCCAATATCCTTTTATACATACATGGTACCTTGGACCAAGACACTGCAAACCAAATTTCGAGTCAATCGGACTAACGGTCAGGTGGCCACACCCCCTTTTATGTTTTTTTAATGTTATAGCGCCACCTAGTGTTCGATCGTCTTGATTTTTTTACTGTCACCTCAAATTGAGCTCATACATAGCTGTACCGAGTTTGGTAAAAATATCTCATTTCGTTCACGAGTTATATCCATTTTAGTAAAATAGGCTCCGCCTCCTGCGAACGTTTTGACGCCCCTTAGTGACAGTGAATCGAAATTTCAACTTTTTTTCAATAATTATTGATATTCAGACTCCAGAGAACATTTCTGCACTGGTTTGGTTCTGATCGGGCAAAAAACCTAGGACTAGTTCGCAAAAGTAGGTTTTGGACAAAACCGGAAATAGCGAAAAAATTTGCATACCGGAAATGAAATCCTTGAGGCCTTTTTTGTTCGGCTTGAGCCAAGGATTCCAATGATATAAGACACTTGAGGCTGGGACAAAGGGTTATTGAGATTTAAGGAAAATAGTGCCATTTTTTTGTTTTTTGCGCTATAGCGCCACCTATGGGCCAATCGGGCTCATAATTTGATAACCTCTCCTCGATTTTTGTACTACCTACTGGCAAAGTTTCAGAGCTCCAGCACTTACGGTTTGGGCTGCACGATGCGTTTTAGGGGAAAATAATAATAATAATAATAAAAATCCTTACAATTACAATAGGTTTTCAGCACTTCGTGCTTGAACACCTAATAAAAATCCTTACAATTACAATAGGTTTTCAGCACTTCGTGCTTGAACACCTAACAAGCAGCATTTAGCGGTGTTCAAGCAGTTAAGGCCTTTAAGGCCGTTAAGCACAAAAGCATCAAAATACATTAAGTTTTATGTAGCAAGCATGATTTACCATGATATACTACATTTCAGTGTGATTTTTCATGATTTACCATGTTCCAGTATGATTTACCATGAATCTAGCATAATTTACCATAGTTTTACCATGATTTACCATGTTCTAGTATGATTTACCATGAATCTAGCATGATTCACCATAGTTTTACCATGATTTACCATGTTCTAGTATGATTTACCATGAATCTAGCATGATTTACCATAGTTTTACCATGATATTCCATGTTGTAGTATGCTTTACATGATTTACCCTGTTGTAGCATAATTTACCATCGTTTACCATGATTTACCACGCTCTGGTATGATTTACCATGAATCTAGCATGATTTACCATAGTTTTACCATGATATTCCATGTTGTAGTATGCTTTACATGATTTACCCTGTTCTAGCACGATTTACCATTGTTTACCATGATTTACTGCGTTCTAGTATGATTTACCATGCATGTGTCAGTACAAATAAAGTGTTACACTCTGACAAAATATGATTGTGTTATAATAGTAATTGTTATTTAATGGATTTTATAGTAAGCATGGATAAATTGCAGTTAACATGGAAAAACTGGTTTGCTTTAGTTCAGAATTTTGTTGAAACTCAAGGCTGTTAAAATGAAAGTGAGCCAATAAGTGGTCTTCTACTGCCCTCTGCTGGCCACTCTACTTATTAATAAAGTCTTTTTGCATTCATATCTAGACACACTATCTAGACACACACACACACACACACACACACACACACACACACACACACACACACACACACACACACACACACACACACACACACACACACACACACACACAAGTCATTATGAAAATATGAAATGCTTATAGACCATTAAAATATATGTCTTTGCAAGCTATTAATCAGATTATTCAGGATTTATTCAAAAACATGGGACTACACACACATATTCTGTTGTAGATAAAGTGATCTGAACTGTGTCTCATTCAGGATTAACATTTGTCTGTGACACAATGCTTCAATAGATGAATTTTGACAAAATGTGACTGTAAATGTTAAAATAGTGATTTTATAAACTCTAAATAAGAATAATAGAATATTAGTAGTTAGTAGCATGACAAAATGACTATTTTAAACAGCAGGGGGCAGTAGAATACAACTTATTGGCTTAATATGCCATTATGTTATAACTTTAACCTTTTAAACTGTTATAGATGCATTATTTCTTATCTTATTTAGAGTCACATGTTCTGACTTGTTTTTAAGAAGATCTGAGCATTCATTGAAGAGATATAGGCTTTCTTGGTCAAGGCTACATATTGAAGTGACCCTATTATAGCCATCCAACTGAAGAAGTTATAACTTTTCTGATAATTATTTATCTAGAGAGTCCAGAGAATTGTACTGCCCTGATTTTGAACATTATGATATAAATATTGTATGATCATAAATGGAACACACCATTTACAGCCAATACAGGCAATTTACCATAGGAAATACATGGTTTTAAAGCTTTTCAACAGTTATAGCGCCACCTATTGTCTGATCTCCATAAAACTTTGCATGCGTGTTCATGATGTTATGGCACATATGCTCACCAATTTTTGTGAAGTTCTGAGTTTTTATTTATGATTTATAGGCTTTTGAGTGTGTTTTGACACGCCCCTTTTTATAAATGATCCTGTTATAATGAACCAATTGGCAAAGTTCAACTTTTTTTCGATAATTATTGATCTAGAGAGTCCAGAGAATTGTACTGCACTGATTTTGAACATTATGATATGAAAATTATATGACCATAGATGGAAAAGACCCATTTACAGCCAATACAAGCAATTTACCATAGGAAATACATGGTTTTAAACCTTTTTAACAGTTATAGCGCCACCTATTGTCCGATCTCCATAAAACTTTGCATGCTTGTTCATGATGTTATGTCACATATGCTCACCAATTTTTGTGAAGATCTGAGTTTTTTTTAATGATTTATAGGCTTTTGAGTGTGTTTTGACAAGCCCCTTTTTATAAATGATCATGTCATAGCAAACCAAAGGGCAAATTTCAACTTTTTTTCAATAATTATTGATCTAGAGAGTCCAGAGAATTGACCTAGACTGGTCGGGTTCCGATCGGGCAAAAAACCAGGGACTAGTTCGCAAAAGTAGGTTTTTAACATATTCATGAATATTTAATGAACGGTTTGATTGACAGCAATGGTTCTAGAGGCAAAGTTGTTCAGCATGAGGAGATCTATCAAATGATATGCATGTTGTGGCGATATGTGCAACACCACGTGATTACAGAGCCGTAAAACTTGTTAGCGCCAACTAGTGGCCGATTTCTTTCAAAACTCGTACAGACCTCTTGGGCCATGAGATGAACATGCCCATTGAGTTTCGTTCCGATTGGCCTTCGTTAACCTTGTCTTATACTTCATTGGCCGATGGCGGCCATGTTTTTTGAGATATGCCAATGTCCTCATACACATACATGGGGCCTTGGACCAAGACACTGCATACCAATTTTCAAGTCAATCGGACTAACCACTAGGTGGCCATATGTTTTTTTCATGTTATAGCGCCACCTAGAGCTCAATCGACGCGATTTTTTTACTATGACCTCGGATTGAGCTCATACATATGTGTAGTGAGTTTGGTAAAAATATCTCATTTTGTTCACGGGTTATAGCCATTTTAGTAAAATAGGCTCCTCCCACAACGATTATTTTGCCCCCCCTAGCGACAGGAAATCAAAATTTCGACTTTTTTTCAATGATTATTGATATTCAGACTCCAGAGAACATTTCTGCACTGGTTTGGTTCCGATCAGGCGAAAAACCAGGGACTAGTTTGCAAAAGTAGATTTTGGACAAAACCGGAAATAGCGGAAAAATTTGCATACCGGAAATGAAATCGGAGATATACGTTTTTTAAGTCAAGAGTCCCGCTTTCCAAGGATATAAGACACTTGACTCTACGACATACGGTCTAGGAGTTATGACCAGTTTCGCGCTTTTGGTTGCTATAGCGCCACCTATGGGCCAATCGGGCTCATAATTTGATAAGCTCTCCTCGATTTTTGTACTACCATCTGAGAAAGTTTCAAGTCTCTAGCATTTACGGTTTGGGCTGCACGATGCGTTTTACGGCGGAAGAATAATAATAATAATTAAAGCTGCTAGCAGCATTTAGCGGTGTTCAAGCAGTTAAGGCCTTTAAGGCCGTTAAGCACAAAAGCATCAAAAGACTTTAAGTTTTATTTAGCATACATTTAACCACTGACATAATTGATGGAAAAGACCATTTACAGCCAAAACAGGCAATTTACCATAGGAAATATATGGTTTTAAAGCTTTTTAACAGTTATAGCGCCACCTATGGTCCGATCTCCATAAAATTTTGCATGCTTCTTCACCATGTTAGGACACATGTGCTCATGAATTTTTGTGAAGTTCTGAGTTTTTATTTATGATTTATAGGCTTTTGAGTGTATTTTGACACGCCCCCTTTTCTAAATGACCCTGTTACAGTGAACCAAAGGGCAAAGTTCAACTTTTTTTTGATAATTATTGATCTAGAGAGTCCATAGAATTGTCCTAGACTGGTCTGGTTCCGATCAGGGAAAAAACCAGGGACTAGTTCGCAAAAGTAGGTTTTGGACAAAATTGGCCATAACAAATTTTTTTTGCTCAAATCGAGAATCCGAGATATACATCTTGTCCGTCTTGAGCCAAGGAACACAGCGGTGTGCAAATCTAGATTCTAGGTCAAACGGTCGATGAGTTATGGGCAATTTAGTACTTTTGGTTGCTGTAGCGCCACCTATGGGCCAATCAGGGTCATACTCTGATAGGTTCTCCCCAAACTGAGGCCCTAGCACCTGGCCAGGTTTCAAGTCTCTAGGCCTTACGGTTTGGGCTGCACGATGCGTTTTAGGTTTTTTTTTTTTTCAAATAGCAATTACAATAGGTTTTCAGCACTTCGTGCTTGAACACCTAATAATAGGGGACCTTTTTGACAGTTATAGCGCCACCTATGGTCCGATCTCCATGAAACTCTGCATGCTTCTTCACCATGTTAGGACACATGTGCTCATCAATTTTTGTGAAGTTCTGAGTTTTTATTTATGATTTATAGGCTTTTGAGTGTATTTTGACACGCCCCCTTTTCTAAATGACCCTGTTACAGTGAACCAAAGGGCAAAGTTCAACTTTTTTTTGATAATTATTGATCTAGAGAGTCCATAGAATTGTCCTAGACTGGTCTGGTTCCGATCAGGGAAAAAACCAGGGACTAGTTCGCAAAAGTAGGTTTTGGACAAAATTGGCCATAACAAATTTTTTTTTGCTCAAATCGAGAATCCGAGATATACATCTTGTCCGTCTTGAGCCAAGGAACACAGCGGTGTGCAAATCTAGATTCTAGGTCAAACGGTCGATGAGTTATGGGCAATTTAGTACTTTTGGTTGATGTAGCGCCACCTATGGGCCAATCAGGGTCATACTCTGATAGGTTCTCCCCAAACTGAGGCCCTAGCACCTGGCCAGGTTTCAAGTCTCTAGGCCTTACGGTTTGGGCTGCACGATGCGTTTTAGGTTTTTTTTTTTTTTCAAATAGCAATTACAATAGGTTTTCAGCACTTCGTGCTTGAACACCTAATAATAGGGGACCTTTTTGACAGTTATAGCGCCACCTATGGTCCGATCTCCATGAAACTCTGCATGCTTCTTCACCATGTTAGGACACATGTGCTCATCAATTTTTGTGAAGTTCTGAGTTTTTATTTATGATTTATAGGCTTTTGAGTGTATTTTGACACGCCCCCTTTTCTAAATGACCCTGTTACAGTGAACCAAAGGGCAAAGTTCAACTTTTTTTTGATAATTATTGATCTAGAGAGTCCATAGAATTGTCCTAGACTGGTCTGGTTCCGATCAGGGAAAAAACCAGGGACTAGTTCGCAAAAGTAGGTTTTGGACAAAATTGGCCATAACAAATTTTTTTTTGCTCAAATCGAGAATCCGAGATATACATCTTGTCCGTCTTGAGCCAAGGAACACAGCGGTGTGCAAATCTAGATTCTAGGTCAAACGGTCGATGAGTTATGGGCAATTTAGTACTTTTGGTTGATGTAGCGCCACCTATGGGCCAATCAGGGTCAAACTCTGATAGGTTCTCCCCAAACTGAGGCCCTAGCACCTGGCCAGGTTTCAAGTCTCTAGGCCTTACGGTTTGGGCTGCACGATGCGTTTTAGGTTTTTTTTTTTTTTCAAATAGCAATTACAATAGGTTTTCAGCACTTCGTGCTTGAACACCTAATAATAGGGGACCTTTTTGACAGTTATAGCGCCACCTATGGTCCGATCTCTATGAAACTCTGCATGCTTCTTCACCATGTTAGGACACATGTGCTCATCAATTTTTGTGAAGTTCTGAGTTTTTATTTATGATTTATAGGCGTTTGAGTGTATTTTGACACGCCCCCTTTTCTAAATGACCCTGTTACAGTGAACCAAAGGGCAAAGTTCAACTTTTTTTTGATAATTATTGATCTAGAGAGTCCATAGAATTGTCCTAGACTGGTCTGGTTCCGATCAGGGAAAAAACCAGGGACTAGTTCGCAAAAGTAGGTTTTGGACAAAATTGGCCATAACAAATTTTTTTTTGCTCAAATCGAGAATCCGAGATATACATCTTGTCCGTCTTGAGCCAAGGAACACAGCGGTGTGCAAATCTAGATTCTAGGTCAAACGGTCGATGAGTTATGGGCAATTTAGTACTTTTGGTTGCTGTAGCGCCACCTATGGGCCAATCAGGGTCATACTCTGATAGGTTCTCCCCAAACTGAGGCCCTAGCACCTGGCCAGGTTTCAAGTCTCTAGGCCTTACGGTTTGGGCTGCACGATGCGTTTTAGGTTTTTTTTTTTTTCAAATAGCAATTACAATAGGTTTTCAGCACTTCGTGCTTGAACACCTAATAATAGGGGACCTTTTTGACAGTTATAGCGCCACCTATGGTCCGATCTCCATGAAACTCTGCATGCTTCTTCACCATGTTAGGACACATGTGCTCATCAATTTTTGTGAAGTTCTGAGTTTTTATTTATGATTTATAGGCGTTTGAGTGTATTTTGACACGCCCCCTTTTCTAAATGACCCTGTTACAGTGAACCAAAGGGCAAAGTTCAACTTTTTTTTGATAATTATTGATCTAGAGAGTCCATAGAATTGTCCTAGACTGGTCTGGTTCCGATCAGGGAAAAAACCAGGGACTAGTTCGCAAAAGTAGGTTTTGGACAAAATTGGCCATAACAAATTTTTTTTTGCTCAAATCGAGAATCCGAGATATACATCTTGTCCGTCTTGAGCCAAGGAACACAGCGGTGTGCAAATCTAGATTCTAGGTCAAACGGTCGATGAGTTATGGGCAATTTAGTACTTTTGGTTGATGTAGCGCCACCTATGGGCCAATCAGGGTCATACTCTGATAGGTTCTCCCCAAACTGAGGCCCTAGCACCTGGCCAGGTTTCAAGTCTCTAGGCCTTACGGTTTGGGCTGCACGATGCGTTTTAGGTTTTTTTTTTTTTTCAAATAGCAATTACAATAGGTTTTCAGCACTTCGTGCTTGAACACCTAATAATAGGGGACCTTTTTGACAGTTATAGCGCCACCTATGGTCCGATCTCCATGAAACTCTGCATGCTTCTTCACCATGTTAGGACACATGTGCTCATCAATTTTTGTGAAGTTCTGAGTTTTTATTTATGATTTATAGGCTTTTGAGTGTATTTTGACACGCCCCCTTTTCTAAATGACCCTGTTACAGTGAACCAAAGGGCAAAGTTCAACTTTTTTTTGATAATTATTGATCTAGAGAGTCCATAGAATTGTCCTAGACTGGTCTGGTTCCGATCAGGGAAAAAACCAGGGACTAGTTCGCAAAAGTAGGTTTTGGACAAAATTGGCCATAACAAATTTTTTTTTGCTCAAATCGAGAATCCGAGATATACATCTTGTCCGTCTTGAGCCAAGGAACACAGCGGTGTGCAAATCTAGATTCTAGGTCAAACGGTCGATGAGTTATGGGCAATTTAGTACTTTTGGTTGATGTAGCGCCACCTATGGGCCAATCAGGGTCATACTCTGATAGGTTCTCCCCAAACTGAGGCCCTAGCACCTGGCCAGGTTTCAAGTCTCTAGGCCTTACGGTTTGGGCTGCACGATGCGTTTTAGGTTTTTTTTTTTTTTCAAATAGCAATTACAATAGGTTTTCAGCACTTCGTGCTTGAACACCTAATAATAGGGGACCTTTTTGACAGTTATAGCGCCACCTATGGTCCGATCTCCATGAAACTCTGCATGCTTCTTCATGTTAGGACACATGTGCTCATCAATTTTTGTGAAGTTCTGAGTTTTTATTTATGATTTATAGGCTTTTGAGTGTATTTTGACACGCCCCCTTTTCTAAATGACCCTGTTACAGTGAACCAAAGGGCAAAGTTCAACTTTTTTTTGATAATTATTGATCTAGAGAGTCCATAGAATTGTCCTAGACTGGTCTGGTTCCGATCAGGGAAAAAACCAGGGACTAGTTCGCAAAAGTAGGTTTTGGACAAAATTGGCCATAACAAATTTTTTTTTGCTCAAATCGAGAATCCGAGATATACATCTTGTCCGTCTTGAGCCAAGGAACACAGCGGTGTGCAAATCTAGATTCTAGGTCAAACGGTCGATGAGTTATGGGCAATTTAGTACTTTTGGTTGATGTAGCGCCACCTATGGGCCAATCAGGGTCATACTCTGATAGGTTCTCCCCAAACTGAGGCCCTAGCACCTGGCCAGGTTTCAAGTCTCTAGGCCTTACGGTTTGGGCTGCACGATGCGTTTTAGGTTTTTTTTTTTTTTCAAATAGCAATTACAATAGGTTTTCAGCACTTCGTGCTTGAACACCTAATAATAAAAATCCTTACAATTACAATAGGTTTTCAGCACTTCGTGCTTGAACACCTAATTAAAGCTGCAAGCAGCATTTAGCGGTGTTCAAGCAGTTAAGGCCTTTAAGGCCGTTAAGCACAAAAGCATCAAAAGACATTAAGTTGTATTTAGCAAGCATTTAACCATTGACATCATAGATGGAATAGACCATGTTTTAGCATGATTTACCATGATATACCAAATTTAGTGTGATTTTTCATGATCTACCATGTTCCAGTATGATTTAATATGAATCTAGCATGATTTACCACAGTTTACCATGATTTACCATGTTATAGGATGATTTACCATGATATACCACATTCTAGAATGATTTACCAGGATTGTAGCATGATTTAACAAGATTCATCACATTGCTAGCATGATTTGCCATGATACACCATGTAATAGTATTTTTTACTATGATTTACCATGTTTCTATCGTGATTTACCATGATTTACCACATTGCTGCATTGATGTGAAGGGCCAATAAAAATGAAGTGATAAACTCTGACGAAAAAAATAATGATGGTGTTATAATAGTTAACATGGAAAAACTGGTTTGCTTTAGTGCTTTGATTTACTGTTGAAAATCAAGTGTGTCAAAATGAGAGTGAGCCAATAAGTGGTCTTCTACTGCCCTCTGCTGGTCACTCTACTTATTAATAAAGTATTTTCACAAGTGCTTTTGCATTCATATGTAGACATATGCTTACACACACACACACACACACATGGGATATGTTATTGTGAAAATCTCTTTTAATGGTGTATAAGCATGCACTTCACATATTTCTTTGTGATGTAATAATATAAAACTATATTAAAACTAATAAAAAAATAGCTTTAAGCGTTTGTTTGTTAGCCAATGCTGAAAGCTGATAAAAAAGATTAAAAATGTCGGTAACACTTTACAATAAGGTTCATTTATTAAACATTAGTTAATGTATTAATTAACATGAACTAACCATGAGCAATACATTTGTTACTGTTTTTGTTCATCTTTGTTAACACTAGAACGGCCACGACGGTCATTTTGACCGTTCTGAATTTTATATCTGCAATAACTTTGTTGAAAAAATAAATAAAATCCTGCTGGTACCCGACTTTTCCTAAAAGTGTCTGTATTTTCATTTAAAATGTTTTTAATATAAATTACACATAAGGCAAACAAACAAATGAACATATTTACCTATTTCGGCCATAGACGGTCATATTGACCGCACTGAATTTTGCGGTATTCTTTTGTTACATTTCTCGCGGTTGACCTTTGTCTATTAGGAAATAATCAGAAGATTAAATTGCAAAATGACAGATATGTTTATTGAGAGCTGGTCAGATGCTGGGAGAGTTAAGGTGTGCAAATGTCCGGTATGAAGCCCTTGGCAGCACAGGGACGCTGGAGTGAGTGCTGAACCAGGAGTGCTGAACACGGGATGACACACGGAAAACGGATACAGGCAGGGAACAAACACGCAGGAAAAATCCACAACGATCTGACAAAGGGCCTTTCTCAATCTGTGTTCTTGTCTGTACTTGTGTCCTTGTGTTCTTGTGAAACGTCATCTTTTGTGGCCCAAGTACTGTCCCAATACAGAAGTTTGCATTTTGGCAAGAACAGTAAAAAATCCCGGATGTGTTCTTGACACGCCCATTTTACCGAGGATGCATCGGTTGGTAACTTGTGTGAACTTGATGGCAGAAATATCCCAGCATTCAATTCGGCATTCGAGGAAGGAGAGGCAGGTCAATACAGTATTTCGTTTTTCTACAATTATGTACACTATTTCATCACTAAATTCACTTCTGAGAACATTTGATGCGAGAAATCAACTGTGTAGATTTCAAATATTGGCATTTTTACGAAAATGTATGGCTAATCGAAAATGTGCTCAAACGTTTTCGGAAGTGAGAATCTCCATAAGCGCCTGCGGGTGTAACGTTAGCTATCGAGCCAACCGGCCAGTTTGCTCACAGACTCGTTTTTCCCCACAGCCAAGAGACCATTGCAGCCTGGCTGTTATCGTCAATAATTCTCGTTATGTTTGGGTACTGCAGACGGTGTCTGTGCGGGGGTATTGTTGCGCAATACCAGCAAGAACACATCGTCTCAAACTGTCAGCAGCGTTCTGTGTGCTCGTCACCTTGTGAGTTCATTCTTCCAAGAACAACTAGCAAGAGCGTTCTCCCCAAGAACACAAGTCCGTTCTTTGCATTCTTGGTTTTGAGAAACACCCAAAGACTAGGCGAGAACAGTAACACTGAAAAGGGTCGAATCGCTGATCAGTTGCAGCTGGCGCGTTGATCAGAGCGCGCGTGCTGATCAGCTGCATTGATCAGCGACCACGCACACACACACACAACAAGACGAGAAAGGAGACAGCGAATTCATAAACCGTGACATTGTCTCTCTCACTGTCAAAAGAATATCTAAATAAGATACTTTTAGTTGTTATTATCTTGTTCTGAGTTATGTTGAAGGGATATGGAAATATAGCTCTGTTGTGAATAGGCCCTATGCGATATTTACGGGCTACTGATATTATTATTTATAAATGTATAATTAAACTTTTTAAAATGTACAGTTTGGTGTTGTTTTGTTTTTAAAAGATATCTTAATACAACAAATGCATTAATCTCTCAATTGGGTATTTAACATTAAAGATATAGAGTTTGCAATCTAACGGTCAAAATGACCGCTTGTGGCAGTTCTAGTAGTTATGGAATTCTGGCACTTCTAGTGTTAACGTTAGTTAATACAAATCCAGCTGTTCATTGTTAGTTCAGGCAAAGAACGTATATTGACAAGAAGTGAAAGCCAATAGAACGTTCCATTGCAACACCAGCGCCCAGCAGCAGCCCTACGCGTCCGCCATTTTGGGGTGAAAGCGACTCGGCAGTCATATATTATACATATATTTAGTCCAGTGCAGAGGTCATTTTTAGGTTGAAATAATTAGGTGATTATTTTAATTCACAACAGTTAACGTTATATCCGTTAAAAAGAAGTTGCTACTAGGCTTTTCCCCCACATAACTTGAGACAGGGAAGTTCAAGGATTTAATTAATTATATTAATCTCTACATTAAGTGTGACAGGTAAGAAAAATAAAGTGATGTAAGTTCATAAAGTTATAACGTTAGACCGTTTCCCAGGAGGTACACATAACCTTACATACAAAAATAAGTTCAATGAAATAAACGAATTCAGCAAATAAATGTAATTGTACTAAAATGTAAATGTTGGACAATAAATATATAACAGCAATAGAATAGCTTTACACTACAGCAAACTGTTTTTTTGCAGTACTATTTTATATTAATTTTCTTCTTCAGAACCGGTGCCCAGTTAACCAATTCCCTGGAACCGTTAGTATGCCTGCTTAACGATCCGCTTATCGGTTCCAACCTCCAATATGCAGAAACATTTGGCCACACATCATGAACAGACTTTAGTCCCATGAAACTTAAACTGGAATGTCACTGTTTCTGTCACTGCGACTTCACGAACGGGTGAACACGCGCACGCACACACACACACACACATCACTTTTGAAGTAAAATTGAGGATGCAGTGCATGTAATGCATCGAGATATCAAATTGAACTGAATCGATGACATGATAATCGGAATCGAACCGAACCGTGAGACCATTGTAGGTTCACACCCCTAATACTCTGTGCTGTGTCAGCGAGTTAATAATAATTAACAAACAAAATAAGTTATAAGTTCAATAAGTTAATACAAACAAACAAATTTGTACTTATTCCCTCACCCAATGAGAATCGATAAGAGAATCCATAAGGAATCGAATCGATAAGCAATATCGATAATGGAATCGGAATCGTTAAATTCTTATCAATTCCCATCCCTAATCAAGTGTGTCAAAATGAAAGTGAGCCAATAAGTGGTCTTCTACTGCCCTCTGCTGGTCACACAAGTGCTTTTCCATTCATATGTAGACATATGCTTACACACACACACACGGGATATGTTATTGTGAAAATCTCTTTTAATGGTGTATAAGTATGCATTTAACATATTTCTTTGTGATGTAATAATATAAAACTATATTAAAACTAATAAAAAAATAGCTTTAAGCGTTTGTTTGTTAGCCAATGCTGAAAGCTGATAAAAAAGATTAAAAATGTCGGTAACACTTTACAATAAGGTTCATTTATTAAACAGTAGTTAATGTATTAATTAACATGAACCATGAGCAATACATTTGTTACTGTTTTTGTTCATCTTTGTTAACATTAGTTAATACAAATCCAGCTGTTCATTGTTAGTTTATGTTAGTTCACAGTGCATTAACTAATGTTAACAAGATTTTAATAAAGTATTTGTAAATGTTGAAATTAACATTAACAAAGATTAACAAATGCTGAAGGAGTATTGTTCATTCTTAGTTAAGGTTAACTACACGACGATAGATTTGGATCAAGAACCCCGAGAGAACCTTACCATCAAAATTTGAGCGTGCAGCGACTTTCTGTTTTCGAGTTATGAGTGAATTTGTACTTGGGGGGCGTGGCCCAACGTTATACTTTCGTTTTCAGCCTTCCTGTGACACAATTGTAAATAGTAATAAATAAAATAAATAAATGCAGTCCATAATACTCCAATAGATGAATTTGGACAAAATGTGATTGTAAATGTTAAAATAATGATTTAATAAAGTCTAAACTTCAATTATATATACCAATATTAGGAAGTAGTATGATGAAATGACAGCAGGGGGCAGTAAAATACCACTTATTGGCTGTTATAGCCATCCAAAATGTTTTAGCCATCCAATTTACACTATTATAGCCATTCAAATGAAGAAAGTATACCTTTTCTGATAATTATTGATCTAGAGAGTCCAGATAATTGTAATGCACTGGTTTTAAACAGTAAGATATGAGAATTTTACGATCATAGATGGAAAAGACCATTTACAGCCAATACAGGCAATTTACCATAGGAAATGCATGGTTTTAAAGCTTTTCAACAGTTATAGCGCCACCTATTGTCCGATCTCCATGAAACTTTGCATGCTTCTTCACCATGGTATGACACATATGCTCATCAATTTTTGTCAAGTTCTGAGTTTTTATTTATGATTTATAGGCTTTTGAGTGTATTTTGACACGCCCCTTTTATAAATGACCCTATTATAGCCATACGAAAAATGCAAAAGTTCAACTTTTTTTCAATAATTATTGATCTAAAGAGTCCAGAGAATTGACCTAGACTGGTCTGGTTCCGATCGGGCGAACAAGCAGGGACTAGTTCGCAAAAGTAGGTTTTTAACATATTCGTGAATATTTAATGAACGATTTGATTGACAGCAATGGTTCTAGAGGCAAAGTTGTTTAGCATGAGGAGCTCTATCAAATGATATGCATATTGTGGGGATGTGTGCAACACCACGTGATTACAGAGCCGTAAAACTCGTTAGCGCCAACTAGTGGCCGATTTCTTTCAAAACTCTTACAGACCTCTTGGGCCATGAGTTGAACATGCCCATTGAGTTTCGTTCCGATCGGCCTTCGTTAACCTCGTCTAATAGGTGCTCAAATTCATTGGCCAATGGCGGCCATGTTTTTTGAGTTACGCCAATTTCCTCATACACATACATGGGGCCTTGGACCAAGACACTGCATACCAATTTTCAAGTCAATCGGACTAACGGTCAGGTGGTCATAGCCCTTTTATGTTTTTTTTTATGTTATAGCGCCACCTAGTGTTCGATCGTCGCGATATTTTTACTGTGACCTCAAACTGTCCTCATACACATGTCTCTTGAGTTTTGTGAAGATATCTCATTTACTTTTCGAATTATAGCCATTTTAGTAAAATAGGCTCCTCCCACAACGATCATTTTACTCCCCCTAGTGACCGGAAATCGAAAAATCAACTTTTTTTCAATAACGATTGATAATCAGACTCCAGAGAACATGTATGCATTTGTTTGGTTTTGATCGGGCGAAAAACCAGGGACTAGTTCGCAAAATTAGGTTTTTGACAAAATTCAAAATGGCGGAAAAATTTGCATACCGGAAATGAAATCGGAGATATACATTTTTTACTTCAGGCCTCCAGCTTTCCAATGATATAAGACACTTGAGTCTACGACATACGGTTTAGGAGTTATGAGCAGTTTTGCGCAATTGATCGCTGTAGCGCCACCTATAGGCCAATCGGGCTCATACTTTGATAACCTCTCCTCGATTTTTGTACTACCATCTGACAAAGTTTCAACTCTCCAGCACTTACGGTTTGGGCTGCACGATGCGTTTTACAGGAGAATAATAATAATAATAATAATAAAAATCGGAACGAATACAATAGGTTTTCAGCACTTCGTGCTTGAACACCTAATAATAACAAGCAGCATTTTAGCGGTGTTCAAGCAGTTAAGGCCTTTCAGGCCGTTAAGCACAAAAGCATCAAAAGACATTAAGTTTTATGTAGCAAGCATGATTTACCATGATATACTACATTTCAGTGTGATTTTTCATGATTTACCATGTTCCAGTATGATTTACCATGAATCTAACATGATTTTCCATAGTTTACCTTGATATACCATGTTATATGATGATTTACCATGATATAGCACATTCTAGAATAATTTACCAGGATTCTAGCATGATTTACCTTTTTTACTATGATTTACCATGTTTCTGGCGTTATTTACCATGATTTACCACGTTGACAGCAATTATAGGAAGCATAAGAACAATTGAAGTGATAAACTCTGACAAAATATGAATGTGTTATAATAGTAATTGTTATATAAGTGATTTTATAGTGTCTATATACAAAAAAAGACTATTAATAAGAAGAGTGGCCAGCAGAGGGCAGTAGAAGACCACTTATTGGCTCACTTTCATTTTCAACTACTTTGTTTCTCCAGTATTCTCCACTGAAGCAAACCATTTTTTTCATGTTAACTCCATAATGCATGCTTACACACACACACACACACACACACACACACCAGTGTTAATTTCGTTGACGAAAATAACGACGAAAATTATTCGTCAACGACATTTTTTCACAGACGAAAACGAGACGATAACTAAATAAAACCTAGTTTTGAATGACAAAGACTATGACGAAAATCTATTGACATTTTCGTCAACGAATAAAAACTAGACGAAAATGTTAGATGGTGACGATTTGGGAAGCGATCCGTCAGAACTGATGTCCTGCGTGTGTGGTAGATGCGCACATTTGTAGGCTACTGTAACGTGATCTACCCCGCGGTCATAAAACGTTAAAAAATGTGAACGTCTGGGAGAATGAGTAGAGCAGACATATAGATCTGAATAAGAGTGACGATGCAAAAAAGAGTTCTATTCGGTGCGGTTTTCTGTGCGCACACACCTAACCCGAAGCGTGCAGTCATGCACAATACACCTACAGCGCGCGAGTAGGCTACTGAATTGAGCTCTCTTTCGTGTCTGAATGGAGAAATACACAACAGTATGTCTAAATGTCCTTTTTGGAGAGTATTCATGTAAACTATGCTGGTTATGTCTTAAACTGTGAGTGTGTCGGATGTGCATCAGTGCAATTGTATCCGCATGTCATTGGACATGATCCGACGTCTTAAAGTGACAGTGGCAATAAACATAATGCGGTCCGTGTCCTTAATTTTGATCAAGCAACAAAAGAAAAAGAGAAAAGCATTCACTGTTTGTTAATAGCTTTAATAAGGATTAATTATATTGAATTCATACAAATAAATATGTCTGCTTGAAAGAATAAAGAATGATGTATGCAAGTAGTTATAAGGAATGCATATATCATTCATTGTAAAGAAGACTGTGTTGTACTTTAGGAAAAGTGGTTTTATTTAATTTTAAGATATTTTTTAAGTAACAGCAGTTAAATCTGTATCTGTATTGCATGTTCAAACTTAAAAATCATTCATATTAATAGGTTAATAGATGTTTTCTCCGGGAGTAAATGGGTTTGGAAATTTTAGAGAAATTCTAAATTAACGCATTACAATTTAACTAAACCCATTATATTTTAGTCGACTAAATCTACTGTAGATTTAGTCGACTAAAATGTTATTGTATTTCGTCGACTAAAACTAGACTAAAACTAAAACAATTCAGATGACTAAAATATGACTAAAACTAAATGCCATTTTAGTCAAAAGACTAAGACTAAAACTAAATCAAAATTTGCTGACAAAATTAACACTGACACACACACACACACACACACACACACACACACACACACACACACACACACACACACACACACACACACACACACACACACACACACACACACAACACACACACACACACACACACGTTTTTGGGATATATTATTGTGAAAATCTGTTTTAATGGTATATGAGCATTTCACATATTTCTTTGCAATGTAATAATATAAAACTAATTAAAGAAAATGCTTTAAGCATTTGTTTGTTAGCCAATGCTGAAAGCTGATAAAAAAAGATGAAAAATATCTAATGCTGCTATTCCATCTAGTGGACAACAGTGCTATTACAGCCTACTTATACAATAGGCCATGTTTTTCATATCATTTAATCTACACATGCTCATTCTGATGTAGATAGAGACATTTGGAACTTCAGGAGCCAATGTGACTCAATTGTCACTTCAATAGACGATTTTTGACTAAATGTTATTGTAAATGTTAAAATAGTGAATTTATAAAGTATAAATAATAATATAAATAAAGTCTAGAGTAGTGTGACAAAATGACTTTTTTTAAACAGCAGGGGGCAGTAAAATACCACTTATTGGCTGTTAGCCTTTTTTCAAGCAGTTATAGCTGTTCTTGACCTTTTTTTAAGAAGCTATGAGCATTTATTGAAAAGATATTGGCTTTCGGTCAAGGTTACATATTGAAGTGACCCTATTATAGTCATCCAAATGAAGAAGTTATACATTTTTCTATAATTATTGTTCTAGAGAGTACAGAGCAATAGATGAATTTTGACAAAATGTGATTGTAAATGTTAAAATAATGATTTAATAAAGTCTAAATATCAATTATATATAAAAATATTAGAGAGTAGTATGATGAAATGACAGCAGGGGGCAGTAAAATACCACTTATTGGCTGTTATAGCCATCCAAGCTGTTATAGCTGTTATAGCCATCCGATTTACACTCTATTATAGCCATCCAAATGAAGTAATTATACCTTTTCTGATAATTATTGATCTAGAGAGTCCAGGTAATTGTACTGCACTGGTTTTAAACATTAAGATATGAAAATTATACGATCATAGATGGAAAAGACCATTTACAGCCAATACAGGCAATTTGCCATAGGAAATGCATGGTTTTAAAGCTTTTCAACAGTTATAGCACCACCTATTGTCCGATCTCCATGAAACTTTGCATGCTTCTTCACCATGGTATGACACATATGCTCATCAATTTTTGTGAAGTTCTGAGTTTTTATTTATGATTTATAGGCTTTTGAGTGTGTTTTGACACACCCCTTTTATAAATGACCCTGTTATAGCGAAGCAAAGGGCAAAGTTAAACTTTTTTTCGATAATTATTGATCTAGAGAGTCCAGAAAATTGTCCTAGACTGGTCTGGTTCCGATCGGGCGAAAAACCAGGGACTAGTTCGCAAAAGTAGGTTTTTAACATATTCGTGAATATTTAATGAACGGTTTGATTGACAGCAATGGTTCTAGAGGCAAAGTTGTTCATCATGAGGAGATGCTATGCATGATATGCATATTGTGGGGATGTGTGCAACACCACGTGATTACAGAGCCGTAAAACTCGTTAGCGCCAACTAGTGGCCGAATTCTTTCAAAACTCTTACAGACCTCTTGGGCCATGAGTCGAACATGCCCATAGAGTTTCGTTCCGATTGGCCTCCGTTAACCTCGTCTCACAGGTGCTCAAACTTCATTGGCCGATGGCGGCCATGTTTTTTGAGATACGCCAATATCCTTTTACACATACATGGCACCTTGGACCAAGACACTGCATACCAATTTTCAAGTCAATCGGACTAACGGTCAGGTGGCCACACCCCCTTTTATGTTTTTTTAATGTTATAGCGCCACCTAGTGTTATATCGACGCGGTTTTTTTACTGTGACCTCAAATTGAGCTCATACATATGTGTACCAAGTTTGGTGAAAACATTTAATTTCGTTCACGAGTTATACCCATTTTAGTAAAATTAGCTCCGCCTTCTTCGAACGTTTGGGCACCCCCTAGCGACCGTGAATCGAAATTTCAACTTTTTTTCGATAATTATTGATATTCAGTGTCCAGAGAATCTTTCTGCACTGGTTTGGTTCCAATCGGGCAAAAAACCAGGGACTAGTTCGCAAAAGTAGGTTTTGGACAAAACCGGAAATAGCGAAAAAATTTGCATACCGGAAATGAAATCCTTGAGGCCTTTTTTGTTCGGCTTGAGCCAAGGATTCCAATGATATAAGACACTTGAGGCTGCAACAAAGGGTTATTGAGATTTAAGCAAAATAGTGCAATTTTTTTGTTTTTTGCGCTATAGCGCCACCTATGGGCCAATCGGGCTCATACTTTGATAACCTCTCCTCGATTTCTGTGCTACCTTAATCCCAAATATCAAGTCTCTAGCACTTACGGTTTGGGCTGCACGATGCGTTTTAGGGCGGAATAATAATAATAATAACAAGCAGCATTTAGCGGTGTTCAAGCAGTTAAGCCCTTTTAGCACATAAGCATTAAAGACATTTAGCAAGCATGTAACCACTGACATAATAGATGGAAAACCGTTTACCATGATTTACCATGATACTAGCATGATTTACCATAGTTTTACCATGATTAACCATGTTCTAGTATGATTTACATGATTTACCCTGTTGTAGCATAATTTACCATCGTTTACCATGATTTACCACGCTCTGGTATGATTTACTATGAACCTAGCATGATTTACCATAGTTTTACCATGATTTACCATGTTCTAGTTTGATTTACCATGAATCTAGCATGATTCACCATAGTTTTACCATGATTTACCATGTTCTAGTATGATTTACCATGAATCTTGCATGATTCACAATGTTCTAGTATGCTTTACATGATTTACCCTGTTGTAGCATAATTTACCATCGTTTACCATGATTTACCACGCTCTGGTATGATTTACCATGAATCTAGCATGATTTACCATAGTTTTACCATGATTTACCATGTTCTAGTATGATTTACCATGAATCTAGCATGATTCACAATGTTCTAGTATGCTTTACATGATTTACCCTGTTGTAGCATAATTTACCATCGTTTACCATGATTTACCACGCTCTGGTATGATTTACCATGAATCTAGCATGATTTACCATAGTTTTACCATGATATTCCATGTTGTAGTATGCTTTACATGATTTACCCTGTTCTAGCATGATTTACGACTGTTTACCATGATTTACTGCGTTCTAGTATGATTTACCATGCATCTAGCATGTGTCAGTACAAATAAAGTGTTACACTCTGACAAAATATGATTGTGTTATAATAGTAATTGTTATAATGGATTTTATAGTAAGCATGGATAATGCAGTTAACATGGAAAAACTGGTTTGCTTTAGTTCAGAATTTTGTTGAAACTCGAGGCTGTTAAAATGAAAGTGAGCCAATAAGTGGTCTTCTACTGCCCTCTGCTGGCCACTCTACTTATTAATAAAGTCTTTTCACAGGTGCTTTCAGATCTAGACACACACACACACGCACAAGTCATTATGAAAATATAATGAAAATATATGAAATGCTTATAGACCATTAAAATATATGTCTTTGCAAGCTATTAATCAGATTATTCAGGATTTATTCAGAAACATGGGACTACACACACACATTCTGTTGTAGATAAAGTGATCTGAACTGTGTCTCATTCAGGATTAACATTTGTCTGTGACACAATGCTTCAATAGATGAATTTTGACAAAATGTGAGTGTAAATGTTAAAATAGTGATTTTATAAACTCTAAATAAGAATTATAGAATATTAGTAGTTAGTAGCATGACAAAATGACTATTTTAAACAGCAGGGGGCAGTAGAATACCACTTATTGGCTTAATATGCCATTATGTCATAACTTTAACCTTTTAAACTGTTATAGATGCATTATTTCTTATCTTATTTAGAGTCACATGTTCTGACTTGTTTTTAAGAAGATCTGAGCATTCATTGAAGAGATATAGGCTTTCTTGGTCAAGGCTACATATTGAAGTGACCCTAATAAAGTTATAACTTTTCTGATAATTATTTATCTAGAGAGTCCAGAGAATTGTACTGCACTGATTTTGAACATTATGATATAAATATTATATGATCATAGATGGAACACACCATTTACAGCCAATACAGGCAATTACCATAGGAAATACATGGTTTTAAAGCTTTTCAACAGTTATAGCGCCACCTATTGTCCGATCTCCATAAAACTTTGCATGCGTGTTCATGATGTTATGGCACATATGCTCACCAATTTTTGTGAAGTTCTGAGTTTTTAATTATGATTTATAGGCTTTTGAGTGTGTTTTGACACGCCCCTTTTTATAAATGATCCTGTTATAATGAACCAAATGGCAAAGTTCAACTTTTTTTCGATAATTATTGATCTAGAGATTCCAGAGAATTGTACTGCACTGATTTTGAACATTATGATATGAAAATTATATGACCATAGATGGAAAAGACCATTTACAGCCAATACAAGCAATTTACCATAGGAAATACATGGTTTTAAACCTTTTCAACAGTTATAGCGCCACCTATTGTCCGATCTCCATAAAACTTTGCATGCTTGTTCATGATGTTATGTCACATATGCTCACCAATTTTTGTGAAGTTCTGAGTTTTTTTGAATGATTTATAGGCTTTTGAGTGTATTTGGACACGCCCCTTTTCTAAATGACCCTATTATAGCCATACGAAAAATGCAAAAGTTAAACTTTTTTTTAATAATTATTGATCTAGAGAGTCCAGAGAATTGTCCTAGACTGGTCTGGTTCCGATCGGGCAAAAAACCAGGGACTAGTTCGCAAAAGTAGGTTTTTAACATATTCGTGAATATTTAATGAACGGTTTGATTGACAGCAATGGTTCTAGAGGCAAAGTTGTTCAGCATGAGGAGATCTATCAAATTATAGGCATTTTGTGGGGATGTGTGCAACACCACGTGATTACAGAGCCATAAAACTCGTTAGCGCCAACTAGTGGCCGATTTCTTTCAAAACTCTTACAGACCTCTTGGGCCATGAGTCGAACATGCCCATCGAGTTTCGTTCCGATTGGCCTCCGTTAACCTCGTCTCACAGGTGCTCAAACTTAATTGGCCGATGGCGGCCATGTTTTTTGAGATACGCCAATGTCCTCATAAACATACATGGGGCCTTGGACCAAGACACTGCATACCAATTTTCAAGTCAATCGGACTAACCACTAGGTGGCCATATGTTTTTTTCATGTTATAGCGCCACCTAGAGCTCAATCAACGCAATTTTTTTACTGTGACCTCAAATTGAGCTCATACATATGTCTAGCAAGTTTGGTAAAAATATCTCATTTTGTTTACGAGTTATAGCCATTTTAGTAAAATAGGCTCCTCCCACAACGTTTATTTTGCACCCCCTAGCGACCGGAAATCGAAATTTCGACTTTTTTTCAATAATTATTGATATTCAGACTCCAGAGAACATTTCTGCACTGGTTTGGTTCCAATCGGGCGAAAAACCAGGGACTAGTTCGCAAAAGTAGTTTTTTGACAAAATTCAAAATGGCGGAAAATCTATATTGGCGGAAATTAAATCGGAGATATACGTTTTTTTCGTCAGGTGACCAGCTTTCCAGTGATATAAGACACTTGAGTCTACGACTTACGGTCTAGGAGTTATGAGCAGTTTCGCGCAATTGGTTGCTATAGCGCCACCTATGGGCCAATCGGGCTCATAATTTGATAACCTCTCCTCGATTTTTGTACTACCATCTGACAAAGTTTCAAGGCTCCAGCTCTTACGGTTTGGGCTGCACGATGCGTTTTACGGCGGAAGAAAAATAATAATAATAATAATAAAAATCCTTACAAATACAATAGGTTTTCAGCACTTCGTGCTTGAACACCTAATAATAATTAACCCTCATGTGGTGTTCAAAACCCTATAACACCTGTGGTGTTCCCGGTCAAAAATGACCGGGCCATAAAAAAAACCTTATAAATCACTCATTATACCATATTTTCACCCAATCTTGGATTCAATCTTTTTGTCAACATGTTCTCTTTCAATTAGGACTGGTTTTATATTTTGATTTGCATCTGAATAATCATAGGCCTCATTTATTTGAGAGTAGGCATTTCATTTTTTGAGTAATTTTTTTTAAATTTTTGAATAATTTTGGAAATATTAAATAAAATCTGAAGAAAATTGGTATTGTTGATCACACTAGTCAACTTAACATTTTCACCAGGAATTTTGTTTTGAAACTTTTGTTTTGTAAAAAATATGGCACATAGTCACACTTGTGGTGTTCCCGGTCAAAAATGACCGGCCTATAAAAAATAGCTTATAAGTCACTCATTATACCATATTTTCACCCAATCTTGGATTCAATCTTTTTGTCAACTTGTTCTCTTTCAATTAGGACTGGTTTTATATTTCTGTTTGCATCTGATTAATCGTGGGCCTCATTTGTCTGAGAGTAGGCATCTCATTTTTTGAGTAAAAAACAAATAATTTATGAGTAAATTTGGAAATATGAAAAAAAAAAATGAAAAAAATGGCTACTGTTGATCACACTTGTCTACTCTAATGTTTCACCAGGAATTTTGTTTTGAAACTTTTGTTTTGTAAAAAATATGGCACATAGTCACACTTGTGGTGTTCCCGGTCAAAAATGACCGGCCTATATAAAATAGCTTATAAGTCACTCATTATACCATATTTTCACCCAATCTTGGATTCAATCTTTTTGGCAACTTGTTCTCTTTCAATTAGGACTGGTTTTATATTTCTGTTTGCATCTGAATAATCGTGGGCCTCATTCATCTGAGAGTAGGCATGGTCAAAAATGGTCACAATGGCCGACCATTGAAAGTGAATGGGAGAGACTGAAAATAACAGAACAATTTAGTTTTCAGGAGCATGTTCATTATTTTCATGTACACATATGAGCATGTGTGCTTGCAAACATCGAGCCCTTGGACCTGTGCATGTATCGATACATTTATACACACGCTACCCAGACACACACATGTTAAAACACACAAACTTTTTTAAATATTACACACATTCTTTTCCACAGAGAGAAATTTGATCCTACCCTAACCTGCATCTAATATACATTTATCCATCTGACATTACCACACACACACACACACACACACACACACACACACGGCCGTGATCAGATTTTTGACTCAGAAACTAGTGAGGAGGAGGAAATTCAGGATGCATCTTGCAGTGAAGATGTTTCTGAAGAGGAAGGCACCACTGAATCGGCTACGGAGCTTGAAACAACTGATGAGGAGCAGTCTTCCAGTGATGAGGGCCCAGCTGAGGTTACCGTTTCATTCTGGTCAAAAGATGGAACTTTGTCCTGGCCTTCATCCCCACCTATGAGGCAAGGCAGGTTTTCTTCTGAAGGCCTTCCTCTTCAGAAACATCTTCACTGCAAGATGCATCCTGCATGTCCTCCTCCTCACTAGTTTCTGAGTCAAAAATCTGATGAATAACATCATGTGCAGAGCTGTTTTGCCATTGTGCTGCCACAAATGAATGACAAGCAAAATGCTGTGAGGCATTTTATATATGCCTGTGCTGTCACATGATGTATATTTGTAAATATTGTCTAGTTCTGTGTGAGAACCTCACAGTTCCAAAACAAAATGTCATAATATTTTGTCTGGAAGCTGTGATGAAACAAGACCATGAAAGAAAGATTCTTTTGAAGCCGGGTCACTGCAGTCACGGCCAGTTTGTGTGTGTGTGTGTGTGTGTGTGTGTGTGTGTGTGTGTGTGTGTGTGTGTGTGTGTGTGTGTGTGTGTGTGTGTGTGTGTGTGTGTGTGGTAATGTCAGATGGATAAATGTATATTAGATGCAGGTTAGGGTAGGATCAAATTTCTCTCTGTGGAAAAGAATGTGTGTAATACTCAAAAAAGTTTGTGTGTTTTAACGTGTGTGTGTCTGGGTAGCGTGTGTATAAATGTATCGATACATGCACAGGTCCAAGGGCTCAATGTTTGCAAGCACACATGCTCATATGTGTACATGAAAATAATGAAAATGCTCCTGAAAACTAAATTGTTCTGTTATTTTCAGTCTCTCCCATTCACTTTCAATGGTCGGCCATTGTGACCATTTTTGACCATGCCTACTCTCAGATAAATGAGGCCCACGATTATTCAGATGCAAACAGAAATATAAAACCAGTCCTAATTGAAAGAGAACAAGTTGACAAAAAGATTGAATCCAAGATTGGGTGAAAATATGGTATTATGAGTGATTTATAAGCTATTTTTTATAGGCCGGTCATTTTTGACCGGGAACACCACAAGTGTGACTATGTGCCATATTTTTTACAAAACAAAAGTTTTAAAACAAAATTCCTGGTGAAACATTAGAGTAGACTAGTGTGATTAACAGTAGCCATTTTTTTCATATTTTTTTTTCATATTTCCAAATTTACTCATAAATTATTTGTTTTTTACTCAAAAAATTAGATGCCCACTCTCAGATAAATGAGGCCCACGATTAATCAGATGCAAACAGAAATATAAAACCAGTCCTAATTGAAAGAGAACAAGTTGACAAAAAGATTGAATCCAAGATTGGGTGAAAATATGGTATAATGAATGATTTATAAGCTATTTTTTATAGGCCGGTCATTTTTGACCGGGAACACCACAAGTGTAACAAGGTAACAATACTCCCACAAAAAAATAAGAAAATTTTCAAAAAAACACTGAGATTTAGTTATACCGTTTGGGAACAAAGTCACTAAGTTTCAGTCCAAAGCGACAACATTAACTAGTATTTTCGGGAAAAAGAAAATCTTCTCCGGGTCAAATTGACCCGAACACCACATGAGGGTTAAAGCTGCTAGCAGCATTTAGCGGTGTTCAAGCATTTAAGCCCTTTTAGCACATAAGCATTAAAGACATTTAGCAAGCATGTAACCACTGACATATTAGATGGAAAACCATTTACCATGATTCTAGCATGATTTACCATCGTTTTACCATGCTTTACCATACTTTTACCATGATTTACCATGTTCTAGTATGATTTACCATGAATCTAGCATGATTTACCATAGTTTTACCATGATATTCCATGTTGTGGTATGCTTTACATGATTTACCCTGTTCTAGCATGATTTACCATTGTTTACTGCGTTCTAGTATGATTTACCATGCATCTAGCATGTGTCAGTACAAATAAAGTGTTACACTCTGACAAAATATGATTGTGTTATAATAGTAATTGTTATATAATGGATTTTATAGTAAGCATGGATAATTTTGTTGAAACTCAAGGCTGTTAAAATGAAAGTGAGCCAATAAGTGGTCTTCTACTGCCCTCTGCTGGCCACTCTACTTATTAATAAAGTCTTTTTGCATTCATATCTAGACACACACACACACACACACACACACACACACACACAAGTCATTATGAAAATATATGAAATGCTTATAGACCATTAAAATATATGTCTTTGCAAGCTATTAATCAGATTATTCAGGATTTATTCAAAAACATGGGACTACACACACACATTCTGTTGTAGATAAAGTGATCTGAACTGTGTGTCTCATTCAGGATTAACATTTATCTGTGACACAATGCTTCAATAGATGAATTTTGACAAAATGTGAGTGTAAATGTTAAAATAGTGATTTTATAAACTCTAAATAAGAATAATAGAATATTAGTAGTTAGTAGCATGACAAAATGACTATTTTCAACAGCAGGGGGCAGTAGAATACAACTTATTGGCTTAATATGCCATTATGTTATAACTTTAACCTTTTAAACTGTTATAGATGCATCATTTCTTATCTTATTTAGAGTAACATGTTCTGACTTGTTTTTAAGAAGATCTGAGTATTCATTGAAGAGATATAGGCTTTCTTGGTCAAGGCTACATATTGAAGTGACCCTATTATAGCCTAGCCTCGTGAGACCATCCTGATCTCGCGAGCTTTCAAGGTTTCACTCGCAGATCAGTCTGGATACTTTCCGTTAAAGAAAATTTGGGAGCAGTTCACCAAACGAACGTCCAATCAGCGTTGGCTTTGAGGCGGGTTGAGGTGTGACGCAACGAGAAGCGCGTCAGTTCAGTCTAAAGAACATGTCGGCTTCAGCGGATGAAACTAGCATCAGCGTGGCTATCGAGCAAGTTTTATCGGAATTACAGAGTATTTCTTCACTGAAAGAAGAGCAAAACACTGCTCTGGAGGCTTTTCTCAGAGGAAAAGATACGCTCTGTTAGTACGTCATATGCTTCGTTGATCTGATTGGTTGATTTGGCCCGTCTATCACCAACATAGGCCAATCAGCTAACCAGTATTTTCGCCCCTTACCAAAACTACTTCAACGGAAGGTTTCCAGATGGATATGCGGAGCAAATCCATCTGGCGGAGTCAGGTTAATTATAGCCATCCAAATGAAGAAGTTATAACTTTTCTGATAATTATTTATCTAGAGAGTCCAGAGAATTGTACTGCCCTGATTTTGAACATTATGATATAAATATTGTATGATCATAAATGGAACACACCATTTACAGCCAATACAGGCAGTTTACCATAGGAAATACATGGTTTTAAAGCTTTTCAACAGTTATAGCGCCACCTATTGTCCGATCTCCATAAAACTTTGCATGCGTGTTCATGATGTTATGGCACATATGCTCACCAATTTTTGTGAAGTTCTGAGTTTTTATTTATGATTTATAGGCTTTTGAGTGTGTTTTGACACGCCCCTTTTTATAAATGATCCTGTTATAATGAACCAAATGGCAAAGTTCAACTTTTTTTCGATAATTATTGATCTAGAGAGTCCAGAGAATTGTACTGCCCTGATTTTGAACATTATGATATGAAAATTATATGACCATAGATGGAAAAGACCATTTACAGCCAATACAAGCAATTTACCATAGGAAATACATGGTTTTAAACCTTTTTAACAGTTATAGCGCCACCTATTGTCCGATCTCCATAAAACTTTGCATGCTTGTTCATGATGTTATGTCACATATGCTCACCAATTTTTGTGAAGATCTGAGTTTTTTTAAATGATTTATAGGCTTTTGAGTGTGTTTTGACAAGCCCCTTTTTATAAATGATCATGTTATAGCAAAGCAAAGGGCAAATTTCAACTTTTTTTCAATAATTATTGATCTAGAGAGTCCAGAGAATTGTCCTAGACTGGTCTGGTTCCGATCGGGCGAAAAACCAGGGACTAGTTCGCAAAAGTAGGTTTTTAACATATTCATGAATATTTAATGAACGGTTTGATTGACAGCAATGGTTCTAGAGGCAAAGTTGTTCAGCATGAGGAGATCTATCCAATGATATGCATGTTGTGGCGATATGTGCAACACCACGTGATTACAGAGCCGTAAAACTCGTTAGCGCCAACTAGTGGCCTATTTCTTTCAAAACTCTTACAGACCTCTTGGGCCATGAGTCGAACATGCCCATCGAGTTTCGTTCCGATTGGCCTCCGTTAACCTCGTCTCAACTTCATTGGTCGATGGCGGCCATGTTTTTTGAGATACGCCAATGTCCTCTTACACATACATGGGGCCTTGGACCAAGACACTGCATACCAATTTTCAGGTCAATCGGACTAACGGTCAGCCCTTTATAAGTTTTTTTCATGTTATAGCACCACCTAGTGTTCGATCGTTGCGATTTTTTTACTGTGACCTCAGATTGAACTCATTCACATGTGTACCCAGTTTGGTGAAGCTATCTCATTTCCTTATCGAGTTATAGCCATTTTAGTAAAATAGGCTCCTCCCACAATGTTCATTTTGCGCCCCCTAGCGACCGAAAATCGAAATTTCAACTTTTTTTCAATAATTATTAACATTCAGACTCCAAAGAACATTTCTGCACTGGTTTGGTTCCGATCGGACAAAAAACCAGGGACTAGTTCGCAAAAGTAGTTTTTTGACAAAATTCAAAATGGCGGAAAATCTATATTGGCGGAAATTAAATCGGAGATATACGTTTTTTTCGTCAGGTGACCAGCTTTCCAGTGATATAAGACACTTGAGTCTACGACTTACGGTCTAGGAGTTATGAGCAGTTTTGTGCAATTGGTTGCTATAGCGCCACCTATGGGCCAATCGGGCTCATAATTTGATAACCTCTCCTCGATTTTTGTACTACCTACTGGCCAAGTTTCAAGTCTCTAGCACTTACGGTTTGGGCTGCACGATGCGTTTTACGGCGGAAGAAAAATAATAATAATAATAATAATAATAATAATAAAAATCAGTACAAATACAATAGGTTTTCAGCACTTCGTGCTTGAACACCTAATTAAAGCTGCTAGCAGCATTTAGCGGTGTTCAAGCAGTTAAGGCCTTTAAGGCCGTTAAGCACAAAAGCATCAAAAGACATTAAGTTTTATGTAGCAAGCATGATTTACCATGATATACTACATTTCAGTGTGATTTTTCATGATTTACCATGTTCCAGTATGATTTACCATGAATCTAACATGATTTTCCATAGTTTACCTTGATATACCATGTTATATGATGATTTACCATGATATAGCACATTCTAGAATAATTTACCAGGATTCTAGCATGATTTACCTTTTTTACTATGATTTACCATGTTTCTGGCATTATTTACCATGATTTACCACGTTGATAGCAATTATATGAAGCATAAGAACAATTGAAGTGATAAACTCTGACAAAATATGAATGTGTTATAATAGTAATTGTTATATAAGTGATTTTATAGTGTCTATATACAAAAAAAGACTATTAATAAGAAGAGTGGCCAGCAGAGGGCAGTAGAAGACCACTTATTGGCTCACTTTCATTTTCAACTACTTTGTTTCTCCAGTATTCTCCACTGAAGCAAACCATTTTTTTCATGTTAACTCCATAATGCATGCTTACACACACACACACACACACACACACACACATTTTTGGGATATGTTATTGTGAAAATCAGTTTTAATGGTATATGAGCATTTCACATATTTCTTTGCAATGTAATAATATAAAACTAATTAAAGAAAATGCTTTAAGCATTTGTTTGTTAGCCAATGCTGAAAGCTGATAAAAAAAGATTAAAAATGTCTAATGCTGCTGCTCCATCTAGTGGACAACAGTGCTATTACAGCCTACTTATACAATAGGCCATGTTTTTCATATCATTTAATCTACACACGCTCATTCTGATGTAGATAGAGACATTTGGAACTTCAGGATCCAATGTGACTCAATTGTCACTTCAATAGATGATTTTTGACTAAATGTTATTGTAAATGTTAAAATAGTGAATTTATAAAGTCTAAATATTAATTATAGTTGAGTAGTGTGACAAAATGACTTTTTTTAAACAGCAGGGGGCAGTAAAATACCACTTATTGGCTGTTAGCCTTTTTCAAGCTGTTATAGCTGTTCTTGACCTTTTTTTAAGAAGCTATGAGCATTTATTGAAAAGATATTGGCTTTCGCTCAAGGCTACATATTGAAGTGACCCTATTATAGTCATCCAAATGAAGAAGTTATACATTTTCCTATAATTATTGTTCTAGAGAGTACAGAGCAATAGATGAATTTTGACAAAATGTGATTGTAAATGTTAAAATAATGATTTAATAAAGTATAAATATCAATTATATATAAAAATATTAGAGAGTAGTATGATGAAATGACAGCAGGGGGCAGTAAAATACAATTTTTGGCTGTTATAGCCATCCAAGCTGTTATAGCTGTTATAGCCATCCGATTTACACTCTATTATAGCCATCCAAATGAAGTAATTATACCTTTTCTGATAATTATTGATCTAGAGAGTCCAGATAATTGTACTGCACTGGTTTTAAACATTAAGATATGAAAATTATACGATCATAGATGGAAAAGACCATTTACAGCCAATACAGGCAATTTACCATAGGAAATGTATGGTTTTAAAGCTTTTCAACAGTTATAGCGCCACCTATTGTCCGATCTCCATGAAACTTTGCATGCTTCTTCACCATGGTATGACACATATGCTCATCAATTTTTGTGAAGTTCTGAGTTTTTATTTATGATTTATAGGCTTTTGAGTGTGTTTTGACACGCCCCTTTTTATAAATGATCCTGTTATAATGAACCAAATGGCAAATTTCAACTTTTTTTCAATAATTATTGATCTAGAGAGTCCAGAGAATTGTCCTAGACTGGTCTGGTTCCAATCGGGCGAAAAACCAGGGACTAGTTCGCAAAAGTAGGTTTTTAACATATTCGTGAATATTTAATGAACGGTTTGATTGACAGCAATGGTTCTAGAGGCAAAGTTGTTCATCATGAGGAGATCTATCAAATGATATGCATTTTGTGGGGATGTGTGCAACACCACGTGATTACAGAGCCGTAAAACTCGTTAGCGCCAATTAGTGGCCGATTTCTTTCAAAACTCTTACAGACCTCTTGGGCCATGAGTCGAACATGCCCATTGAGTTTCGTTCCGATTGGCCTCCGTTAACCTCGTCTCACAGGTGCTCAAACTTCATTGGCCGATGGCGGCCATGTTTTTTGAGATACGCCAATGTCCTCATAGACATTCATGGGGCCTTGGACCAAGACACTGCATATCAATTTTCAGGTAAATCGGACTAACGGTCAGGTGGCCACACCCCCTTTTATGTTTTTTTAATGTTATAGCGCCACCTAGTGTTAGATCGACGCGGTTTTTTTACTGTGACGCCACACTGTCCTCATACACATGTGTGTCAAGTTTGGTGAAGATATCTCATTTCGTTCTCGAGTTATAGCCATTTTTGTAAAATAGGCTCCTCCCACAACGTTCATTTTGCGCCCCCTAGCAACCGGAAATCGAAATTTCAACTTTTTTTCAATAATTATTGATATTCAGACTCCAGAGAACATTTCTACACTGGTTTGGTTCCGATCGGGCAAAAAACCAGGGACTAGTTTGCAAAAGTAGTTTTTCAACAAAATTCAAAATGGCGGAAAATCTATCATGGCGGAAATGAAATCGGAGATATACGTTTTTTAAGTTAAGAGTCCAGCTTTCCAATGATATAAGACACTTGAGTCTACGCCTTACGGTTTAGGAGTTATGAGCCGTTACGCGCAATTGATTGCTGTAGCGCCACCTATAGGCCAATCGGGGTCATACTCTCTGAACCTCTCCTCGATTTTTGTACTACCATCTGACAAAGTTTCAGAGCTCCAGCACTTACGGTTTGGGCTGCACGATGCGTTTTAGGGGAAAATAATAATAATAATAATAATAATAATAAAAATCAGTACAAATACAATAGGTTTTCAGCACTTCGTGCTTGAACACCTAATAATAATAATAAAAATCAGTACAAATACAATAGGTTTTCAGCACTTCGTGCTTGAACACCTAAAAATCAGTACAAATACAATAGGTTTTCAGCACTTCGTGCTTGAACACCTAATAATAATAATTAAAGCTGCTAGCAGCATTTAGCGGTGTTCAAGCAGTTAAGGCCTTTAAGGCCGTTAAGCACAAAAACATCAAAAGACATTAAGTTTTATGTAGCAAGCATTTAAACATTGACATCATAGATGGAATAGACCATGTTTTAGCATGATTTACCATGATATACCAAATTTAGTGTGATTTTTCATGATCTACCATGTTCCAGTATGATTTACCATGAATCTAGCATGATTTACCACAGTTTACCATGATTTCCCATGTTATAGGATGATTTACCATGATATACCACATTCTAGAATGATTTACCAGGATTGTAGCATGATTTACCATGATTCATCACATTGCTAGCATGATTTGCCATGATCCACCATGTAATAGTATTTTTTACTATGATTTACCATGTTTCTATCGTGATTTACCATGATTTACCACATTGCTGCATTGATGTGAAGGGCCAATAAAAATGAAGTGATAAACTCTGACAAAAAATGATTGTGTTATAATAGTTAACATGGAAAAACTGGTTTGCTTTAGTGCTTTGATTTACTGTTGAAAATCAAGTGTGTCAAAATGAGAGTGAGACAATAAGTGGTCTTCTACTGCCCTCTGCTGGCCATTCTACTTATTAATAAAGTGTTTTCACAGGTGCTTTTACACTATGTAGACATTTGATCACACACACACACACACATACACACAAAGTCATTATATAAATATATTTTAATGGTCTATAAGCATGTAATGTCTTTGCAAGCTATTAATCAGATTATTCAGCATTTATTCAGAAACCTAGGACTACACACACACATTCTGTTGTAGATACAGATATTTGAACTATGTGATGGAAAAAAGAAATGTTTACTGCAATTGTCCTTCAGGATTCATATTTCTCAATGTACTACAATAGTCAGTTTACCATGGTTTGTCTTAGTTTACCTTGATGTTACCTTGTTGTGACCGAATGTTACACAATAATTTATCATGATATACCACATTCTAGAATGATTCAGCAGGATTGTAGCATGATTTACTATGATTTACCACGTTGTTAGCAATTATGTGAAGCTTCAGAACAGTAAAGTGAATTGAAAGACAAAATATGATTGTGTTATTATAGTAATTGTCACATAAGGTTATTTTTTAGTGTCTGAATATATGAATGCAAAAGCACATGTGAAAAGACTATTAATAAGTATAATGTCCAGCAGAGGGTAGTAGAAGACCACTTATTGCTATAGTACCACTTTTATTTTGAACTACTTGGTTTAATCAGTATCAGGGTTTCCGCGGGGTCATAAAAAGTCATAAAACGTCTTAAATTTAATAATAAGAATTTTAGGCAATAAAAAGTCATAAAAACGTCCGGCTTTTCCATACAAGGTCATAAATTACATTTAGCCACATCTTAAATTGATATGCTCATTCATTCATTATCGCGATATAATGTTTTCTCTATAAAACGATATCAAGAGTTCGATAAATGTTAGATCATGTTTATGCGCCAAAAGCGGAACGAAACTCATTTGAACCGCGCGCGCCTCACGGAGCGTTTATCCGCTCGGCTCAAAGTCCAAACGGCAGCGTAGCGCGATCAAGATCACTAGAGCAGACGCGTTCTTTTACTGTCTATGGTTAACTTTGATCAGTCTCGATCACGAGATCCAGTGAGAAGCACTTGAATTCAGCGAAGAACACAAATGTCTCAGTGATTTAAACCAGTTTAAAGGCAGATGAAACAGCGCTGACGAACAGGAGAAACACTGTGCGCAACTATACAGTCAGAAAGCTTTTCCATCTACACATTTACATCCTTTACCATGGTTTTACTGTAACGTTAGCCTAGTAATATTAACTGCACCATGAAATGTGGGATACATATTGAATTGTATTATATTATTAATGTAGACAATGTATTAAAGGACTAATGGAATATAATTACAGTATTTATGTATTTAGGCTATAGCCTACTGTTTTTCATACATTTCATAAAGATACGTGCCATCAAAGTCAGGCAACACAAACCTGTTTCAAGACTTGAAACAATATCCCCCATTAGCACATGCAGAAACTAAGAAATTAATTTTGAAATAAAGATATTATTTTTGTTAAGGAAAAAATACAAATGTTTGAATGTTCTACCTCAGATTTGTGAAATGTTTAACTGTTTGGCAAGTGTTTGTCATGATATGTTTTGACAATAAAGAGTAGTTTAAAACCACAATTAACGCTCTGGTTTCTACAACTTTCAGTTAGGAACAAAAATCTGCCTTCAAAGTTCAAAGAAATAAAGAATTGACATTTATCGTCATAATTATCGATATTGACTGATATTATCGTGATAAGTGTTGTGTTGTTCCTGTGTTATTGATACTTAGGAAAAGGGAGCCTTCAGTTTGTTACTCTTAAGAAAATGGAACCTTTAAATAATTAAACTTATTACTTTTAATGAAAGTCAATAAAAAAAAAGACTTTTGAAAGGAAGTTATTTTTCGTAATTCGAGTAGGTCATAAATTTAAATCATATTGGTCATAAAAAGGTCTTAAAAGGTCTTAAATTTGACTGACTAAACCCTGCAGAAACCCTGAGTATTGTGCACTAAAGCAAACCAGTCTTTCAATGTGAATACCATTATGCATGCTTACACACACACACAAACACACACACACACACAATTGTGGGTTATGATATTGTGAAAATCTCTTTTTGTGGTCCTTAAGCATTTCAGATATTTATTTGTGATGTAAAAATATTAAACTTTCTAATAAATCATTATTTAATATTATATTATAAGCATTTGTTTTGTTAGCCATTGCTGAAAACTGGTTAAAAAAGATTAAAAATATCTAATGCTGTTGCTCCCTCTAGTGGACAACAGCGGTTTTACAGCCTACATAAACGGTTGAAATGAATGACAGGAAATTCGTTTTTTTTTTTACTTATATCTCGGGAACGAGAAAGTGAAAAAATCTGAAACTCAGAACTTAGATAGGGTTAGAGGAGCCCTCTTGAACAAGACCATCCCCGTGTTGCTGAGTGATTGCTGTCGGGAGTAATGTCCGTTTAAATGCATATCTTTGTGGGCTTATATCTCGGGAATGCCCAGGCCAAATCGCACCAAACTCAAATCGAAGCTAGATGAGGACGAGCCCTTTCCAACAAGCTCTTCCACAAGGATCTAGATGGTGTGGATCAAGAGTTACAGCCGTTTCAAGTTGGGGTTCTCACAGATTAGCGATCCGCGCGGGGGGGGGGGGGGGGGGGGGGGGGGGGCGCTCCCGAGCCCCGCGACGAAAGATTTGGATCAAGATCCCCGAGAGGACCTTACCATCAAAATTTCAGCGGGCAGAGACTTTCCGTTTTCGAGTTATGAGTGAATTCGTGTTCGGGGGGGCGTGGCCCAATGTTTTACTTTCGTTTTGAGGCTTCCTGTGACAATTAATTATAGAGGCAAATTTTGTCTGATTTGTCTGAAATTTTTCAATGCCGTACAGAGTGATATTACACATGTTCTTGACCTTTTTTAAAGAAGATCTGAGCATTCATTTAAGAGATCAGCATTTACAGCCAATACAGGCAATTTGCCATAGGAAATGTATGGTTTTAAAGCTTTTTGACAGTTATAGCGCCAACTATGGTCCGATCTCCATGAAACTTTGCATGCTTCTTCACCATGTTATGACACATATGCTCACCAATTTTTGTTTAGTTCTGAGTTTTTATTTATGATTTATAGGCTTTTGTGTGTATTTGACACGCCCCTTTTCTAAATGACCCTGTTATAGCCATACGAAAAAATGCAAAAGGTCAACTTTTTTTCAATGATTATTGATCTAGAGAGTCCAGAGAATTGTCCTAGACTGGTCTGGTTCCAATCGGGCAAAAATCCAGGGACTAGTTCGCAAAAGTAGGTTTTTAACATATTCGTGAATATTTAATGAACGATTTGATTGACAGCAATGGTTCTAGAGGGAAAGTTGTTCATCCTGAGGAGATCTATCAAATGATATGCATATTTTCGGGATGTGTGCAACATCACGTGATTACAGAGCCGTAAAACTCGTTAGCGCCAACTAGTGGCCAATTTCTTTCAAAACTCTTACAGACCTCTTGGGCCATGAGTCAAACATGTCCGTCAAGTTTCGTTCCGATTGGCCTCCGTTAACCTTGTGTAATAGGTGCTCAAATTCATTGGCCGATGGCGGCCATGTTTTTTGAGTTACGCCAATTTCCTCATACACATACATGGCACCTTGGACCAAGACACTGCATACCAATTTTTAAGTCAATCGGACTAACGGTCAGGTGGTCATAGCCCGATTTAAGTTTTTTGTGTGTTATAGCGCCACCTAGTGTTAGGTCGACGCGATTTTTTTACTGTGACCTCAGATTGAACTCATACACATGTGTTCCAAGATTGGTGAAGATATCTCATTTACTTCTCGAGTTATAGCCATATTAGTAAAATAGGCTCCTCCCACAACGATCATTTTACTCCCCCTAGCGACCGTGAATCGAAAATTCAACTTTTTTTCAATGATTATTGATATTCAGACTCCAGAGAACATGTATGCATTTGTCTGGTTTTGATCGGGCGAAAAACCAGGGACTAGTTCGCAAAAGTAGGTTTTTGACAAAATTCAAAATGGCGGAAAAATTTGCATACCGGAAATGAAATCGGAGATATACGTTTTGTTCTTCAGGCCTCCAGCTTTCCAATGATATAAGACACTTGAGTCTACGACATACGGTTTAGGAGTTATGAGCAGTTTCGCGCAATTGATTGCTGTAGCGCCACCTATAGGCCAATCGGGGTCATACTTTCTGAGGCTCTCCTCGATTTTTGTACTACCATCTGACAAAGTTTCAGAGCTCCAGCACTTACGGTTTGTTCTGCACGATGCGTTTTACGGCAGAAGAATAATAATAATAATAATAATAATAATAATAATAAAAATCAGTACAAATACAATAGGTTTTCAGCACTTCGTGCTTGAACACCTAAAAAAACTGAAAAGACCTTCTGCCTGAGCATTGTCAAAGTAATAAATCTTCTGTATTTTAAATATGATCTGTGTTTACTGTGCTATATATGAGTAAAATTGAGTCAGATCAAATGGTGAAATATATTAATCAACCAGCTTATTAATTATTAAAACTCTAGATGTAAACAAACAAAACACAAACACTGTATAATTAGCCACGGTCCTGTGTGATATATTGTGTCATTTAAAATGTCCATTCTGTCACGTTTGGTCCAGGTTCTCCTATGAAGGCATGACAACAATTAACTGTCCAAGTGAATTGGCCTCTACAGACTTTATTGTCATGGTGATGTTTGTCCTTTCATGGCACGGCTAATGCAAATGCTTTATTCTTAATTATCATGACAATTGGCATATTGGTCACAGTAATTAAAACAGGACACAGTGTGAACATAAAAGGCTCTTGATATTCCTCAAGCATTCCTCCAACCCTCAGATCGCAGACTACCACAAAGCATTCATTAAAAATTCATAATTTAATAAATTATTCGTATAGGGAGAAGGACCCTGGCCATTGTTTGAAGGATGAGACCTCAAACCTTCTTTTTCCCCCATTTCACTGAACGATGTCTAAAGCTAGCAGGTTTTTCAGATTTTGGCAACTCATGGTTTACTGACAATTAGCACACAAAAAAAACACGAAACCAGACTATGCAACGCTTCTGCTCAATGTAAAAAAAATCTACTAGTCCCAGAGTTGTCCCTTCAATGAAAAAAATAGTCCCACATCATCATAATAATGACAAGGTAGCTGCTATATAAGTTATACCACCAAAATAAACAGCCTAGGTAGGCCTAAGTACAGGTAGAAAGGCAAGAAATTAACAGTTTGCGATTGCACAGAAACAAGTGTTTACTGGCAGTCACGTAGGCTACTTAATCGAGCATTCTTTCAATAATTGGCTGATAAGCTCCCTTTTGTGTTTTTACCTTCCAAAAATGGTGCCAATGGGGCTCGTTTGTGAGGTCTGTGTATAACGTTATGTCAGCTATTTACAGACACTGATATCAATCAAGACTAGTGCGATTGTGAGCAAATATTGCTTTTATACAAGATAAACAATAAGTTAATATTTAACTACTTACGTTTTAGACGCTATATTGTCCATTTAATTCCAAACGAAGCCACAATCACTTCCGTCTCCGAGCAACACAAAGCAGGTTCACCATTCATGAATGAATCAAGTGTGAATGAATCGGTTGAGGGAATGATTCAATACCTCACTGTGCCACGTGTTACGTTCTTGAACGAATCAGGGGTGTGTTTCCCAAAAGCCAACTATATGATCGCAATTTCCAACGAGGGAACTTGTGACAATTAGCCTGACTTCGTCATACTCATATTCATGGGCGGCGCTAGGGAGGGGCTAGCAGGTGCTTCAGCACCCCCAAGAAAGTCCAAAGCACCCCGATAGCCCCCCCTATTTAGTCCTATTTAGTCGTTATTTCAATATAATATCTCGGTATTTCGACATAATAACGGCAATTTTTTGTCCCGCCAAAGCCTTTTTTGATTGGCGTTGGCGCATCACGAGCAGAGAGAGAGAGAGCCCCGGCCGCGCGCACTCTCACTTCAAACACTTCTCGCGCATATTAATCAAAATCAATTGACAGACACGATAGTAAAAGGTCGGAAGACCGCAATTTCACGTGGAGCATTTGGAGATTTGTTCTCCAGAATTACCGCGGTGTGTGAATTGTGCTAAAAAAAAATCACGTTGCCTAGTTTATCGTCTCTAAAAAGCGTTCTGCCCATTCAGCTGTCCTAAACCACATTTCAATAAACGAAAAAACCTATCCAGTGATATGTTTTCTGTATTGACGCAAATCTTGTGCATACCTGTCAAGTATCCCGTTTTGGCCGGGAAAGTCCCGTATTTTACCCTTCTTTCCCGCCGTCCTCCCGTATTAGTATTTTCCCGTAAATCTCCCGTATTTTAACCTGCGTAAAAAATAATAATACCCCGGACGGAGTAAAAAAAAAAAAAACATTCCCAATCTGAGCTCTGTCACTAGCCTCGCGATAATTACATGTAGGCTACTATAGGTGGCAGTTGTCGCGAGGTTAGTGTGTGAGGTCAGATGATGAGTGACAACCATAGACTGTAAAAAATAGGTGACAACGCGGGAAAAACAAACAAAAACAGAGATGGATGATGGACGCTATGACAGAGACGGAAGGCACTCCTGCCAAAAAAACAAAACATGTAAATACCGCGATGGCGCGATCAATGGGACAGTGAATTTTCTTTTCTGAAGAGGAGCAGGGTGGGGGACAGTCACGCGTTTTGTAACTGCGACTTTAGCATCTCACACGGGGGAAGGAATTATATGTCAGCACGAGAAAGGGTGTTTAGCATGGTACGAAATATTGTTACAGAGAATAGGATGACGTTAGACAACAGAACTGTTTGCTCTACACTCATGTAAAATTAACCACTCTGGCCCAGCCCACAAATACACTCCTTCCAAAACAGTCTTAAAGAATACAAAGTCTGCAACAAATTTGTACAATTACTCACTAAAAGAGTAAACAAAAGTTATGTGAAATGAAAAGAAAAACTGTAAAGAAAAGCGATATGAAATGAAAAGAATGTCTGGAGTGAAAATAAAATGTAAATGTAAAGACAAGCAATGTTAAATGAACAGAAAATATGCAAATAAGCCTTTAAATAAATGCTCTTCATATATACCATATATATAGCACATATATAAACCACATATATAAACCACATATATATATATATATATATATATATATATATATATATATATATATATATATATATATATATACCACACATATATATATACCACACACACACACATTTATACGTATATAGCCTATATATATTTGTGTGTGTGTGTGTTTTCATTTAGGCTATAACACCTGTCTTAAAATGTAAGGGATACTGGAGCTTGGTTAGGGTGGTGGGACTGGTCGCGGTGGGCGCCGGAAAATTTCCCTTATTTTCAAATCCAAAACTTGACAGGTATGCTCCGATGGTCACTGAGAAGATGGGACGCAATGAAAACCCTGTGGTCGTTGTGGTTTCTCCTTTGGTCGCACTCATGGAGGACCAAGTAAAAGAAGCAACACTCGTTATTTTACTTCTTCCAGCGTGCGTGGATTTGAGTTCTGTAGTTGACAACTGTGCTATGCAAAGCGACTCAACTGAGGACTAAACCAAGCGAGTCATCGTGAAAAGGCAAAAACAACGCAAGAAGTGCTCAAAATACCAAGTTCGGACATTGCTCGGAGTAGCATAAGCCAGACAAGCAGGATTTAAAGGGAAAGTATTTTTATTTTTATGTTAAGTATAAATTAAGTTGTGTTTTGTAGAAAGCCTTTTTTAAAGTGAATTTCGTTTTGTATAAATTGTATCTTAATTTTAATACATTTTTCATCAACCAATTGACTGGGTATAGCCTAAATAAGAAGCAAATATAGCAGACAATATGATAAAGATAAGGAGGCGCGGGCGTGATTGCATTGCACGTGAACTGGAGCACATCTCATAAATTTTGCTCATTTAAATAATAGTGTGTGTGTGTGTGTGTGTGTGTGTGTGTGTGTCTGTGTGTATATATATATATATATATATATATATATATATATATATATATATATATATATATATATATATATATATATATATATATATATATATATATATATATATATATATATATATAGGCTAATTGCGCAGCTCCCCCTGTCAATGATCTAGCACCCCCTCAGCACCTGCGTTAAAAATTATCTGGCGCCGCCCCTGCTCATATTCTAGTCAGAATGTGAGTCTGATACTGCTTCATAGGGCTTTGATTATGAGGCGTGTCTTAACCGAACCAGGAAAAAAAAAAACTCTGCACTCAATTGGATAGACCTACAACCAATCAGAGCAACGCAGTAAGTCAACTACTTTGCATAGCACAGTTGTCAACTACAGAACTCAAATCCACGCACGCTGGAAGAAGTAAAATAACGAGTGTTGCTTCTTTTACTTGGTCCTCCATGAGTGCGACCAAAGGAGAAACCACAACGACCACAGGGTTTTCATTGCGTCCCATCTTCTCAGTGACCATCGGAGCATACCTGTCAAGTTTTGGATTTGAAAATAAGGGAAATTTTCCGGCGCCCACCGCGACCAGTCCCACCACCCTAACCAAGCTCCAGTATCCCTTACATTTTAAGACAGGTGTTATAGCCTAAATGAAAACACACACACACATACAGTGTGTTTTCATTTAGGCTATAACACCTGTCTTAAAATGTAAGGGATACTGGAGCTTGGTTAGGGTGGTGGGACTGGTCGCGGTGGGCGCCGGAAAATTTCCCTTATTTTCAAATCCAAAACTTGACAGGTATGTCTTGTGCGATGTCCTAAACTGCCAAGATAATCACACAAGCGTGCCATAGACGTCCACTAATGACATGTCCGATACGCAAACGAATAACTCATTTTAACCATTCACTTTAATGAATAGTTAAAACAACTGACATGTCCAACACTGAACTCACCAGACCTCTGAATCGGTCTATAAAAAATCGGTAACACTTAATTAGTTTAACATTTACTAGTAATTAACTGCACTTCAGCATTGTTAATGTTACTTGTTTCAAAATTTAGAGAGTCAGGCCCACTATGTGTGTTGTAGCCATTAAATAAGCGCATTTAATTTCATTTTTGTTAAAATATTATAAGGTTTTTTTTTTTTTTTTTTTTACATCTATGCTGATTATGAAAATTGAACAGCACGAGTAATATGCGCGATATATCGGAAGATATGATGGGTCAGACATGATTTTGACCAATAAATTTACATTTACACATTTACATTTAGTCATTTATTTTAGCAGACGCTTTTATCCAAAGCGACTCAACTGAGGACTAAACCAAGCGAGTCATCGTGAAAAGGCAAAAACAACGCAAGAAGTGCTCAAAATACCAAGTTCGGACATTGCTCGGAGTAGCATAAGCCAGACAAGCAGGATTTAAAGGGAAAGTATTTTTATTTTTATGTTAAGTATAAATTAAGTTGTGTTTTGTAGAAAGCCTTTTTTAAAGTGAATTTCGTTTTGTATAAATTGTATCTTAATTTTAATACATTTTTCATCAACCAATTGACTGGGTATAGCCTAAATAAGAAGCAAATATAGCAGACAATATGATAAAGATAAGGAGGCGCGGGCGTGATTGCATTGCACGTGAACTGGAGCACATCTCATAAATTTTGCTCATTTAAATAATAGTGTGTGTGTGTGTGTGTGTGTGTGTGTGTGTCTGTGTGTATATATATATATATATATATATATATATATATATATATATATATATATATATATATATATATATATATATATATAGGCTAATTGCGCAGCTCCCCCTGTCAATGATCTAGCACCCCCTCAGCACCTGCGTTAAAAATTATCTGGCGCCGCCCCTGCTCATATTCTAGTCAGAATGTGAGTCTGATACTGCTTCATAGGGCTTTGATTATGAGGCGTGTCTTAACCGAACCAGGAAAAAAAAAAACTCTGCACTCAATTGGATGAGACAGGGGTAGCTGCAGCCTGGAGTAATGGGCGTGGCAAGAGGTAGGGGCGTGGTAAGAGGTAGGGGCGTGGCAAGAGGTTTCTCATTGGTCAAAGGAGTTTCCTCCTGGCAACTGCGTTGGCCAATCAGCAGTAACCATAGTTAAACGTCATTTCCTTTAGCTGAAAAAAAACATCATTTCCTTTAGACGGAGAGAAGATGGCAGAGGTAATTCACATATGCCATATAATTTGTTGTTCTCTTTGCTTTACATCTTTCAGCTTTGGTAATTATTTAATTGTTGTTGACAGACACATGTTACAGTGAGAAGCATTAACGACTGCATTTGCGTCGAAGACATCAGAGTCGGCGATTTATATCGATGTCCGTTCTGTGCTCTCAGTGTTTTTAGACCTTGTGAATATAACAAGATCCACAGTCATTTGCAAAGCCACAGACTTCGCGCGGTTCGCCATGAACGTAAGTATGAGTTCAGTTGTGATATGCTATGCATGCCTGTTACCGGTTACATCTGTTACAGATAACTTGTTAAGGTTAGATAATAACGTTAACGGTTATGTTACGTATCATAATTGGAAACTTATGACAAACATGTTTTGCTTTATATATTAATTTTACTATTTTAAATTGTGTTTGTTTATGATTCTTATAGATTTTGAAAATTGAAGACCTTAGCAAATTGCAGGAAAAATGTCATTGCTTTGCCTTGTAGCGTGAATAAAATGCAAAAAGCTATTATGAAGAAATGTGTATGTTTCTGTTATTAGGGCATCCAAGTCGAGACGTCTAACAGCTAAGTGAATGGAACGCTGATTCCCCCACTTTGTGCGGATCCCATGTTACATATCCCTGTAAGCAATTATATATTTTTTTCCACAGTGTAATATTGTAGTTATGATTTGTTATTGTTTAGCATACATACTTTAGATTTCATTGACTGTTTCGATGTATTATTGCTATTGACATTTTATGTGGCATATATGTTGTAAGCATTCTTTCAAAGGAGGCAAAAAGATTTCACAGAGCAAAATAAACATTGTGCACCATTTTGTATTATATTTATTTGTGATAGGTTGATGCTTCCACAAAAGACTGCATTCTATTTCTATCGTGGATCAAGTCACACTGGATGCTTTGTGTAAGTCATCAAGACATTTTTATCCATGTCAAATTGATTTCTATATTTTGTGTTTTTTAACAACCATTTTCAGATTTTGCGTCCAAAGCTGAAACAAGTGTTTTTTTCTTGATTCACTCTGCGCAAGTGGTCTTAGTGATGGGAGATACAGTCAAGTGTACAGGTCTTTTACATAGCTCAATAGTTCATGTTCAGAAGTTCCAGTTGAACAGTTCTTGTTCAAATGTTCTCAGCTGCTGTATGGTGGTTCATTTCTAAACCATTCAGCATTTTCATTTTTTTTTTCATATTTTTTTTTTTCCATTTAGAAACCAAATAAAAAAGGTCTAAACAAGTAGCCTTTGAATTTCAGTATGGCCTGTACATTTCTCTGGGGGTGGCTTTTGACTTTTCTGAGGTGAGTTTTTTTTCTTATTTTTTTCTTTTATCTTGTAGGTATCGTTGACTGGAAGTCAGTCAATCCGAATGTGAGGGAGGAATATAGGGTGGGGTTTAAGCTCACCAGATGTGATGCCTGTGGATTCCTCTACAAAAACACCACTGGATATTGCAGCAATGGAAAGAAGGGGGTCTTTACTGCGTTCTATTCAGATAGAGCATTTGATGGCTTCTGTTCTGAGTAATAGAGGAATGAGTAATAGAGGAATGAGTAATAGAGGAATGAGTAATAGAGGAATGAGTAATAGAGGAATGAGTAATAGAGGAATGAGTAATAGAGGAATGAGTAATAGAGGAATGAGTAATAGAGGAATGAGTAATAGAGGAATGAGTAATAGAGGAATGAGTAATAGAGGAATGAGTAATAGAGGAATGAGTAATAGAGGAATGAGTAATAGAGGAATGAGTAATAGAGGAATGAGTAATAGAGGAATGAGTAATAGAGGAATGAGTAATAGAGGAATGAGTAATAGAGGAATGAGTAATAGAGGAATGAGTAATAGAGGAATGAGTAATAGAGGAATGAGTAATAGAGGAATGAGTAATAGAGGAATGAGTAATAGAGGAATGAGTTTTGACTTTGAACACAAGCCTTTGATGAATAAAAAAAATTAATTGTAAAAATGACAACTGAACTGAATAAATGTTTTTTGGATAAAATGGTGTTTGTTTTGCTTAATTGATTAATGCCACTTAGAAGTTTATTAAACTGTTTTTACTTAATTTTTTTATTATATGGTGATTTTTTTTATTTTATTATATGGTGAGTGTTTGATCAAACACGTATATATGCATGCCTGTATACAGCAAAAACATTTCCTGTACCATTATTATAAAAATAACATTACTTTTAGTTTGTATGTACTTGAAAGTACAAAACTAGTATGACTAATAGTGTCAGGAGACATTTTTATCTTTAAAAGAATAATTAAATTTTCTTTTATTATTTAGTTCAAGTACAGACATTTCAAGTATAATGCAATAAAAAAAACAATATGAATACAAGGCATTGTAAATACAGCTAAAAATGTGTGAACCAGAGAATAACAATAACAACTGAAGTATAAAATGAACAAAATATAAATACAAAAATAAAAGTTTATAATATCAAGGCAGTTATAGATATTTTCAAAAACGTTTTGTGATCTCATGTTTGAAAGGGTTTCAAAGTATAGGTTACTGTGAGATCAGTGTTTTAAAAGGTAATATGAGGGTTTTCTTTTGAGTTATTTTTGTCTTATGAATAAAACTTTGTCAAAATAATTTAATTATATAATTTTGTTTTTCAGAAAAATATAGGTTTTGGAAACAAAGTAAAATGTCATGAGGTTCTAAATTAAGACAAATTTGTTTGTCATATCTATTTTAAAGTCAGTCCAAAAAGAAATAGAAAAAGGGCAATACAAAAATAAAGGTTCAATATCTTCAAGCGATGTGTTACAAAAAGTGCAATTTTCACAAACAGTATGAATGTTTTTTAATGACTGATCCTAAAAAAGTCGCGGTGGTGATGACGTCATGTAACCCGCGCCATACAGAAGGTTTCGAAGGTAACGTACTTTTGAATATCTTCTCAATATCATTATTGATATTTTTACAGTGAAATAAATGTATTTGGTCTTGTATAATTATTTGTTGGTCAATAGTGATTAAGTTTATGGCTCGCTTTTATGCGGATCAGGAAGCTTTCGCGTCCAATTGTAAAGACCTTACGGCACGCCCCTACCTCTTGCCACGCCCCTACCTCTTGCCACGCCCATTGCTCCAGCCTGCAGTTACCTCTACTTGAATTGGATAGACCTACAACCAATCAGAGCAACGCAGTAAGTCAACTACTTTGCATAGCACAGTTGTCAACTACAGAACTCAAATCCACGCACGCTGGAAGAAGTAAAATAACGAGTGTTGCTTCTTTTACTTGGTCCTCCATGAGTGCGACCAAAGGAGAAACCACAACGACCACAGGGTTTTCATTGCGTCCCATCTTCTCAGTGATCGGAGCCAGCTGATAAATTAAACTTTTGCCGAATCCCGTAGGAAGGACGGCAAACACATCTTTCTGATCGACAAATGCCTTGATTGCAGTTCTCTGTTCGTCTATTAAAATGAATGCGCTGTCGATTTATTTTACAACAGACGTGATAGCGGAATCTATACATCTCAGTTCTCCAGCGGCAGTCATCTCTGAGGGAAACCAGTTAAGCGCTCTTTGATAACGTGATGTTTACGTCCCTAAAGATCACCTGTCCATCATCGTATAAAGCCCGCCCTGGCAATTTGATTGGCCCGAACATTTTTTGACTGATCATAATTACTCCTCAATGGAGCGAGTCCAGACCGAACTTCCCGACCAAAAAATGTTGTGGGCGGGGTTCGGGCTGGCATCCAGGCTATGTGACAATAGTTGGCTTTGCGAAACGCACAGCAGATTGATTGAACGAATCGGTAAATAATTATCTCTGAACTAACATAAATTCTATGTTAACTATTTCTGTAAAATATGTATATGGCACAAATAATAAGAATACATACTACACTAGAATAATTACACTATTCCGAATTCAGTCTACTAACACAAACCGGTTAGTTCCGGTTCTGACTCTTTCTGCAGGTTAAATCATTATGCCAGTAGGTGGTGACAAGTGACTGTATTTATGAGTACAGTGAACACGAAGTTTGTTAACACTTGTATTCACAAAATATCAAAAAAGTGGCATGTGCAAATAAATTATATTGGACAATTTCTCAGATCTATATATCCCTCTATCAAAGGCTGAGGAAATAGAACTGTGTGTTTCTGAATGTTCAGATTAAACAACTGTCTGTTCTGTAGAACTTCCCTTCCCATCATGCACTCATGCTCAGACTCACAATCATCACCATCAGGCTACAAGAACATTGCACTGTCCATTTTCTCTTTGCTCTGTATTGATCTTTTATTTAGTTTACTTCAGCATCTTGATGCTAGATACACAGTGCTGACAACTGCCACGGTCTTTGAGGTTGTTAAGCGTTGCATCATGGTTCTGCAAAAAAACACAAAAAAAATGTATCGGCCAAGTTAGCAAGAGAATTTAATTCACTATGCTCAACAGCATTGGGAATGACTCTCAAAAAGGTCATATCATAACATCGGAACTGGCAAGGCACAGCAATTAAAAATTAAAACTGAATGACCCATAGTTAGATGGAAGATCAATTTGGCACCAGTGTCAGAAAAAGCTATGTTGTAGATCTGTCAAATGCATTGAAATTACACTTTTGACTTCTTTGTGTTTTTATGTAGGCTATTCAAAGTCATGGATTGAGAAAAAGCTTTCTTTATTAAATATACTGGAAGCAATAATTACAACCAAACTAGAAAGAAGCACAACAGACCTCCTTTCACAATAATTTAATTAACTTCCTTTTCTGATTTTGTTGCAAATGTGTTCAATTTAGGCTGTAATTAATGTTTTATTCCTCCTGGTGTCTCAAGGAGATCAAGATTAATTGTACAACAGTAATTGTGTGCTGTTTTTTCAAGGGCACTTGATGTCAACTACATGGCATCAACTTCTAAGGCCCACTTCCAGATTTCAAACTAATGCTATTTACTTGTTCAGTAAATCTGTTATGTACGACACATGTATCGTCACAGCCGCTTGAAATAAAACACACTGTACTTAAGAAAACAGGAACACAATATCCAGGTAAAAGTGTAACGAAAACTGACAATGAACTGAATGAAACAAAGCTTAAATAGACCAAACCAATCAACAAAATGGATAACAAGTGTGAAGATTAATCAAACAATGAAAAATCATAGTAACAGATGAAAACCAAGGAAACTGAACTAAAACATGTGCCAGTACTCTAACCACCCCGATTTCAACCCTCGGGAGTACAGGCACTTTTCCCCCCACTTCGAGCACGGGTCATCTCAGGGTTCATCTGTGTTTCTTTTGGTTTTTGGTGGGGTTTGCACATGTTTTAGTTCAGTTTCCTTGGCAACATGAGAGGAAGAAATCTATTTAATAGAAATTCTGTTCTTTTGAACTTTCTAGTAATCCAACAATCCTTAAGAAAATGTATCACAAGTTTACACAAAAATATTAAGCAGCACAACTGCTTTCAACATTGATAACAATCAGAAATGTTTCTTGAGCGCCAAATCAGCATATTAGAATGATTTCTGTAATGATGTTGTAATGATGCTGAAAATTCAGTTTTGCCATCACATGAATAAATGACAAATATAAAACATTTTAAAATGAAATATTTCACAATATTATTGTATATGCTGTATTTTTATTGATCAAATAAATGCAGCCTTGGTAAGCATAAGACATTCAAAATCTTCCCAACCACTTCTGCACAGCAAAGAAAGGTGACTAAATAATTTGGACTTTTTAAATCTAAAAAACACTATCAATACTTGCAAAAAAAGTATTTAAAAATATTAGCAAAGTTTCGGTCTCATGACCATCATCAGGGTCCGGTTTCACAAAGATATAGACTTTGACTATGGCTTAGATATAGCAGATAGTCAGACTACAGATAAGTTCAGGTGAAGTTCAAAATGAAGTTATCAGATAAGTTCAGGTCTTAAAATGAACACACTGTAAAAAATGATCGTGATTTTAACAGTAAAAGACTGTAAAAATGTTACAGTGAAAAACTGTTAATTGGTTAACAGAACCTTTCCTTACTATATACGGTAAATAACTGTGATAGATCTAATGGTACATTTCATGTAATTTTACTGTAAAATACCGTTAAATTGACAGTTTTTGAAAGTGAAAATGAACAACTCATTGTATAATTTACAGTGAAAAACCGTAAATTGACATTCCCACAATTCCCTGCATGACACTTCGCATTTGATGTATTTTTGTTGAAATAACTTTCTTCATAGTTTGCTGATCTTTTTCTAATCAGTTAGCCTATGTACATTAGGGTTTTATGTGACATTTAATGTTGTTAAATTAATGTTTATTGCCTTTTTTAAATTTCATTTGTGTTACCATGATGGTGTTTAATGTTTGTGTGAATGACACTGCGTGCAGCTTCTATATATTAATATTAACTTTTGTTTTGAAGAACTGCATGTGATAAGCATTAATTAATGTTACTCTCATCACTGCTGTGATTATTGGTTGTCAGTGTATTACAATGATACAAAAAAGATATTAATACTTCAATAGGTCGGTAAATTAACATTATATCAAATAATGAAATACGGTTTATTTCTGTAAATTTTAAGTTAAAACATTGCTACCGTAAAATCTTGCTACTGTATTTTATATGGTAAATTTCTGGCAACCACAGCTGTTTTTTTACCGTAAATTGAACAGATTTTTTTTTACAGATTCTGTGGTTGTTCTGATGCAGACTCTCCCAGTGTTTCAGAGCATTGATCAGATGCCCTATTATCTTCATGGACAGGCTCACATCCTAGTGATTTTTCTCACCTTCAATTGCAAAGAGATTTGGAAAACAAATTCATGTGGTATAGAGCTGAACACTGTCCAAAGACATGTTAAATAACCAAAGAAGATTAAACCTTCAGCATCTCTTAGCTTCATCTCTTTAGCTTCATCTTAATGACAACCAGCAAACAGATAAAACACACTAACTTATGCATGACTGATTATGATATAATAACCTCATGCTCTGTACAGATCAAATATGGGGTATTCGACACATTAGGTCCATGATAAGAGCAGTTCTGCTTTTATGGTGTCTGAACAATGAAGCAGAACATCACAGGCAGCAAAGTGCAGCTGAATAAGAGGAGAAAAAGCATCCATCCATTAGCGACTTTTATTATAAAACCTTGAGACTAGAGTTTTAAAGAGATCAGAAGTGAAAAGTAAGTAAAGAAACAGAATGAAAACCTCAGAATTCTGTTTATCATCCAAGGCTTCAAAGTGACGTTAGACCATAGACTGGGACACAGATTATGAAGGACAAAGAGTAAATATTTTCTCTCAAATGGCCAGGCTGTTCGCTGCACTTCGGCATCTGCTGAAAGCTTTTGCACGTTCCGTGAGAGTTGTGCACTTTATTGTAAAGTAAGTTGCTGAAGAAAGAACGCCTCTAAGAGCATGATTGTGTGTAAAGGTAAATGTGCAGTGCACTTGTAATGAAATTTCAGAGCATGCAGTTTATGGGTATTTTCACACAGCTTTCATGTAACCAAACAAGAGCTGTGAGTGTGAAATTGGTACTACTTTGAGGTTTCAGTGGCAAATTCTGAGGGGATAAAAATCTTACTTCCGAAAGAACAGATTCCCAGATACACAGAGATGTAACCCGCTTTAGCAATGGGGCCTTGGCTTTTTTTATTTTATTTATTAGAATATCATAAGAAATGCCTTTAAGAGTAAACATGCTACTTTAATGCAGTTTTCATATGTGATATCGATACAATGTCTTGATCAGATTTGAGGGACAAGTTTACAGTTTGTCAAGTTCAGGCTTACAACCAGGGTTAGATGCTTCTACATCAGTGTTATTCATCATTTCCCTCTGATTTTAGGAATAATTTATGGGTAGCGTTTAGGATTAAATCTTCGGACAGGAATGTTGCTCCAGGATCGTTGACCCAGGAACGCATGTTGATCAAGGAACACATCTAACTCGGCAATGGATTGATGGATGGATGGATGGATGGATATACATATACCCGATGATGTAAAAGATGGATGATCTATTTTTTTTTCTTTTGGATGCTAAAGTTTATGTTAAATGTTAAACATGTCAAAGTTGTAGTTTATATACTGTAGAATACGTTTAAGATTCTAAAAATCCCAAACATTCCAATATAATTTTAAATTAGCTCCTATTAATTTCTATAACACAAGATGAAATGTAACAGGGAAAGAGTTTTTTTCTTGAAGATACCAACTGAACTGTTTGTGCTAGTGTACAGTATGTAAACATGAATATCCCCAGTTGCTCTGTGTAGCCTATAGAGGGTGTGTGTTAATGTTGTAACCACTAATTAGGTGTTATCTCGCAGCTTTTAGACTGAGAGAGAGATTTTTCCACCCACCTGGCATCGCTGGAGCTGATGTGAAGTACATCCTTTGCACTCTTTCAGAAACGCGCACAATTATACCAGTCACGCACTCATCTTCTGCCTGCCACATTACAGCACATTCCTGACCTACTAATTACTGTACACGTCTATTCTTCTAGCTATTAGTTCTTAACGTTGACATGGATTTAGTGAACTGACAAGTGCAGCGAAAACCTTTTGTCAACATCTCATCCAATCAGTTTGATTTGGACTCTTAGAGGGGATTCTTCATTTAACCCTGTCTAAGGCAGACATTGTCTTTACACAATAAATTACCATGCATTATGCAAGTTTGAACAGTACAACATGACAAAACGACAGGATGAGTAATGTTAAGATCTGGGATTTTTTTTTTTTTAAACCACACACCTGTGTCCTTCAAATTCAAGGACCACACAATAAATGCTTTATTCATTTATTGGTTCAAAGTATATGAGGTATAAATCAGAAAGGAAAAGAAATCTAGGTGCATGAATGTGAAGACAAAGTCGGGAAGCGTAACACACTGCCAATACAACACTTCTCAAACCTTAGATATCTGTAAATACCTTTTCTCTTACACAAGACGTGTTGCCTTTGAGAAGGTGGCATTCATCAAGCCGCAGCTGTGGAGCTTTTTTTCTCCACTGATTCCTTCTGCAGAATCTAAATAAAGCCACACACCATGGCACTGCCACAGTCAATCACATTTCCTTGAGGAAAAGCAATTTCCAAACGATTATCCACAGGTTTCTGTGGATTCCACTTTACATGAAAGTTAATTGCTTTAAAAATTGTGTTTGTTCATTCAAAATATCGCAATTTTGTTTTGGGAAACAGAATAACTTGAGTGATTACTGTGGTGGAAGGTGAATGAGAGAACATATATTAAGATTATTGTTTTGTGTACTGCATTGAATATGGACATTGTTTATAACATCTGAGGTTCAAATAGAATTCAAATACTTCAAAATTAAGTATGTTTATTTACTTATTTATTTACTATTTAATTATTTTTTAAGGTTTTGTAAATTAATAAAGTAAAATGGAATACTACATTGAAATAACAAAACACACAGTAGAATAGACTGTTAAGGTGATGATACACAGGGCAACTTTTTGAGCAATGTTGCTGGCCAATGTTGCCGTCAACGGGCAACCAGATGAGACACAGGGCCCACGACCGATCTAAATTATCCAGATAGAAATGTATTGCCCATTTTCAATGGGAAAGTGCCCAAGCAACAATCGCTCGGCAAGATTGCCCAGCAACATTGCTCAAAAAGTTGCCCTGTGTATCATCACCTTTAGCTTAGCTATAGCAACTCTATAAACCAATAGCAACCACCACCTAGCAATGCCATAGCAACCTGCCACAACACATAATATCCCTCAACGGTGAATGTGATTTCACCAAGTACAACATGTTCCTGGATCAACATCTTTCCAATCAACCAATCAAATTTGAGGGACAAGTGTACAATTTAAATGTCAAGTTCAACCAGGGTTAGGAGCTTTTACATCAGAGTTATTCACCTATCATTTTCCTCTGATTTAAGGGATAACTTATGGGTTAGGCTCAGGTTTAGACCTGTTGAAAAGAGATGGTATCTATCCTTCCTGGGCTGGTGCTGCTCTTCTCTCTAGTATTTGGCTCATAGTCTTAGAGATAAAACATGACAATCTGGGGCTCAGGTCAGGAAGCAGACAGACTGGCTAAACCGACCGTCTGCTAGCGGCCTCACGTCACCAAGGTCAGATAAATCCCATCACATAGAGCCTCTTTCACCTAGATATCATCATATAGAGACGATGTGTCTGTGTCTGTGACTGTTCCCCGAATTTGGAAATCCAAAAAACGTCAGGTTAAAAATGTAATTGATGTTCAACAAATAAAAAACAGATATAATACAGATGAGCAAATGATAAAGCTTGGGTTGCTGAATATTCAATCCCTTACTTCAAAATCTCTCATAGTTAATGATATGATTTCAGATTATAATCTAGATGTGCTGTGTTTGACAGAAACCTGGCTAAAACCAAACGATTACATTATTTTAAATGAGTCAACCCCACAAGATTACAGTTATAAACATGAACCTCGTCTGAAAGGCAAAGGGGGAGGTGTTGCTGTAATTTATAGTAATATTTTCAAAACCACTAAGAAATCTAGTTTTAAATATACTTCTTTTGAAGTATTGGTGCTTAATGTAAAAATATTTAGTGTAAACGATAAATCACATTTGAGAATTATGCTGGCTACTGTATACAGGCCACCAGGGCACCATAAAGATTTTATCAAAGAATTTGCGGACTTTCTATCAGAATTAGTATTGGCTGCCGATAAAGTACTAATTGTTGGTGATTTTAATATACATGTAGATAATGAAAAAGATGCATTGGGATTGGCATTTAAAGACATTGTAAACTCAATTGGAGTTAGACAACACGAGTCAGGACCTACTCATTGTCGTAATCATACTCTAGATCTAATATTATCACATGGAATAGAGGTTGATGCCGTTGAAATTCTGCAGCAGAGCGATGACATCTCAGATCATTATCTAGTCTCATGTAAATTACATTTAGCCAAGGCTGCAAAGCCGACTCCGTGTTATAAATATGTTAGATGTATAACTTCTGCCACTAAAGATTGCTTTATCAATAATCTTCCTAATCAGTTTCATCATCTCAGCATCCCGGATAGCTTAGAAGAACTTGATATTGCAACAGAAACTTTTAACTCTCTCTTTTCCAGCACTTTAGACGCAGTTGCTCCGTTGCGCTTAAAGAAGATTAAAGAAAATAGTCCAACGCCGTGGTACAGCGAGCACACCCAGGCCCTTAAGAGAGCAGCCAGAAAAATGGAGCGCAACTGGAAGAAAACTAAACTAGAGGTATTTCGGATTTCATGGAAAGAGAGCTCGATTGCTTACAGAGAGGCTTTAAAAGCTGCTAGATCTGCTTATTTTTCAACCCTATTAGAAGAAAATAAACATAATCCAAGGTATTTATTTGAAACAGTGGCTAAACTAACGAAAAAGAAAGCTTCAAGCTCAGAAGTGTCCAAGCAACACAGCAGTGATGACTTTATGAACTTCTTCACTTATAAGATTGATAATATCAGGGACAAAATTATAACTATGCAACCGTCTACCACATTATCGCATCAGGGAGTGCATTGTAGTTTCCCTGAGGAAAAATTTGATTCATTTGTTGCTATAGGAGAGGAAGAATTCTGCAAACTCATTAATTCATCTAAATCGACAACTTGTATGTTAGATCCTATACCGAATAAGCTACTGAAAGAGATGTTTCCAGAGGTCATATATCCTCTTCTTAATATCATTAATTCATCTTTGTCTCTAGGATACGTACCAAAAACCTTTAAACTGGCTATGATAAAACCGCTTCTTAAAAAACCACAACTTGATCCTACAGAATTAGTCAATTACAGGCCGATCTCGAATCTGCCTTTTCTGTCAAAGATATTAGAAAAAAGCAGTATCTTCACAACTGTGTTCCTTTCTAGAAAGAAATGATATCTGCGAGGATTTTCAGTCCGGATTTAGACCGTACCATAGCACTGAGACTGCTCTCATTAGAGTCACAAATGATTTGCTCTTATCATCTGATCGTGGTTGTATCTCTCTATTAGTGTTACTTGATCTTAGTGCTGCATTTGACACAATTGACCACAACATTCTTTTAAATAGACTAGAAAACTATGTTGGCATTAGTGGAATTGCACTAGCATGGTTTAAATCATACTTAACTGACCGTTATCAGTTTGTAGCAGTAAATGAAGAGATGTCTTATCGATCACAAGTTCAGTATGGCGTATCACAAGTTCAGTATGGCGTACCACAAGGCTCAGTACTAGGACCGTTGCTGTTCACTCTGTACATGGTACCATTAGGAGATATCATTAGGAAACATGGAGTTAGCTTTCACTGTTATGCCGATGATACTCAGCTATATATTTCTTCAAAACCTAACGAAACTTACCAATTCACAAAATTAACGGAATGCATAGCTGATATAAAAAATTGGATGACTAGTAATTTCCTACTACTTAATTCTGAAAAGACTCTAATTTATAGAGATTCTAATTATTGGACAAAAAACTTCCACACGTAATAACCTAGAATACTGTCTAACACTTGATCGCTGCTCTGTTAAGTCTTCGTCGTCGGTTAGGAACCTGGGTGTGCTCTTTGATACCAACCTTTCTTTTGAAAGTCACGTGTCTAGTATCTGTAAAACGGCATTTTTTCATCTTAAAAATATATCTAAAATACGCCATATGCTCTCATTGGGAAATGCGGAACAATTAGTAAATGCGTTCATGACCTCAAGGCTAGTAATGCTCTACTGGGTGGTTGCCCTGCACGCTTAATAAACAAACTACAGCTAGTTCAAAACGCAGCAGCTCGAGTTCTTACTAGAACCAGGAAATATGACCATATTAGCCCGGTTCTGTCAACACTGCATTGGCTCCCTATTAAACATCGTACAAATTTTAAAATATTTTTGATTATTTACAAAGCACTAAATGGTTTAGCTCCGCAGTACTTGAGCGAGCTCTTAACGCATTATAGTCCTTCACGTCTATTGCGATCTTAAAATTCCGGCCAGTTGATAATACCTATAATATCTAAATCGACTGCTGGCGGTAGATCCTTTTCCTATTGTAAGACTGTAAAACTGGTTGGAGAAACTGTCCTGACCACATGGTCTATTGAAACAAAGGAACTTGCTGAAAATTAACATTCGACCTCCCCCTCACGCAGTCTCACCTGATTTACATTTCATTCTCTCACCCAGTAACAGCTAAAACTCACATAAGAATATATATATGGTGGTTTAATGTGAATGATTATTGTGTTTAGTATCATTTAAATGTCCCAGAGTGAGTGGTTCAGATGTCTCATTCCAAAAGAGTAAAACAAAAGGTAATAAGGTTTTTTAGAAGTTTAGAGAAACTGGCACAAAGGAAGATAGGCAATGGTCTTCCTCCTCTTCCCAAGAGGTGTAACCTCTGAATGCAAATTACCATTGTAAAGAAGTTCTGGCTATTTAATGGAATGCAGCAAGGAATCGTGGCTCTTTCTGTATTTCAGATAGCCCGTGAGGTTAGCTCATGTAGCCTATTTCTTAAATGTTGGGTTTGCATCTATTTCTCTTATCCTAGAGCATTTGATGTTTTGTATTGATGATCTTTGAACTGATTATGAAATTGGCATAATACTTTTACCTGACATAATAAATTGTTATATTTGATTATTCTAACAGACTTTGACGCTATTTTCATTGGAGTTAAAAGGAATAGTCAAACATTAACGTATATTTAATGATGCACAGATATCATTGAAAAACTTTTTCATTTTATGGAGTCAGATGAAACGAGTTAATACATAAGATAAAATGTATTGCATTTAATTAAAAATCCCTTTGCCATGGGAAGAGGCGGAACACTGCGTGAGACCTTCACCGCTAATTTGAATGCCGCCATTGGATCAAATTAGACGGCCTTACACTATTTAGCACCAAAACTTTGGAACAGTCTTCCTACCATTGTCCGGGAAGCAGACACACTCTGTCAGTTCAAAGCTAGACTAAAAACACATCTCTTTGACCTAGCATACACATAATACATTATAGACTTCTATAATTCAATGTTAGGCTGCATAGACTAGGTCAGCCGGAACTGGGAACACTTCCCTTAAATCTTGATGTACTTGTTACATCATAAGAAGAATGGCATCTACGCTAATATTAGTGTCTTTGTTTATCCCGAGGTTTTCCCGCAGCCTGCCGGATCCAGGCAGTGTCCAGATCTGACGAAGGAGATTCGCCTGGACCCGATGACAATGCAGTGTATAGGGAAAGTATCCACTATCCTCTCCCTATGGAGGATCCCTTTCCCACTCTACAGATAAAGCGTTGTGAATTTCGGATTGCATACCCCGAAGTGATAAAATAAAACAAAATTCTGTATCAAAATTTATAGGCAAATTTGGGTTGTATGGAATTACAAACCTGCACACATATTTTCAAAAGCACATAACTATAGAATCAATTCTGAATGTGCATGTGAACGCCGTCAGCGTTAATCACAGGTTCGCGTTTAAAGTCTGATCATTTCGACGGAGGTGAATCAATCAAAATTAACTTTAGCTGGAAATAATCAAACCAACCCTATCCCTACCTGGAAATAGTTAGGGATAGGGTTGGTTATGACTCAATTTTCAGACAGGAATGTTGTTCCAGGATCAACAGAATATGTCACTTGGCAAAATCACGGTGACATCAACACCATGGCAAACACTGACAATACCTTAGCATTGTTGGTGAGTTTAGCAAATTCAAGCATGATTTTTCTTCAGAAAATGTATAAATCTGTTGTAAAATTGCCTCATCATTTCTAGAGAAGAGAAATAATTTGACATTTTCACATCCAATTAACATTATCAGTTAGAAATTGTTCAATACATTCAGTCAAGCATATTTCTTGTGCTGACTGGTGACCTTCAATATAAGCTGTGTATGAAAAAGAAATAGTTAAGCTAAAAATGTAAATGGTTGTTTCAAGGCCGTGTATTGTTATTTTCTGTGGAACATAAAAGTAGACATTTTGGAAAAATCATTACACCGCTTTTGCCATGTAATGGTTCACAGCACTGTCAAGCTCCAAAAGGGACCAAATATCTACTATAAAAGCACAATCAAAGCTCGAAAATGAAGTCTTTTGTGCAGTGTTGTTGGGGGTCGCGTGTTACACAAAGCAAAGTCATATCAGAAAGCCCAGCCTAGCTCTTAATTGTCCGGTCACAGAGCAGACTATTGCATAGTAATGATGGGTGTTAAAGAACGGAGAAAGATCTTCCTTCTACTCTCATGCATTATGCTATCAGACACAAAGGCCAAAAGCACATCCAGCATTTTTAAAAGATGAACACAGAGAGATAAAAGCCTCATATCCTGATCATTATGGTTAAAGGAACAGTAAAGGACGGATGTTGCCTTAAAGGGTTAGTTCACCCCAAAATGAAAATTCTGTCATTAATTACTCACCCTCATGTCATTCTAAACCCGTAAGACTTTCGTTCATTTTCGGAACACAAATGAAGATATTTTTGATAAAATCCGAGAGCTTTCTGTCCCTCCATTGACAGCTATACGTAACCGACACTTCAAGAAGTTCATAAAGAGATCGTAAAACTAATCCATATGAATTGAGTGGTTTTGTCCAAATTTTCTGAAGAGACCTATCACTTTATATGGTGAACCGATTTAATTTAGTCATTTATTCACATATTCATCAACTGACACATCAGTTGTGGTAAACGAAAGCTCAAGCATGTTCGCTTGACGTGTGAAAACCAATGAGGTTCATTCTTGTGTTACGCAGCACGTTTACACTTCCTCGAGGACCAATGAGGTTCATGCTCGTGTTACCCAGCACGTTTGAGCTTCTGTTTATGTTCGCTGATCAATTATGTTATCTGTTCATCATATAAAATGATCGAGTCTCTTTAGAAAAATTGTACTAAACTGCTCAATTTATATGGATTTTTATATGGATTAGTTTTACAATCTCTTATGAACTTTTTGAAGCATTAAAGTGGTAGTTGCGTATAACTGTCAATGGAGGGAAAGAAAGCTCTCAGATTTCATTGAAAAGATCTTCATTTGTGTTCCGAAGATGAACGAAAGTCTTACGGGTTTGAAACGACATGAGGGTAAGTAAATATATGCCAGAATTTTCCTTTTTAGGTGAACTAACATTTTAAAATGCACCTACATCTTAACTGGGCAGTCACTAGGCTACTACAAGTCACACGTTCAAGTAAATATGGAAGTAGGTAAACTACAATAAGCAATTGTTCTGTCATTCCAGAGGATAAGTATAAATCCTGCATCACAACAACACCAATGAGCAAGACTTGTACGTTATTTCTGTGGCTTAGTCTTTACTTACTATTGGACGTGCAGAAATTCTGATTACATGCAGAGCCTTTACAATATTTTTCTGTGCAATTGCTGGTAGAGACTGCCACAACAATCATTAGTATTTTACATCATCATCATCAGAAGTACAATTTTCCTCACCAGACTATCATTGTAGTTTCGCACGTTGCGTGTGTGTCATAAAATATTTTTCTGTTTAGGTCGTTCATGGACCCGACAGAACAAAGCTTTAAAAAAATCTTGACAAAGTCAAAGTTTGTTCCAAAAAATAAAAAAAAGTACACAACTTTATGGTGCCAGCAGGGGTCGCACTTTAGCTATCATTATGACACACACTGTAAAACTGTCATGGTGAATCTCTTACATTCTGCTAGTTTCTTCCTTTTACCCAACACCTACAAAGAGACAGAACTCAACCTCATTGAAATGCATCTGATACCGGAAGCGCATTCCGTCAAACTTAATAACTGATGCTTGATAATGCAGGCGTATATAAAAAAAAAAAGAGTTTTATTTAACTTCGACGTGGATTTTTTTTTTTTGTTGCAGTAACTACTTTGAAAACTTTGTGAATTGCATATAGGCCTACAAACATATTTTTAATCAATGCATTCAATCCTTAAAGTGAGTTCATAAAAAACACCATTCATGTCAATTAAAATTCGTATCACCTTCTTCTGCGATTAACTATTTTGTTATTATAATATTTTTTGTTTACTTAACTTGATTTTACGGTAAACTATTCGTTTAAAGGTGTTGCCCTAAAAAAATTTGTCATCATTTGCACCATCATGTCCCTCCAAACATGTAGGCTATGACTTTCATTCTTCTAATCATACCGTTTCGTTTACCATTACTAAATTGTATGGATAAAAAAGGAGACATTTTATTTTATTCTATGGCGAACTATTCCTTTAAGCTAGTCTCGATGTAGAGAACATTTCAGAGCATGAGTTAAATTAACACACCAACTTCTTTTATTCACAAAAACTAAGAACCTGTCTTTCCTTTTGTTCGCTTTATCTCTTCAAAATGGCACTTTCTCTGAGACTAAGGCAGAACATTTGAATCACCATGACTGAAAGGCAAAGGGCGAATGATTTATGAGAGAACACCATGTGACTGCAGAGTACAGACAGGATTCCCAGTCTCCACACCCTAGAGACTACACTCATAACTACAGTAAGCTTAAAGGGATAGTTCACCTAAAAATGAAAGTTATTTAACAAACTTATGAATACAAAAAATATATATTTTGAAGAATGTCAGTAACCAAACATCGATGGGTTCCGTTGACTTCCATAGTATTTTTTCCCCATATATGAAAGTCAATGGGGCCCATCAACTGTTTGGTTACCCATATTCTTCAATTATCTTCTTTTGTGTTTAGCAGAATAAAGACATTTAAACAGGTTTGGAACAACTTGAGGGTGAGAAAATTATTAATTTTTATTTTTAGGTGAACTAACCATTTAATAATCGTAATAATGCTTTAAAATGCATACAACACCAGCCAGGTGTGCATATATTTGTTTCTGGAGTCTTAAACTGTGCTTGCCCACGTGTATAATATGGTCCACTTAAGTATTAGCACAGGAGACCAGAGATTACATATGGTCAGTTGGTCATTGATTTCCACTTTTCAAAAGTTCAAAGGTCATAATAGCATGTAAAATCCTTGAACATGTTTTAACTCTAGCTTTCCACACACTCATAACGGTTTGAATTATGAAGATTTGTCTTGTCGCAACATGCACGTGATATATAATCGCTTATATCAGCAGCATAATCCCCATGTGCAGAGCAGAAGGGTTCAACACATGCAGCTGAGAACCCTGTGAGAAACAAACAGTCCCAACAGGTTATCATACACCAAAATGATCTGCAGTGAAACCTGTTATAAGTATAGACACGCCCGAATATTCTTCATGGTCTGGTGGTCAGGGTTAGTTAAAATGTCCCACAAATCTCACGGCAGTTCTGGGATTAAGTGCATCCTCTATTAAAAATCCAGACGGTCAATTCGATGAAGGCATTGAGTGGCAAATGACCAAATATTGTTGACAGTCATGTCGCAGCACTCTTGATTTAACCTATTTCCTTGCTTGTCAATCAGCTGCATGAAAATGTGTGATTTTTGCATTTCAGGCTTCAGTGGTTTGTTTCAAAAGAGTGCCATTAACACAGTCACAGTCCTTACAGCTCATTATTCTAAATAAACAGCTAGATTTTAGGGACCATTTGTGCATTATAGGCCAAACGTTGACGAAAAAATGATGATAAAACATAAAACAAGAAACCATGTCAAATAAGGAATTAAAACACATTAACCCTAGTGACAAGTAATGTTGTAATCCCCTTTTACCATATTACCTCGTGACATCACGTGGCACAGATTACCATAAAAAGGTTCACACAAATAGACTGACAGACCGATTATCCATCGCAATGACCAGGCCCTGTTCAGACTGCCAGCAAAAATGAGATTTTTTTTTGCATATCCAGATTTTATCCAGATGGGTTTTTGAAAGTCTGACCAAAAAAAACACGGATTTTTTCTAATCTGATTCTAACCACATATGGAGTTGGTTTGAAATGCGATTCCAATCCATTTTTTAGATGAGTCTTAGTCTGGACGCTCTGGCTGCTCAAATCGGATTTCAAACTGTCTTTTGCGTCACACAACAATAACTTCAAAACTGGTGACAAGAAATGCCTTAAGTGTTCATACAGTGTTGTATAGTACAAACTGTATGTCTAAAGATTTCGGCATTTTCCTGTGTAACGGAGAAGTTCTGCACCGCAACTCGACAGGGCACTTATTTGGAGAGCGAGATGATGCCTACGTCGCCATGCAGATAGGTTGGCTATGTCCGGACACGAATCATATTTGATCACTTGCAATTAATAGTGTGGACAGTCTGCATGAAAAGATCAGATTTGAGAAAAAAATCCGATTTGCCTGCAGTCTGAACGTAGCTAGTTCAGTTTGGTTGTGATCCCAACTTCTGGAGACATGCAAGCCTTGTTCAACTGTCAGCCCAGATCTTTTTTTTTTTTTTTTTTGCATATCCGATTGGAATCCGATCATATTTATCAAGTGTGAACAGCAAAAAAAAAAAAAAAAAATTCACATGAAATCTATTTTTAATCCATTTAAAGCTACATTCATATGTAGTGGTTTGAGATCTGATTCAAATCACATTTCTGGAAATCCGTTTGAGTCTGACCGCTCTGATTGGATTTTGCGTAGCTTCACTTCACGTCAGACGATGTTTCTAGAAAACGAGCTGAACATCTTTGTAGAAGCAAGGTTGTGTTGTTGCAGGTGCGAGTTGAGCAGAAAATTACAATATACACCTGGTCTACACGCCTCTGAGTTTTGAGACCGGTGGCAAAGGGAACACGGAATAAAGCCGCGCATTCCAGCTTCATACGTTTCTGCCACTGCTTCATAAAACATAATAATCCAGCGCCAAGTCAGCATGTTGTTGTGTTGTTAGACAACATCTGTATTGCAAACTTTTTTGCTGTTGTGTGTTTTTTTTTGCATAAGCATACACACCAACTCAATGTGATTGTCATAGAAACCAATGCAGATATTCAGTCAAATGAAAGAGAGCCACGGGACACGATTCGGGTCTGAACCGTTATGACCGTCTAACAGTGTGAACAGTCTAATTCGTTCTAGAACGGTTACTTGGATTCGGCCAGTATTACATAAGACAAGGCACAAGAGTTTAAGCAATGCATATATTTCCTCAAAATTAGTATCTAATAATGATGATATGACCAATTACATTCAGTTTCAGCCCTTTCAGAGTTTTAAATGAGTATTAAAAATGCAAAAATGTACAAGAAAACAGTAAATCCCAAAAATCCATTCAAGAACAGAGAATTATAAATTACATGTTCAAGAAATTGCAAAAGAAAATAAATTGAAAGTAAATGCCAATCCTGTTTATACTCTGATGCTTTGCTCAAATTATTAAGATCTTGTATTTGCAGGCCATTTGTAATCCCGCCCACATCCTACACAGGCCCCACCCCTCTCTTGTGGTTTACAGAGAGAGTAAAGTGCTGGTAGCTGATCCAGAGGTGTTCAGGAAATACACACATGAACCACACGGAAATGCTACGAAAAAGAAAAACAGCTGCAAACCCAAGTAAGAGTAAATATATATCAAAAAAACTGTACAAAGTTTACAACATGGAAAATCAAACCAATTATCTCATGATATTACAACTGAAGCAGAATATTACAACATAAGTAGAATTAAAACAAAGACACCATCTCAGGTTAAAACAATTCATTAAATCCAACATTATGCCATATATAGCTTCTACTGTTATGTTCCAAAAGAAAGATTAGATTATTCTAAGTCAATCACTGTAAACCTATTTCTAAATCTCAAATAAGACACACAAATGTGTAAAAAAAAGCAAAACAAACAAAAGTTTTCACTCAAGTGTATCTCGTTGCATATAAACTAGACGGTCTGAACGGACTCTTTAGCCAGAGTTAGTTTCCCTTTTCAATGTCAGTTTTGTTATTCTGACACAGGTGATCAAGTATTCAGTCAAGTATTCATAGACAGTCAAGAAGTTCTGCTGATTCTCCCACAAGCTTGACTTGTGTAAGAGGAAAAATGACTGTAAACCTGGTAGAGCGTTGATGAAATATACTACTGCATTTCTTTAAGAGTCCAACGCCACTATACCACTGTATAAAACACCACTTTGGAAAGATGTTAGTGCCGTTTTTATTGTGTTGAACAGCCAATTTAAAAAAAACAAAAGGTGGCTGTGTGGCTGTCACTTCCGCATAATGCTTTCGATTCCCGTTCAAAATCTGTAGGATTTACCGTCAAGGCCTGACATATGACCTTGCTAACATAAAGACCCCAATTAGAGAGGGCTTGGAGAGCGCGTCCTTCGCCTTAGTGAAGTGCGATCCCTGCGAGCTGCATGTTAGCGTGTATATTTCTATAGAGTTGAAGTCAGGGCAGGAGAGAGACACCAGCGTAGTTCAGGACATGTGGAGTACAGATGCAAGATACTAGAATCATGGGTCTAAAAGCTATTTGGACTGAGATAACAATAATTTGAACTGTACTCAACTGAAACTGACAGTCTAGTTTTGATCAGAACTAGTCATATGGTCATTGAATGGTACCCTGTGTGCCTCTAAACAGGATATGTCATGTGGTGTGGTATCGAAAGGCGGCAGGTGTCTGAAAGTAAAAAAAAAAATTGACCCAAGTCAAACTGTAGTCTAAATATTTTCTCACTTCCAGGATCTACTTCCTGAGGATAAATAAGGCACTGAGGCAGTGACGACCTTGTCAGATGATGAATTATGCAATAGACTTCCTACACCACAGCATTATATACACATTTACAAGCTTAGTAGCATCTATCTGATTTGTCATTTGCAATTACTAGAAACTGACTAAAGTGAGAAACAGAAGACTTTCACCCAAACACACTTTCATGGTTTGTTAGTGGTTAGTTGTTCAAAGCATTAAATGCAGCTCCTTGTTTAAAACCTAGTTATAATGCACTACATAGTTTCACCTGAGGGAATGTATGTCTAGTAACAGCCCGCAATCACATTAGCCAACATTCTCTGTTCCAGGGGATAGCAGCATAGTAGCAGAGTGAATAAAGTAGCAAAAAGGTAGAAACGAGTTCAAATAAAGTTGATGAAAGAGCACCATAACCAAGAAATACATCTATATGAAAAATGGTCTATAGAGTGAAACAAGTGTGAAAGTAGAGCGAGCAGGCAAGTAGTGTTCATGAATACGCAGGAACATTTCCCATCAAACCTTTTGATCACATGCGCAGGGCCTTTAATTGTTTTTGCCACAGGAACCTTTGCAAACCCTGAATGAAAATTAGCGAGACTAAAATATCAAGATATGATCTGTAAATTGTCAGTATTCCTAAAAGTGACCCTTAGTCACTGCTGTCGTCTTCATCGTCGTCGTCCGACATGTTGTTGCTGGAAAACTCCAAACCATGCCGGCTGTCCGAGTGGGAGGGAAGGGTGGCGCCTGTGGAGAGCTGCTTGTAACAGAACTCGCACACACGCACTGGTTTGGACGACTGACTGGGCAGCAGGAACTTCTTCTCTGAACAGGGGCCGCACACGACGAAGCCGCACTTCCGGCAGTGGTGGCGGCGGTTGACGGGGGTGAACTTCATCTTCTGGCAGCGCATGCACACGGTCGCTTCCGAGTCGGGCACCCAGACCGCTGCGTGCTCGCCGGTGGGAGATTTCCCGCTTTTTTCCAGCAGGTCCGAAACACACTTGCTGATGTGGCTCATCCACTCGGACTTCTCTGTTGCTGTTGCAGCATAGACGGCGAAGGATTTGGTGGGCGTTTTAATGAGCCAGCCATTGCGTAGTTCGCCCTCATCCTCCACAGTGTCTATGGTGACGCTCTCCAGAGGGATGATGTGCTGCTTATTGTATTTCTTCTTCAGGATGACGATGTTGCCGTACACCAGGATGTCATTGAAGAGGAAGAACTGCCGGGCTTTGGGCTTTTTGCGGCACAGCTTTGTGAGAACACCCTCCCCGATGAGCACTCGGCCTGGGATGGCCAGCGGTTGACCTGCAGTGCCAAAGCATGCTTCCACAAACCCGATGCGCTTAGAGTTGGCCTCACTGTTCGCCAAGCGGTCCACCATCTTTCAGACGCCTGGGAAAGAGAAATAGAAAAATAAAGGGTTATAATAGGAGCAGGAACAGAAAGTGATTATAATGACTCTTATCATGACAATATATCAGCACACATAAGAGATAATACCAGGTAAGGCAAGAACATTTCTGGTTAATCAAATCTTAACCAATGCTTTGTGGCTTTTAAATAATTCCCTGAAACGTCTCACTGTTGAGAGATCAAATCAGCGGCTACTTGTATAAATGCAAATGCTTTTTTTTTATATACACAAAGAGGTCCAAAACTCTGACACCACTAGTTAAAATGTCAATATTCCTTTTCTTAAATCAATTATTATCGATAAATAGTTCAAATAAAATCAACAACTAATTTGATTATCAATTAATCGGATCTGCACTCTGTGCTCTGAAACTATCAGCCAGTCATTTCGCTTCGTTTACAGTAGTGAATATCCCATTTCTATGGACAAAATGATATGGAATATGGGATATGGAAAATATTGGAGGACAGAGTGAGCTGCTGCGAGAAAGGTAGGCTATATGATCCAAGTTGTTGCTTTATATTTATAAGCGCTTCAAACAAAAGCATGTTATTAAATGTTGTCTAACAGCATTTCCCACTGCTCATTAGAAGTCCTGGAAACAATCAAATTTTTCTGAGAATTATTAGGCTATAAATTAATTGTACAAAAACCCTCCAGGTCTAAACTTTTAATTGCCAAACATCTATTTATTTGAGGGAAAATAATTTAGTTTAAATGGTGAGAATTCTTTGAAATATTTAGGGGTTCATAATTCATATACCCAAAGATATCAACACGGTTAGTCTAATTGTTTGAATGTCTTGTTTTTTTGACCGCGGGTAACATGTTTGTACCCAAAAAGTAAATCAGATGTCAAGTGGTTAACATGGCATAATCATAAAAAGAGCTTTGTTTGTAGTTACAGTAATACAGAATTTTCTCCACAGACAATACATTTTAAAATTAATTGTATGCCATTTAGCAACACAAGTCATCCAGCTTTTATTAACATAATATTCTAATATTGATCTAGCTTAGTGCAATGTCGCACACCAGCCACAGAGCGAACACACAGAGTAACGTTATAACATAACTTTCAACACACTCAAACGTATTTTAATATGATTGTTTTGACTAAGTAAAACAGTGCTGTGTGTAGTGTAACAAGTGCTGGGGGGTATGACCAAAAATTTGTATCACTGTATTTTTCTAAATTATACCGGTTTCACGGTATACGACGCATTTTATTTTTTTTAAACCACATTTTCTACTGATTAAGAGAGGAAATACTGCAGTAGATTGACTTAGAATGTCCTGTTTTACTGTTACAATTACCACACTAGTATTAAAGGAACACGCCGACTTTTTGGGACTTTAGCTTATTCACCGTATCCCCCCGAGTTAGATAAGTCCTACATACCCTTTTCATCTCTGTGTGTGCTGTAACTGTCTGACGCAGCCACCGCTAGCCTAGCTTAGCACAAAGACTGGAGGTAAACGGCTCCAGCTAGCATACTGCTCCCAATAAGTGACAAAAACGCCAACGTTTGCCTATTTGCACTACCGTTCAAAAGTTTGGGGTCGGTACGATTTTAAATACTTTTAAAAGAATTCTCTTCTGCTAACCATGGCTGCGCTTATTTGATTAAAAATACAACAAAAATCAGTTATAGTATTAAATATTATTCCAGTGTAAATCAGCTGTTTTCTGTGTGAATATATGGTAAAGTGTAATTTATTCCTGTGATCAAAGCTGAATTTTCAGCATCACCAGTGTCAGTGTCTTCAGTGTCAAATGATCCTTCACAAATCAGTATAATATGAGGATTTGATGCTCAAGAAACATTTATTATTATTATGTTGAAACAGTTGTTGGTCTGTCAGTTGTACAGTTTTTTTTTTTTTTTTAGGATTCTTTGATGAATAGGAAGTTCAAAAGAACAGCATTTGTTTGAAATAGAATCTTTTGTAACATTATACATGTCTTTACTGTCCTTGATAAATAAAAGTATTGATTTCTTTCCTCCAAAAAATAAAAATAAAATTCTCACTGACCCCAAACTTTTGAACGGTAGTGTACATGTTGTGATTTGTATATAGCCATTTACTTCCAGTCTTTGTGCAAAGCTAGGCTAGCGGTGGGTGCGTCAGACAGAGTTGCGGCACGCACGGAGATGAAATGGGTATGTATGGACTTATCGAACTCTGTGGGATACGGTGAATAAGCTAAAGTCCCAAAAAGTCGGCGTGTTCCTTTAATACAGGTTTGCAAGGCCCCACAAAATGATGCAACGAGGTGCCAGTAGAGGCACTTTAGGAGCAGCAGAAATAGCGGTTTCCCCAGTAACGGCTGAACACAAAGCAGCGCAGTGCTCATAAACGCTGCTTTATCAGGAAAGATAAAGAAAGATTCAAATAACATCAAAACTTTTCTAAAGACAGTCAGTTTCCTTCAAAGATACATTCATATAAAAACACTCACGCGTTACGCCGCATTTTGACTGATATCGTTTAATAAACATGAGCACTGCACGTTTCAAAGCCTTCTGGAAAATATATTTGTGGCGGGCAGTGTTGTGAACCAATGTTTGGGAAACACTGTTTGACCACTATCAATTACAGTTTAACCTATCCATCTTCACCGTCACACTTAGTAACACATACAGCTGTGCCCTCACCACAGTGCAACAGTGAAAAGGGACCCCTCTCAAACAGTGTCACGCCGCGTTCCGATCGTTGTTCAAGTGACATACACCGTATTGCGCTATATTAAAAATTCATATCATAAAAAAAATCAACACCGGTATTATTCTACATGAACTGGTATACAGCCCAGCACTAAGTGTAACCCCACAATTTTAAATCTTCAAATAAACTGACCTGTATGAGTAAATCAGCAATTGTGGCTATTTTGCGGTGAATTTAAGTGATTAAACGTAACTGTAACAAAAGTCAGGTTCAAATAAGAAGGAAGCGGATATTAAACAACTTTATTCGTAAAATAAACAACAAAATGAAAGGAGCAGCAGCGGCCGATTGCAGCATACAAGCAAAATAAAAACAGCAACGAAAAATGCCCTAGGCTCTCTGCCCCGCCTGCTTCATACCACAATAAAACTTTAGCTCATCCATGAACATGATTTCTCCCTGAGTCCCGTCGGATTGCTTTCGATCGGCTGTGGAGGCAAAGACAACAACTCCCATGATTCCCCGTTCATTCAAGCCATCTTCAAGATACGCCTTAGTTATAGTTTTAAATATGTGACCTCTAGCGGTGAAACTTACATACTGTGCCTTTAATAGACCTCCAATACAAGCTATAATGGCAGATGATCATTTGACCAAAATATATGGGAATTTAATTCATTGACAAGTAACTTAGTAAAGATCTGGCAAGATCAATCAAGAAGAATTTATTATGTATAATAATTTTCAGATTTTAAATCAAAAAATAATCTACAGATTAATTGATTATCAAAATAATTGTTGGTTGCAGCTAGGGATGTGCTTTTGTCAATTTTTCATTTCGAGTACTGATCTCAAAAACGAGTACTAAGGGGTGGGGTTTGTGTGGGAGGGCGGGGCATGTATGAAAGTATGACAAGAAAAATAACTGCCAGATTATCAATAATGCATCAATGTTTTTGAAAAAGAAACAACTAAAAGGAATAGCTGTATGAGGTGAAGCTGAAGAGTACCACTAACCTGAAGCCGTTTCTATGCGACATCCTATATGAGTTTCATCAGATAATGTAACATTACAACTTGTATCTGCACAAGAGGACCCAAATGTAAGTCAACTTGAACTAAGTTAAGTGTTACTCCCGTTGTGGATGCACTCTTGCCGTAATAACAAAACTGAAACACGGGCAACTAAAGCAAAAATAATTTACAACAGTGTTCTCCTTATAAGGTTATGTGGCAGATTGGCGGTGCACATCTTGCACTTAACTGTATTTTCATGATCAAAATGATTCCAGGCATCACTGTGCAATTTCAAATCCATAGTTTTACTTTATTTTGCCAGTCTGGACTGCATGCTACTATAACCAATCAGAGAAAATGTAATATTACTCGTGCACATCCCCAGTTGTAGCCCTAGTCTCTTACATCATCACAAGAAAGACAAGTCTGTTCAAAGGAGATGTGCGTTCCTACAGAACAATACATCATTGTGGACTTTTTTGTTGTTGTTGTTGTTGTTGGAATAGCCTTCAATCTGCAGATTTTTTGATGGAGAGAATGGGTCAATAATATGTATAAATGACAAGCTTTTACAATAAAATGGTAAATATAAAATTAATTTAAACAGATTATCAAAATAGTTCTTATTTGCAGCTCTAATAGTAATCCTCCGATAAATCGAAACCAACTCAAACTGCATCTTTTTGATCAATACATTATAACAGAGTATCCTTTAACAGCGCAAGAGAGAAACAGAGCTACATGAGCTATTCAAGGTAGGACAACAGGATCTGATCATTCTCACATTACATCCTGTCTGTCCACCTCTTCAGTCGCATCTGTGCGGGTCTAAGAAATGAACTAAACCAGTTTTAAAAAAACAACATGTGCCAGAAAATGACAAACACCTCAAAGCTACTGATTCATTTAATAAGCAGGTGCTAAAAACAAGTCAGTGTGTAATACTGTAGTGTCACCCTTGTTTATTCACTCGCCTTTGGACGTAAACAAATTACATAATCCAAAGCTTCTTCAGATGGCAGAGCAGATCATGACAATCGCGCACTGGTTTAGTGTTATGCAAATGATACCAATCACATCTTTGATTTTACATAATTTCTTCTTTGTGAATTAAATTTTTTTTTAATCGAACCGGGTATCGCCCGGTTTCCAAGATACAGGGTGTTTGAAAATGGAGAATCTGAGGTCTGTATGAGGGTCATTGTAAAGCTTGGTGAGCTCATAAGTCACATGAGATTTTCATAAAATCAGTTAAACGCTGGGGGATTAAGAGACCAGAAAATAGTACTGGGCGTATTTCCATTATGCATTGCCATGGATAAGGTAAACCCCAGTTTTGGTTCTGTTATGACTATCATATTGTAATCTGATGATATGGCACACAAAATGAGCCTCAACCAAGAGAGGAACACCATGACATTTAATACATCCTACACGTTGACCTCAACGTTGAAAAACCAAGCTTGCCCATGTACAACTTCACACTTCATGCACAAACCACATATTAATCTAATGCAATCTTCTCCCTGAGCAGGAAATATCACCACACAGCTAACCTTCCCCATCTATTTTTTACAAGTGATAGACCAAATACTATTTTTTTTTTTTGATTATGTACATTGGCTGATAACTGGCTTGGCGAATAAACAGCAACTTGACTTGCCCTTGAATTTGAATTTTAAGAAAATAACGTGAATTTTAAGAAAATATCATTTTAAGAGGTGTTTAAAAGGATAATCCATTCAAAAATGAAAGCTGCACGCCATCATTTACTCACCCCCATGTTTAAAACCCATGTTTTATAACACACATGATTTTTTGTCCATACAATGAATGTTAAGGAGGTCAAAAACAACTTTGGACCCCAGTGACTTTAAACGCAAGGACAAAAATGACTAAAATATTCTACAAAAAAAGAAGAAAGTCATATAGATTTGGGACAACATGAAGTGATTAAATTATGACAGGGTGAACTATCCCTTTAATGTCAGCAAATTACATCATATTAGACAATATCTCACCCAATATCGTCCCAAAAGGACGTGGCACTAGAACAGAATGCATAGATCTCAAGACACTTTTAAAGGTTAGACTATTTTTAACATAAGTGTCTTAAAAATGGTGGGATGTTCAAATAACTGCACAAGACATGATGCAACAGCCAAAGACGATTGACTTAAAAGATGCAACTGTTCCAAGAAGGTTTTACTGCAACTCCCAAATTCATTAGTCAGTTGTAGAACAACTAATCAAGCATTAACAATTTGTGCTGTTTACTTCCACAGGACACACAATGGTTGTCCAACAAACAGTTGACTTATGGGTTAGACCAGAGAGGAAAAGACAAAAATGTGTCACACCATCTTCAACATGGACACTCAGAGGAGCTCAGCATGCATTTTAAAGTAACGTGATGGGCAGTAGAGAAGCTCTGAGTGCCTGAAACTCAGTGAAAGGACACCGCTGCCTCCTACACAACAGCACTTTCCTGACTCACTTCCTCCTTTCTAATGAAAATGAAAACTACTGCCAAGTTACTACACACATGCTGTGGGCAATACTACATGTTTAGAATAGCCAAATATATTGCAGTTACAACCATTTTAATTTCCACAGCAAAAACCAGTGATGTTTTGAGCATTATTTATTTGTGTTTTACATATGTCTGCATATTATCAACATACTAACCTATCAAAAGTCAGTAAATATTGTACTACAATGCCATAGACAAATACATAAACATTCTAGAGAATTAGAGACCACGTACCATAATGACATTTTTTTTTAATTTACCTGGATCAAAGAAAAATGTAGACCTTGTAGACAAAACCTAACACTAAAATGCCTTTTCACTTGTGAAAATCTAGTTTCAATGTTTTTAAAAGTATAGTAATTAATGTTTTTCCAAACATGTATGACTTTCTTTCTTCTACAAAGGAATAAAGACATTTTTGGTCCATACACTACACACAACTTTGAACTCCACTGACTTTCATGGTATGGACAATATTGATCTTTTGTGTTCCACAGAGAAAAAAAAAATGGCAAAAAAAACGTGTCGTGCTGCAAACACCCACTCTTTTCAGAGGCTTCCCTAAACCAGCGTCTGGTTTAAAACCGAGAAGCACAGAGCGTCTTATTAGCTGCCTTGTAAAAGGTTTGCTCTCGTGTTGCTGAGTGACATAAAGGTCAATGATGAACACTTAGCAACTCTTAGCAATGGCACATTAAGCAGCTAAAGCTTCTTTCTTTCAGGCATTTGCGAGCGACGCCCTCTTGCCAGCAAATGAGAATATCAAGCAGATAAACTCTTCATCTACATATACAAAGAAATAATAACATATCAGGAATGAGAATTGCTGTGTAAAGCCTAATTTGACCTGAAATCAGCCTCTGAAAAACTGCAACAGAAATGCATACTGCACAAAAAAAAGGCACGTTCCAATGTCAAATCCTCAGATGAACAACATACCATTTGTGTAAGACACTATACGCTCTATATTTTTAGATATCTAATACTATTTAACATCAAGTTAAAAAAAAAAACCCACCTGGGTTGTTTTACATGTCAGTCAGATGGTCTCCTGTTTTGAGTGGGCAGTTATTGGCCAAGCTGTTAGGCCTATAATATTATTAACACTAAATTTGAATGTATTGCACTTTTTGCAAAGATCAATTAATACAAACAAGCTTGAAAGTGCATATTAAGGCCTCGACATACTCGCAGCAAAACTATCACTTTTCTGGAAAGTGTGCTTTGGCAAACTGCTCTGAACTCGCAAAACAAACTCCAAAAAAAAAAACTCCTTTGTTTTGGCGTGTTTTGTTCAAAATGACATCACACCAATTCGTTCTTCGATTTTGCTTTAAGTATATCAGAGAATTGAATCACTGTAGCCTCTCAAAGCACAAAAGAGAAACAGGCATATTTACAGTCTGCTTCACTAGATTGCTCAAATGCTTATTTCCATTGCTGAAACATACGAGTCTGTCGATTAAGTCCCTGACCGAATTTGCTTCGATGTCCTGCTGGCAATGACTAAGTGAATCTGATCTGGAAGAGAAGCCTGGAAGGCTTACTCTGGACATGCAGGCCATGTAGAGAGATGTCATCCTAATTCTGCCAGCCTTCATGACAAAGGCTGATGGATGGGTGTCTCCATAATTAGACTCTCTCTGCTATGACTCACTAAAGCATTAGCCACAGCATCTATTTCACTCAGTTCACAAACCCTGCAAAAAGCTCATTTATCATTCAACAGCCAGGAACCAAAGAGAATGTTTATCAAGCTATGTCCAATCAAATATGTGCAATATATAAAATTAGGTTTACTGACCCTTTTTAACAATTGAATGTGTCCTTGCTGATTTTTATTTGTTGTAGTCATGTTAGTTATAATAACTGTTACACAAATATAGTGTTTGTCATGTGTTTTTCCTCCATTTCACACAGTCGCCTTGCAGTACATCAGCTGCTATGTGGAAAAGCGCATCTTGGCACTTTCAGACTTTTGTATGTGAGATCAGAGACAGCTGCAGGTGGGAGAGGAGCAGCAGGTGCGGACCAGACCTCTTTCTTTCTCTGCAGAACGCTAATTTTGCAGGTCTAACAGCCAGCACCTGGCCCTCCAGAAGCCAAGCAACTTGATAGTCCATCTGCCGGAGGAAAGCAGGAGCTGTCAATCACACCAATCAACAGGAAAAACAAAGCACAAATGGTCTCTAATAGGCATTAACTGCTTTCTTGACGCAGATTTATGTGATTATGAGTGCTGTGAGACAGTACTCTCACCTTAGTGGCAAATCACAATGGTGTGTTGAGGATGAAATGACACATATTAGCAGGTATGTATCAGGAAGGTGACATATGGGAATGCGATGAAAGAGGTGGTAAAAGAAGATTACATTCTAACAGCTCGGACAGCTGAAAGCTCAGACTACACCAATTAATTAATGACGTGCTTAGTTTCCATGTTTATCCAAGCACGTCTGGTGCATACTAACAGCAATAAAATGATTCATAAAAAAAAAAACACTAATAGCCTTACATAATAAATATAGACGCACTGATATTTATAAGATGATTGCTGATTAAAACCATCAGCATATTATTGGCCATACTATTGCTAATGTGACATGATTAAAGTGTTTTTGTACATTACAAAGTGAAAATGCTGGATGATGCAACATGCCAATGCAAACATTTTTTATGTTTAATATACATGCAGCGTGGGATTTTCATCCAGTGATATTTCACTTTAAGTGGGGCTACCAAGCACAACGAAATAGAAACCAAGTGATCGAAAATGTCGAATGTTTTATTGCATCACACCTAGGACACGGTTGTGACTGGTATAGACACAGACACTTTTACAGATAAATAATAAAATGCCACAAGACAAGAAAAAAACAGCCTAAAAACTATACAAACAAAAACTGCATTATCAAGCGCTTCATAAAGCTGGAATTTATGACAGAGCTGCTATTTGGAAACTATGTGCCTCCAAGGCCAACAAAAAAGCACAAAACCTAAAACCTTGAGAAATAGTAGTAAAATGTTCAAATAAGTCTTACTTACAAAACAATACTATTTCCAAAATAAAGATGGGTTTACATTTAAAAAGCCAAAGAATCCCTCCAACTCACAATGTCTGCTGCCAGCTGTTTGGATAAATTTGTTATCGCATGGACCAGTGTAATTCAAATGTCGGGTGGACATAATTGCGCCATTTAAAATGACAGATTAAAGTGTGCAGCGCGTCAAAACAACGGAGTGGTTAACACCACAAGCACTCAAGGTTGTTTATGGTAATGATCTTCCGGAGCTATATCTTTAATATTATCATCTAGAGCCAAAAGTGCTTCATTCAAGCCCTTTCCACTCCGCGTGCATTGCCTCTCTCTCTCCCTCGCTAAAAACGTAAAGCGCCACATTTAGAGCTGCAGATGACGTGGTTATTTTAACAACAGAAGCAGAAACACAATGAGCAGCAAAATAGATATAGTCTAGCAGGAGAAATAGGTTCCCATGTACCCGTTTGGGATTTTTTTGTAACCTGTTTTTTTGGGACCCTAATGGTGTCCAGTTAAGAATGGTTGATGTTGCCGAGGTCAATTAATGTCCCATGGGGTTCGTTTGGCGGCCATCTTGAAGTGATGTCAGCGCTAGGGGCGAAAAACCACACAACATACAAATTAACCCACTTTTTAATATAATTCTGACACCAGGAATCTAATGGAAAGGTCACTGACATGGTACAACCACTCTTTATTGGTGAAAAACAGGCAAATAACTAGGGCTGGGTATTGACACAAATTTCACAATTCGATTCGATTTCGATTCACAAGCTTGCAATTCGATTTGATTCCGATTCGAATCGATTCAATATTGATTATTTTGTATATCAGGTACAATTCATGGCAAATTTTCTCAAGGAAAACAAATCTCTTAACTAATGCTGTAGGCCTAAACTATGGGAGTCAGTTGTAGCCTATAGGCTTCATTAGCCTACTATAATATTGAAGGTAAAAAAACACTTAAATTACACTTTTATTTATTTTTATAATAATAAAGTTATATGAAATATAAACATTTAAATGGTGGCGGTCATAAAAACTTGCCAGATTTATTCAAACATGCATTAAATATTGAAGAACATTAGAAATTATAATGAATATGTAATACGGTGCATATATTTAGCAAAATGCTCCTCTATAGAGTTAATTTTTTCTAGCTGACTAACGAGTTTATGGTCACATATGGTTTGGTTACATGACATTGTTTACAAGCTGTTTTAGTAACGTCTTTCCACAGTTGAAACACTGATTGAGCGATTCCATGTGACATGAAACGGATTTCGATAAGTTGTACTCTATCTTTTAACACACTTTCAGATGCTCATTCATGTTTATTTCGCGCTGTAACTGGTATTATTAAGGCAGAAGAGGAGATCATGTGCGCTCCGTGCTGCTGCTTCTCTTGAGCTGAGCTGAGCCAGAGCGATCTCACGCCACAGCGCCAAAACGGTATGTTTTTGAATTTCGTAAGAAAATGGACGTAATTTAAAATTTGAGACTTTATTTAGTATCAGTAGTAACAAAGCACAAAGATTATTGCGATTTATTGGATGCGCGCTACAATGTTCCATTCATTCGTCAAATGAAAACAGGATGACTAATCGATTCTTGAGATTTAAGAATCGATATCGGTTCGTAAAAATAAGAATCGATTAATATCGAGAAATCGATATTTTTTACCCAGCCCTACAAATAACACATTTTAGGCTCATAACGATGTAACTTTTGCTATTTTGTTTTTGCAATAGTTTCCTGCACTAGTCCTGTTTGTCATAGACCCATGAATGAGACGTCAAATCGTGCGTATTATTGAGGAGAGGAATGATACATCTTTTGTAAGCGATCGGGTGTACGATGTTTGCCCAGCGGGTGAAAAATTGGGCAAAAATAGACCCCAAAAAAAAACAGGTTACAAAAAATGCCAACCTATTTCACCTGCTAGACTAATACTTTCACTAAAACACTGCAGAAAACGAGAATGCAGCTAATACAATTATTTGTATCTGTTATACAGATGACTCGGACCATTTAACTAAACCAGGTTTGAGACAAGTTAACGTGTGGCGTCTTTAGAATTTCTTTTAGCATTTCATAATTAACAATGTTAGAATTTGGAAACATTTTTAGAGACGGCAAGGAAAGACAAAAATACTTTTACATTACTAGGCTACTAGTTCACTTTGTTTTATCCTCATGATTTAGATTTTTAGATTATGTATTGTTTGTTTTTAGTAGTTTATGTTGTTTTGTCTCTCTGGGCCCAAGATACTCTTTGATGACTATTTAGATTTTGTTTTCTTTTACAAAGTACTATGGCTTCCTCGATGGAAATGTATAACGGTTCCAAAAAAAAGTATTGTCTGGGCCACCGCAGGGAAGGAAATATAGAGACCGAACCTCTTGGAACTTTAATTGAAAACCCCTGGTATAGACAGCCATCTCATGAGAATCAAGTCAAATGATTTAATGATCATTGGGGATGCACCGAAATTTCAGCTATCAAAAATTCAGCCGGAACAGCAATTTTCGGTTTGACGTTTAATTAGCGCTTTCTGGTGGCATATTTTGACTATTCAGCATCTATTTTGCGATTTGCACACACAACACTACAACAGTGTAGCTGTGTGGACTCTAAGGGTAGGTTGACATTATCGATTTCTTGATGTTAATCAATACCGATATGGATTCTTAAATCTCAAGATGGATCTTTTTGTCTGTTCTGTTTTCTGTTGATGCGTGAACAAAACTTCACTTAATATTTTGTAGCACGCCTGTCATCAAAAATCACAATATGCTTTGTTACTTTTAATATGAAAAAGTTTCAACTTTCAAATGATGTCGATTTTATCATAAAATTTAAAGAATAAATCTAATTTTAGCACTATTTAATACGGAATGGCAGGTCACTCGCGGTCAAAAGCCAATCAATGTTTATATCTCATTGGAGTAAACAATTCTATTATCAAAAAGTTATTATAAAAACTGCTTTATGTGAAATAGCATTTTTTTGTTTTTTTTTGTTAAACTGTTACAATTAAAATGTACATTTCGGTGTAGCTGAAATTAGTTAAATTAATTAAGAAGTTTAATATTGTGCAATTCTACAAAAAAAGAATAATAATTTAAATACAGTTTGTTTTAGGCCAAGTTCATCCTGAATTATCATTGTTTTGGCCCAGAATTTTCATTTCGGTGCATCACTAATGATCATATAAAGGACAGTTCCCAAGACCAGATGCATCATATGCAGCAAATACTATTCTCAAGGATGATATTCAAGGATGACAGACATACGTAAAAAAAAAAAAAAATGAAGACCCACTGTCTGTCCTCTTGATGTCATGCCTGCTCACTTTTTAAAGCAAGTTGTAAATACTGTTGGTGCAGATGTGCTATTTTTTGTAAAGTTGAGTTTGAGCACTAGAATGGTCTCTGATAGCCTTAAACATGCAACAATTACTCCAATGTCAAACGCCCCAAATTCAGATACATCTGTCTAAGCAAATTTTAGACAAATCTTTAACCTACCTTTTATGGCCCAAATTTTGGAGAAAGTGTTATTTCAATTACAGGTAGGGGTGGGCGATATGAGCAAAAATTCATATCACGATATTTTTCACTGTCCGGACGATATCGATATTTTATCGTGATATGAGAAAAAAAATTGGAATCACATTTTAGTACACCTTAGTTAAATTACAGGCAAAATATGTATTTTAACAGTAGATAACTAGAAAAAGGTGAGGCATTTCATTGGACATAGACCTGAAATGTTTTGTTTTTTTATTGTGCCATTTTTTTTTCCTCAAAAAGTGCAAACGTGCAACATGAGGTAGGCCTGAATGCACTTGTTATGTCTTTCCACTTTTTGCTCGTCTTGTTATAATGAGAACCGGCAGCGAATGAAGACTTTATTGATTTCTGAGTAAGAGCCGTCTTCGGGTGTGCTCTGTCTCCGGGAATATCTGTTGTTATAGTTTTGCTTTTTTAAATTAGTTTTTATTTTAATATCGTTTTCAATTTTGCTTTAAATTTCAGTTTAGTTTTAGCTAGTTTCATTAATGGTTTTGTTAGTTTTTATTTTGCAAACACATTTCTATATAGTTTTTATTTTATTTAGTTTCAGTTTTAGTAATTATAGTTTAGCTTTAGCAGAGCGAGCAGAACACTTCCAGTGTAGACCAAAGCGAGACGTTTAATTTAAGTTTAATGTTTGCACAGATTACAGTTAACTCTTGTGCAGACATCTTAATAATAAAAATAAAATAATGGTTTGAGATTGAACAAAGCACCAAATAAATAGAACTTAAAAGTATACAAGAAAAAAACAATGAAAATTTTCATACAAACTAATTCATTAGTGTAAGGAGACAGAATAAAGGCCTACAGTTCGTACAGTATAAAACCCATTACATCTATGGAGAGTCCCCACAAAGATAGTGGACCAGTGTGTGTGTATGCGCGCGCTTATGTGTGTGTCGTGTGTATGCGCGCGCTTATGTGTGTGTCGTGTCCTGTTATTCATAGCCTAACGTTACATTGCGGGGAAATGTCTCCACGTGGATAATATTATTAGCAGTAAATGTTTTGTAAAAACAAAGATAATAATAGCAGCTTTCAGCCTTTCAACCTTCATGAAAACATGACATCTCAAACATACAGTAGCCTAGAACTTTAACGTTTTTTTGTGCTTGACGAACTTGTTTTGGTGTTGCACCCGCGTCTCGCAAATGAAACGGCATTCTAAAAATGCTGCGCTCAAGCTAAAAGTCAAACTTGCGTCTCATTACCTTGTTATTTCCCATTCCACCGAAAAAGATGCATCCTTTATGAACAGCCGCTTCGCACTAGCGATGTGTTCTACGTTACGGTCCTTCATTGAACGCGTCACAGGACAGCGGTTAATCACCTCAGCAACTTCACGCGTATGAAGCGCCAAATCAGCCATTTCCTTAAACAGCGTATTCGGTTCTGTATCGTCATTAGTGTTAACAGTTGTAAGGAGTAGGCTACCAAATTGAACAAAACAATATAACTGCAAAATTTGAATTTATGAATACGGTATCCTCGGTATCGCAAAATCCATATCATGGCACAACATAATACCGGTATTCACGTTCATACCGGTATAGCGCCCACCCCTAATTACAGGCCTTTCTTAGTACAAACCATATTTATGAAACTTTTCAATCTGGTTTCAGAAAATTACATAGTACTGAATCTGCTCTAATGAAAGTCTCAAATGACATCCTATTGGCTACAGATGACGGAAATGCTGTTGCTTTGGTCATACTTGATCTCAGCTCTGACTTTGATATGGTAGACCATAATACACTCATCTCTCGTTTAAAAAATTGTATTGGCCTCAGAGGTATCACCGAATGGTTCCGGGCCTTCTTAAGTGACTCTAAGATTTCTGTTCGTATTGGACAACACACATCCTCCACTGCTCCTTTGACTTGTGGTGTCCCTCAGGGTTCCATTCTTGCTCCAATTCTGTTCATGATATATTTGCTGCCCCTGGATTTAATCTTTCATAAATATGGGATTTCTTTTAATTTATATGCTGATGATGCTCAGTTGTATCTCCCTTTACAACCTAATGATAAACATGCAACGGGAGCTCTGATTGATTGTATTCAGGAACTTAAATTATTGTTAACAAATAATTTCTTGACATTAAGTGAAGTCAAAACTGAAGTGATTCTGTTTGGGCCTAGTGATGCTTTTAATGTCAGTATTTATGACCTTGGTTACCTAACCTAATGGGTCACCCCATGTGCAAAAAAGGCTTTCGATTTGATTCTAGTCTTAAGTTTGATAAGCATATAAATGTGGTAGTTACGTTGTGTTTTTTCCATCTACGTCGCCTAGCTAAAGTCAAATCGGTTTTTTATCTTAAAATTTTTTTTTAAAAGGATTCCATGCATTCATCACTTCCCGCTTAGACTATTGCAATTCTCTATTATGGGATTAATCGGTCATCTATATGAAGCGATTACAAATGGTCCAAAATGCATCGGCCAGGCTTCTGACTAGCTCACCTAAGTTTCAGCACATCATCCCTATCTTGATCTCCTTGCAATGGGTGCCTGTAAAATTTAGAGTGGAATTCAAAGCCTGGTTTTTAAATCATTACATAATTTCGCACCAGTCTATCTGGCCGAGATGGTGCATTCACACAAATCTTCGCAACCACTCGGATCGGGACATTTAAGAATGCTGTCCATCCCTAGGTCCAGATTAAAACACTGTGGTGATCGAGCTTTTTCTATTGCTGGTCCAACACTCTGGAACAGGCTCCCTGTAGCCATCCGAAGAGCACCGTCTCTTTTTGTTTTTGAATCTATGCTTAGATCCTATTACCTCGAACAGATTGTTAGTCTAAAATATGTTATGAAGTTGTATTTTATCCCTTTGTAAATTTTTTATTTATTTTATGTACAGGACTTTGGTCAACCCATGGTTGTTTTTAAATGTGCTTTATAAATAAATAAAGAAAGAAAAGAAAGAAATTAAATTAAAAAAATGCATTTGCAATTCAAAATGTGATTTAAAAACACAATTTGGCCCAACATTTTGGATTATTGGGATTTTTAGGATTATTATTATTACTACATAAAAATATAAGAAAATAAGAAATATCACTACTGTAATATTTTACTGAAAAATAAAAAAGTGTATTAAAGAAAAAATATTATAATTTTATTTTACAGCACAACTAAAATTGTAATACTAACATTTACAGTACAACTGTTTTAATATCCCTCAAACATTAAACCATCAATTTTATTTTCACGGAAAACTGGGAGCTCTTAAAGTTTATCTTTTGTTGGCTTTAATCAAATAAATGCATTAATTAAACTTTTAAATTGTAATCAATTGAAAATGTAACAATTAATTAAATTTTTTGGCAAACAAAGTGTTGCACTACAGAGGTTTACTGTTTAAGTTAAAATGTGGATGGAAAAGTGTGATATTCCTTAAAAATAATGTTTTCATAAATTGAATTAATATTATTACTTTGAACCAAACTTTTATTTTGGCGGGTTGGTGTACTGAAAACACCAGAAGCATCACGTGTGCTTGAGTATGTACACGAAACTGTGCTACTCATTCACACAGAGATGTGCAGAACATGCATACTTTATATTTAAATAGCAGTCTTTTGCCGTTTATTATTCACAGACACTAGTCTATATCATGATTTAATTCATTGTACAGCACTAATTTTGATTTATTCTTCCTAATTTTGCCAGATTCTGTGACATTTCGCATTATACATTAAATTTCTTTTATGACTGGATTTTACAATTCTGTCTGCAAAATCATGTGTCTCTACATGTGCTCTTAAATGTACGTTATAAGCGACCCAAACCAGGTTTCAATTAGAAGTCGGTGCTGCAGACAAAAAAATAACGTAATGGCTTGTGTGCCTGTACTTCTGGATTCGTCTCAGAGCACTATAACTCAACAAACCTGTCAAACGCACCTGTAAATCAGCAGTTTTGTGCAGTAAATGCCTGACCCTAAAGCAGCCAATAAACCATTCTGGGCAAATTAAACAGTTAAATGATGCCAACATAGTGCCTTTCAGTAAGTTAAGATATTAAGGAAGTACAGCAGAACTATTCACAGGCTGCTACACCACAGAATATTTTTATCTGTTAAAACCTTAACTACTTCAGATCTTTCGGTTTCTCCATCAGCTCAAGACACAAACAAGATCTTCAAAGAGAACTATTTCTGAGCTAGGCTACGCAAACTTTTGAGCCCACAAAATTAGATTAAGCCTGTTCAAATATACAGACATTCAGCATACACACACAAAGACTAACCATACATCCTGTCACATCAACATACCTAAATAACACACAAGTAAAACATGAGATAAGATCATAACATTGGGGACTCAGGCTTAACAGATAAAGAAAGCAGAAATTAGTAAAAATAGAATTAAAAGCACTTTGCATTCTGCAATAGGGCTGTCACTTTACGCTCGAAAATCGATTGCCCAATCGATCGGACCAACCAACACAAGTTTCGAAAACGAAAATAGGGAATCGATTTTAACCAAATATGTACACTATTAATTTTAAACGAATTAAACAAATAAAAAAGATAGATGTAACAAAACTCACAAACAAGCAGAAAAAGAAAATAAAGAATTCCAAAAGTTCAGTAGGCGTTGCGAAAGCTAAAAAAGAAAATTCCCATCAATTGTACGCGCCTATAGTTTCAATCGGCTGCTCAACGGCGATCAACCTGTGCGACATGACAGACGAGTGATAACCCCTAATAACTTGAGGAGTTCGATATGGAAGCACTTCGGGTTTTGGACTGTAGATCAAACTATGAAGGACAAAGTATTATGCAAACTGTGCAATCGTGAGTTGAAGCCTGCAGTAATGTTTTTTATTGATGTTATGGCAGTCCACTCTGCTTATTGTTTTTCGAGAATGTTGCACTCCTGTTTGTCATTATGCACGAATCTTCCCGCCAATAAATCATCAGAAATATTGCTGACTTGTGCGTCTCAGGCACCCTCTTTACGTTCGTCCTAATGCTTGTTAGTTGTCCGTGGATTGGCCTATATTTGGCGTTGAAAATGGAAACGTCTTTAGACATGGAAAATCGATTTTACAATCGATTCAATGAACACTTATGTCTCAAAAAATCAAACAGAATTTTTCACAAAAGCGACAGCCGTATTCTGCAGTATAGGTTAAAAAGTCAATGCATGGTTCTCTTGCTTTATTACTGCTAACTAGTTAGGGATGTGCACGAATATTCAAATTTTCGAATATTCGATCTGTAATTATTAATCGAAAAATAAAATACTATTCGAATTTTACTACGTTGCTTTGCTGGCCAAAATGCAGTGAATCCATGATAAATCCCAAGCACTAACTCGCAATTATAATTAAATGCACTGGGTGGCGCTGTGGAGTGTGTTAACAAGTTGTGTGTATTTGATCACATAATGTTGTCGTCTGCCTCTCAAAGTTTGGAATTACTTGAAAATGATCTTACTAAATGGAATTACTTTTGATCAAATTAATTAATTAATCTGAGTTATAATATCATCACCACAATGAGAAATCACATGAAATCCAAACAGTCGAATGAGGAAAGATAGCTGTCCATCACTGCATCACGACGGCAGGTAAAGCGCAGCTGGACACCGCGTGATCCGAGATAACTTATCTTATAGCAAAATGATTTTGAGACATATACTTCCTTTAAGTTTCGTTAAGGGAGACCGGTTTAAGAACAGAAAACGCAAAGTGCTGTTAGAAACTTAGAACACCGTTATCTTTGTGTCTCTGAAGCGTCTGTCAGCAAAGCGTCTTTTCTCACTCGAGCATAAATTGCTGGCGGCGCCCCTGCATGTGGATATTGTTTTTCTCAATATAAACGTGAAACAATATAAACACGATAATCATATGCTGACTCGAGTGTGTGTACGTTCTGTACGATATCTGGCGCAATCTGCTTTATTAGGCGTTTTTTTCCCGTTCGCGCTGCTTGAGCATTCTTTTATTAATGCTTTTGTTTTTTATATTTTTTGTTTACACATAGGCCTACTGTTTAATGTTTTCAACTAAAAGAAAACGTTAACATATATTGTAAGCTTGTTGTGTATATTGCCTAATTGTAAGCTTGTTCAGAAATGGTGACAAAAACGTTAAAAAAAAAAACCTTAAAAAATAACGTCTTTTTCGTTAAACGTCATTTAAACAAACGAATATTCGATTTTTATGAGCCCGAATATTCGAATGCAATATTTTTGAAAAATGCCCATCCCTAGTTGTCACCGTACCAAAATTTCAGTAGTCTCTGTACCAATACCAGTAAAATTTGCGGTTCTCTGTACCAATTTCGGTACCGGAGCAAAAACTGTTGAATTAACAGATATGATTGGCTACAATGCTCAACGCTTGAAAAAACAAACAAACTGTAATGTAAATAAAAACCTGTTTGCGAAGACCGTCTATCAGTGGGTACCAAATATACGAAATTCACGGGACGAATATGTGTACGTTACACCCCTAATTACTATTTAATCAAAGGAAGAAAAATTAGTTTTGTGACATAAGGTAAAGTGAGGTCAACCTCAACAATGGGCTAGGGCTGGGCTGGGCTGCGGGCAGGGCAGGGCAGGGCAGCATTCGGTACATCATGAGAGTATTGCGATACGTACCGTGGGTGGTGTATCGCGATTTTTCGGTTCGGTTTGAATATCGTTACACCCCCTAGCTACTAGCTAGTACCCTCAACTTTTCTTTAGTACCAACTAGGCTTGCTACGATAGTCGGTGTTACCGGTGTTCAGGTTTCCCACTCCGTCGATTTTATTTTATTTTTTTTATAAAATCAATCATTAAGTTCAGTTAGAGAACAGACACTATTAAACTGAACATGTCTGCTTAAAGCTGCAGTCGGCAAGTCTGGCAGATTGAGTGGACTTAGGCAAAATTCTGAATGTTTACAACTCTCATTGCCCTCCCCCACTATCAAGGGATACCCTCCCACCGCGTTCGTGCTCGTCAGTGCGTGTGCACCAGGTTATCTGTGAACGCGCCCATCTCATCAGCATCCATCCACACCATGGAGTATTTGGAGGTATGCTGCCCTGGCTAATCTACCGATAGATTGCAATTGCTAACGTCATTTATACTCTAAATGAGCTTACTTGATTTGTTAGTGTTTTGAAAGCGAGATACAGCCGCCATCACTCTTCGTTACTGCGCGAACTTCTGGCGTGAGCATGTGATTGTAACGTGCGCGAGGGGTGGCGTGTGCCCAATCTGTGATTGACAGTCAGATCTCACACCCCGCTGCGCTGATTGGACCCGATGATCTGGGAGCTGTGGATTTTTGTAAAACAAATAACATGCTCCAGGTGGAGTTAAAAGCTCGGGTTTTTTTCTAAAACCACTTTATTTATGTTGTTCTGTCGGATTATAGTGTCGATTTCACTGAATATGATCAAAAAAATGTTGCCGACGGCAGCTTTAATAAATCGTGAGCCGAACGAGACTCGCCGCACAGATCAGCAACAGGAGCTGACTGACAAGGTGACTGCAGAATATTTGGTGTCAAAGGGAAATGTAAAAGCTCCTATTTAAGCGAATTTGTCATTGCACTGTTTTGTTGTGTTTTTTATTAAGAGTAATAGGCTAATGAACTAGCCATTCAAGTAATCCGCCCCGAATTGGCGCTAATTTGAAAACGAAAAATGTTCACGGCCACATGTGTCAACGGGAGTGGAGCAAGCAGAACAGAGCGAACGTTTTCAGTTTATTCCTATGGAAAAATTCTCGCTCTGTTCTGCTCGCTCCGCTCCCGTTGACATGTGCGGCCGTGCACATGTTAGTTTAGTTTTCAAATTAGTGCCAATTCAGGGCACAACAACAAAACACACCCGCACCATTATGAATGCCCGTGCAAACGCGCGCATTTTACGTTTGCCTTTAAATTAGCGATTTAAAAGCCCCCGCCTCACACGTCGATTAACCGGTGGGAAAATATCCTCACCGTCACATCCCTAGTACCAACTGGTACCGGTACAATTGACAACCTGCTAACAATGTTAAACCATCATCCAGCATCATAAAATCACTCAGCACAGACAATCTAGGTACATGAAATCAGTGACTTTACACTAAATTCAAGTTCACATGTCCGTTAGCTGGAAAATATCCCTGCAAATGAAACCTGTTGTATAAAGCATGTGTTGCTTAGTGTAATAACTCCAACAACTTGCTTGGTAATAAGCCACAGATTACTTCTCACCAAACAACATGTTCAGGCTACACGAGGGTAAAGTTCTCAGAACTTCTCACACATCCTTTTGCGGCTTATACAAGGTTTATTGGAGTGTTTTGGAATCTTGCCCAACATGCACTGTCTGCATTTGAATAAGCTGTGTTCAGAAACTAGGTCAATCACTATTTCCAAGGACTTGGTTACGTTGAAGACATAAGCCAATTTCCTACTAATCACCACTGGATCTCTTCTATGAATGGATTAGGTCTAAGCAACAGACACTTTTTGTGTCTAGAATCTGTTAAAGTTGTTTTGATGGCATCCTGAGGGGTGGGACTGGGAATCTTTAGGCACCTTGTGATTCAATTCAATTCCAAATTCTTTAAAGCTGCTGTAGGTAACATTTGAAAAAATGTATTTGCTAAAACTGTCATTATGTCCTGACAGTAGAATATGAGACAGATAATCTGTGTAAAAATCAAGCTCCTCTGGCTCCTCCCAGTGGTCCATGGGACTGCCATTTGCCATTTACAAGAAATACACGCTCCCGGTCAGAAACAACCAATCAGAGCCAGGAGGAGTGTCTTAGCAGTGTCAATCACGCTCGTGTACGCGCTGATCACACCCCTCTCTTGCACAGCGCGAGCCGACGTTCAAACTCAAGATTGCCGGCGTGCTGAAGCTGTGCTTATGACGGAGAAACAACCTAAACTGCCAATTCTCGAGTGACACCTGCTCATAAAACAAAGAGGTAAAAGGAAAAAGACTGATGACGATAAACAAGCGAAAAAGAAAGAATTACACAGAGCCCATTGACTCGGTGTCAAAACTCTAGCCGCATAACATGTAGATAAAATGTCACGCACTCTGCTAAGCAACAATTGAAACCTGCTAATTCACTGGCTTGTCATGTTGCTGAAATAATGTACTAGCACCTTATCTAGCATTATATATCGCTAGAATAATTACTTACATACTGTAACGTTATTTACTGTTATATTAATGTTATCTTACTAGCTATTTATAACTTATAGAAAGAGTGCAACGTTATAAAGTTACATGTAGGCTATTGCAAAATACATAATGATTTGAGGGCCAAGTTTGTAGTCAAAGTATGGGCAGGCCATAGTCAATGTAAAGCATATTATTGACGTTTAGTCCCTATTAGTATATGTGCCATATAACTTTTTATCCGCTGTTATCGGTGGCACTGTTTGCTAGCCTGCGTGTTCACGACAGGCTCCGCTGTGGAGGACGAGCTGTGGAGGGAGGGCTGTAGCGCAGCAGAGAGCAAGGGGGTGGGACCTGTAAGTTGTGCTTGTTCAAATTTTCAGGCTAAGTCAACGTTTTCTCAAAACTCACTACTGCAGCTTTAATGGCTGTTCTATAGGCCTAGATGTTGATACCAACAATAAGGTGGGGACAAAAGCAAATTATTAATTATCACTTACTGAAGCTCCAAAAACATTATTATGCAACCAAACGTTCCTATAACCAAAAAAAGATTAACATTGGTCTTTTTTTTACTTATTACAATATAAATACAATAAATGCACCCTCTTCGTGCCATTTTCCCAATGTTGCACACGCATGAAACTTGACTGTATCTGTAATGTTTTGTCTCACATATGCTTTTAAATTAAACCAAATTGTTTTTGGTGGATCAGTTCATAATTGTTTAAAAAAAGAACTGTAATGCAATAGTGATGTTGTGCAGAGTAGAGTCTTGAATTTAGGCTCCAAGCGCTGCTTTGACAACCATTTAATCTCTATGAAAATCTACCTTAAACTGTGTGCACAGCTATCCAGACAGAGGGGATCAAACAGGTCACTGACAGACATTTGAGCATGTACACATTTAAACCTTGTACTATGAATTCCTGCTAACTGATAGTTTCAAGAATATATGGCCATGTTTACCCTTAGTTAAGACATCTTAATAGGACAAACTTTTCTTTAGCATATAGATATAACAAAACAAAAATCACTTAAGTAGCTTTTGTTTCATTACACTAAACAACTTTTCAATTTGACCTTTCTGTCTGTCTTGCTGACACTGCCATACCTGTACCCATTATTATTACATACAGACATGAAGTTAGCAGCACCATTTCAACAACCTCTACTTTGACAACTAAGACAGACTTGCAATAAGCACAGGCTGTTCCTTGGAAGTACAAAATCATATTATTATTTGTGGTAAGATTCATTTAGAGCATTATGAATGGTTGACTCATCCTCTTCTTCAGAATACATAGCTTTTACATTTACATTTTTTTGCTGAAGAAAAAAACGAATATATATATATATATATATATATATATATATATATATATATATATATATATATATATAGAGAGAGAGAGAGAGAGAGAGAGAGAGAGAGAGAGAGAGAGAGAGAGAGAGACTATCCTTATTGGCCAAAAGTACTTAAAATTTACTAGAAAAGTGGTTTAATTCACACTTATCCATATTCTCAAAAAGAACCCAAAAGTGGCCTTGTTAAAATAAAATAAAAAGCAGGTGTGAATCAAACAGCCATATGAATGCAGAAGCGAAACTTTCACTACAGAATATATAAAACATTTCTAAGGTCTCGTTTGAAAAAAAAAAACTAAAATGAATGCTCAGTGTGTGGTCATAAGAAAACCATGTACAAGTATTCTTATTGTGAAGCAAAAACAAAAAAGCAGCAAAATCAGTCCAGGACTGCTTCCTTAATTCATGGTTTTACAGCAACTAATTAAAAGTTTCATACTGCCTCTACTGCAAAAAATCACAACATGACTGCTATCATGCTGTTTAAGCCAGGAACGGAGTTGGGTGGTTGGTTTTCACTAGTTTCGATGACTCACCGATAACCAGCTGTCACACAGGCGAGGATAATAGTAAAAATTCTGGTGTCTCGGCATCGTCAAAACCCTGAAGGTTGAATGAAGGTACTTTGTCATATAACGTTAATTCCATTTAAAACTTTTTTACTTACTGTAACGTTAACGTTACTTGTTTTGACACACTGACAGCTCAACCAGAAGACTAGCAACTCTCACAGACTTTAGTATTGACTGACTATATAATGAGCTATAAATTAGAGAAACATATTCAAACAGCCACCTATGGTGATGTTGTCAATTTATTTTTACATTTCGCCGTTGACAAAGTTTTCCCACACGTTAGCATGCTACAAGCTAACAAGGCGCATGGATTGTCCCATTCCGCACGAACAGTTCCTTGACCTCGTCCAAAATCTTTCAAACTTACCTGACTGAAACACATTTCACCAAGACTACTGCAGCCGAAATAATAAAAAGTAACCATGGTAAACAAGTTGGAGTTCAACAACTACAACTTGCTCTGACAGGCGCGAATTGAAACTAGACTATTTGCGAGCGCTTCGTAAGTTTAGGCACGCACGCACTTACCTCAAAGCAACTGATCAACGGCTGTAGACGCAAAGCCACAATCTCCGGTAAGTTTTCCAACGACCAAAATATTTAAATTCCAAATTCAAGAAGCGTTAGTTTGAAGTTCTTCTGCCACCTTCCCGGGCAGCCAAAGTCGGAAAGACGGAAACTGCCGTTTCAATATGGCTGAGAGGGCAGGAGCAGGGAATGTAAACGTCACTAGCGTGACTCCGGGTCGGGGTGGTGTGGGAGAAGGGGCAGGGACTAATCTGGATAAATACTGATCCTTGTATTTAACTTAGTCGAGTGTTTCTGTAGTTCCGTTCAATTTTCTTTCTCGCTATAAACATTTACTTAGCCTATGTTTCTTAGGAATAAACCGCAGATGTATAAGTGCCTCATGTGGGTTAGTGTTTGGTAATCAATAACCAAGCTGAGTAGTAAAAGTAGTCCCAATTGATAAAAATAAAAAATTAATAATCTATAGTTTTACAACTGGGCTATTGATTTAGGACGACAATGACTATTTTTTATTTAGGTTTGCAGACATGGTCTTTCTCGGGTAAGTTGACATGTATGTGACTATGCAAAACAACAAACACAACAACAAAGTATTCTTATTTCCATCATTAAATGAGTAATGCTATATTTTGCAGTGTTTTGCAACTATTCTATTGTCTTCAGGCCGTTTTTTTCTAAAGGATAATAGCAACCAGACCCACCTTTATTTAATTAGGCTACATGTAAAGACCTGTAAATATGTAAACATGAACTATTTTCTCTTTGCATTTTTTTCTCAAAAAGACTGAAGAGCATAAATGTATATTATATTGTGGTGCATAAGTGTGGACTAAGTACTTTAGTCTAGTAAACACAAAAAGTGGCAGCAAGTATGCCTCTGTTTTCATAGTACCAAAGAATCCCAAGAATGTTTTCCTGTGTTGTGTGAGGGAAGTGGCCGCTGGTGATTCAGCACATCTATATTAAGGCCATTCACTGTATTTCTTGTTTCTGCAGAGAATAGCATTGTCATCTATACGTGATACCCGTACCTCACTGAAACTGTAACTGCTTTGCTGATTATAACGCTGACAGCAGTTTGGACGTCATGGAGCAGCCTGACTGTTGAGGACATTGCACAGCTCTGTTTGTTTTAAAGATTTTAACTTTTCATTTTTATTGTTGTCAAGGTTGCATGTTATTTCTGGTGTGATCTGAAGAAATGGCTAGCCTATGTTTAACTTTATATTATAAATTAATATAAATATCTTATTGATATCATTAATTATATTATATTAATTAATATTGATGATATAATATGTATATATTAATACATTAACATATTTTATACATTCATATTAATTAAACATGTTTAATGCAGTAGGCTAGTTTATATTGCTTCACTGTTTGGTCAGAAATGAATCTGTTGAATGTATATTTAACCATAAGAATTAAAAAATACCAATAAAAAGTTTGAACTATATTTAAAAGATCAGATGGCATATTTAGTTCTTAAGATAATGTAGGGTTCTCATTTGATCCACCTTTAATATTGAAATGCAATTTGCATTGAAACTCTCTGCTGCCCCCAGGTGCCATGTTTGCACACAAAGGTATACACCCCTGTCTTAATAAGGATACAGACAATTCCATAATAAAACGTTTATTTTTGTTGTATCATGTATCTTAGGTGTCACTTTGTTCATTGCATTTAGTTGGAATTAAATGATGTTCTTCCACACCCCGTCAGTGACAGTTTATTTTGGCTATAGCGTGGTGCTCTAATAACTGAGTCACTGGTTGATTACTCGTGATGATTGATCATTTTATAGCTGCTTATGCCGCATAGTAGGCTAATTGTGGGAAAAGTAAACAATAGCCATTGGGGAATCCAGTGACTGCAGCAGTGCGCGTCAGACTGGCATTACTGCACGCGATCAACGCTGTTCGTGCACACGCCGAATGTAAAGAGCAGTCAGAAAAGGGATTGCAGAGGACATTTGCCCATTTATCAAAATGCAAAACTAGGGCTAAGTTTTTTTGGTGGGGTTGCTTATAGCCTAAATTGTGAGAAAAAAAAAGTCTTGAAAGAATATTCCGGACTCCTACAGATTATTCTCAAATGTGCTGAAAGACGACGAGAAGTTGGATTTTCGTTTTAAGGTATGTTCACATCAGCTGTTATAATGCTATATGCACTACTGATCATATCTAGCCTATTTTATTTATATATTTACTCTAATCGTGTTTAGTGTTTTTTCCCAGTGTAAATTTTGTGAGCGTCTTTGGCTCATTTCGACAAATGGGTAGATTTTCCATTTTAAAAAGCTGGTTTTAACGTAATTTTATTTTAAACATTCTATCAGACAAATATTAAAATTATTTGGGCTAGTTACAATAGGGTTGATGCATCTGATCCGTAACTTCTTCAACCAGACGTTAAATGTAGGCTACTAAGATCCAAAAACAACATTGAGAGAACACTATTTGTCTTTCATTCACAATGTCCATTATTACTACACCAAGAGGGCCTTAAAAATGCACCATTTTTGTGGAATAAATATCCCCTTCATGAAAAGTGTGGCCATTTTTTTCATAACGTTATATTCATCATTATATCATTGCTCTTGGCAGGAGTGAATTTCTCAATTTGGACACAGCACCATGCGCAGGTTGCCGTGCCTTGCCTCCGAGCCAAGAGGAGAAATACCACTGTGCTACTGACAGGATTTTTACGCGCAGCTGAACAAGGATGCCAGAGCTCGCAAACTGCAGTGTCTGTACCAATAAGATACTCATGGTGGTCTTCATGATATCACTGATACTTGCCATACTCTTCGGAAACATCTTGACATTAGCAGTGATCGTTGGAACTAAACACTTCCACACTCCACAGGGTTACTTAAAAGCCTCACTGGCCGTGGCAGACCTGGCTGTGGGAATGTTTGTGGTACCCGTTTCGGTTTACGCTGAAATATCCCTCATGATCTACAATTCAATGCCGGAGTGGACAGCGCGCAATTCCCAAACCACACCTTTCCACCCGTGCAGTTTCATCGGACCTGTGTTTGCGGGATGCACTTTAGTCTCCATTACAACCATTTTTCTCCTTACCATTGAAAGGAGCATTGCCGTTTTAAAGCCACTGCACAAGGAATCTGTCATAACTAAAAAAAGAACAAGCATACTAATAGTTTTTTCCTGGATGGGCAGTTTTTTCCTGGCAATATCTCCAATGGTTTTCAGCAATGCAATCGCGCTGGAATACAATCCTTGCAGCCGCATGTGCAATTACGCGTTGGGAAGCGCAGAATTCCCATCCCAGGCTTGGAAGATTCTCTTACTCTTCCCTGCTTTTGACTTTACGCTGCTCGGAGGTACTGTTGTCATCAATATCATATCGCTCACCACAATCCGCCAGCATTCAAAAAGAAGGAAACATCTCGCAGAGACAGAGAGTCAAAGCGCAACCAAACCAACCTTCTCCGATATCAAGGCTGCCAAGACTATAGGCACTCTGACGTTGGCTTTCACGGCTTCTTTCACTCCCATCGCTGTGTTTGTAGTTGGAAATGTGTTGGGAAACGAATGGTGCACTTTTTCCTTTTTTGCCTTTTGGATTTTGACCACGAACAGTTGCTGGAATGTTATTATATATGGTGTGAGAGACCAGAAGTTTAGAAGTCGTGCGTATCAGCTGCTCATATCCGCTCATTTGAACACTGCGCCCAAAACAACTGTGAATGAAAACACTGTAAATGGGGGGAAACTCAATGAGGAAATAGTCAAACAAACCTAATTACTTATCTTACTGATCATAGCCCAATTTACATGGAGCTACTGAATTTATTACAGGCCCATTAAGCTATCTGAGCATTAGCAAGCTGGTTATTTGCTGGCGTAGCTATAATGTTCCATATAAAAATAGCTGATAGCTGGTTTGTTGCTGGTCCAAGATCCACCTTAGACCAGCTAGTAACAGCTGACACCTAACCTGCCAGTTTTTTCAATCTCCATGGATCAACTTGAGGTTAAGTGTCTTCTTAAAGACACCTTGTGGATATGAATCATGTAATCAAAATGTTTTTATTATCAGCCTAAATCCCCAACCATTAGGCCACAGGTGCCTATTAATGCCCTCATAACCACCCGTTGAGTGGCATCTGCTGATATCCTCGTATCACCTCTTTGAGTTTGAGATCTATTCTAAACGTTGCATGACTTTTCATTGTGACAAGATTTCACCATGCATTTGAATTTAATCATGAAAGTCCCACATATCTGCATTGAGGTCTTTATACTTGTAACATGGATGCTACTGTAGGATATTGATTTGCTTTTGTTTATTTTTTCATTGATACTGATAAGATATTCAGTCAAGATATTGTGCGGCTTCAATAAAATGTGCATATAAAATACTGTCAAGAAGAACTGATACTTATATGTAAAGGATCAATGTAAACACTGGGGAGCTAAAGTACAAATTATTATAAGGTCAATTGTTAATTGTAATAAAAAAATTGTGCTAGAAGGGTGTGTCATACAAGACAAATGCATTTCTCTTCAGTGTATTCATATTGTTTCTCTTAACACAAATGGGCCAACACATACTGTATACCAAACTATGGTTGATGTTCAGAGATTGATTTATTATTTATTCATACTATTATTCTTTTGCACAGTTTTGTACTATATACAATAAAGCATTCTTCATTAAAGGTTTTAACTAATTAAATCCCAATCATGTTTTTGGTGATTTTTAAAGTATTTCTTTGACCATGAGAATGCACTTTAAATGTTTCTTAAATTTGCAAAACATCGAATCCTTAATAGACCAATTAACTCTATATATTATATACATATTTTATGCACAAAATGACAGCAATATACTGAATAGCTCAATCTCAGTGCTTCACACATGGACAACTTATCCATCAAAATCTTTCATCTCTCTTCATGCAAATACACTTACACAGATGTGATGCATCTGAAGATCCTGTAGAATAGGCAAATGTTAATCTTAAATCAGCATTTTACTAAGCTGTCTTTACTCTTGTTTTGGAGATTACTGTCTTGTGAAGCTCCAATCATTCGTCCCCTCAGATGTGACAAGCCTGGAGGGTCCAGTTTTGAACCCAAGGTTGTCCAATTCCCATAAGACCTTGGGAGGAGGGCAGATGGCCTGGCTTTAGCATTTTTTTTTCAATGTCATTTCAGTGGAGCAATAGCAAAATATTTATTTATCACAACAAAATATGGCAGCTGCCTTACTCATAGGGCCTCTGGTACACAATGTGTTTCTTTTTTTTTTTCACTACACTTTTGTAACAGAGGGGAAGGCTCTGGAGAGCATGCCAGTCACGTGTGTGTGCAGAAAACCGGTACATGTGTGTGTGTGTATGTTCACCTCACTTTGAGGTCATAATATAAAACACACTCATGCCATACTCTTCATGCAATAGGTTCAATGGAGATCTATACCAGGGTTCTTGACTCAATGCCAAAACGGTTCAATAGAGAGAAATTACTAAACCGATTGCATAATGTTTTCATGTTTAATGGATTATTTCAATTTATTTTTAGTGATAAAGTATGTTTATGAGCTGTTTAATTGATAAAATGTAACTAATTAAAACAAAAATGAATTAATTATAACTAAATCGATCTGTAAAATGATCATGGGAACACCTATGAAGCAGCTGACAGAAACCTTTAAGATTTTAAATAGAATGTTTTATTCTAAGAGTGTATGCTAAATGTAATTGAATTTATGGCTGGTATTGTAGTATATAGTTCATCTCATTTATCACTTAATTTATTCTAACAGAGTTGGTGCAACGTTACATTTTAAGAAGTGTTTGCAAAGTGGTTTTCATTAATCCCGAGTTCCTGTTTGTCCATTTATACCCTGAAAAACAAGTCTGTTTATGAGGTCATAATGAAGGATGTGTGTCTGGCATCTATAAAAAATATGACCCGGAATTGCTTCTGTAAAACTAGCACATCAGGAGGAAGGTCGCATTACTCTAATTTGCCTTTGCCGGTGGCTGTTTGCTGCCATGGAACATGTGAAAGTCAAATTTTAATTTGTGACACAGTTACATACATTCAAATATAAAACCTCAGAAAACTCTTTGGGAGAGTCATGCATATTTCCGTTCTTTAAAATCCGGCAGCATTTTAGCGGCTCTTCCCCCCCCCCCCCCCCCCCCTCCCCTCCCCTCAGATTTCATAACTGCTCTATTTGGACAATCAGAATGCAGTTTTTACAGATCTATCCCTGCTTGAAGAAAATTACCCTAAATACACCACTTCAGTGGAATCCATGCGAAAGTGAGAAATGACAGCCAAATGTCAGAACAGTTGAACAGAGACACAATACCCCTCATTACACATGGATGCAAGGGATGCAATGCATTCGATGACTTCATATGCCAGTGATCCAACAGGATAATAATGGCTGAAAGTTAAAAGACCTAGATGATATTCAACACTGATTCATGCTGGTAATAATTGGCTCAGAGAGTTAATAATCTACTTTCACGAGTGAATTCATAAGAAACTTTGGGCTTTTGTGTGCTGCATAATTACTCAACTAAAACATTTATAAAATAATGAAGAATTTGACGTAAGAAGGGATTCTTTTTAGAAAGCTTCCTACACACGTTAAAAGAATAATAATAATACATTTTATTTGTAACGCACTTTATATTTAAGCAAAATCCCAAAGTGCTACAATTTTGAAACAACCAAAATAAAAATGCATTTAAAAGCATTCACAGTCTGGGAGCGGCTGCACAGAATAATAATAAAGTTCACCCAAAATGGAATATTCTGTCATTATTTACATTTTCCTCACATACAGCTATCATATGATTTCAGAAGACTTATAATCCTTATACTTATAATTTATATACACTAATTTATATATATATATATATGTTCAAAAGTCATTTGAACAATTAAACTTTTATGGTGCCTTTTTTTGTCATTTTGTAATTTCCCATTCACTTTCATTATGTGGAAAAGAGTGTCCAGAATATTAGAACATTCTCCTTTTGTGTTGAAGAAAGATGATGAAAGAATGTCAACTTCTTTCATTTATTTGCACTATTCTTTTAAAAGCTTTTAGCCCAAAGTGAATATTCTGTTATTGTTTACTCACCATCAAGTCAATCCAATTCTGTATGACTTTTATTCTTCTGTTGAACACAAAATAAGATATTTTTAAGAATTTATCAACTGTTTTGGTTTATTTAATGATGAAAGATGAAAATCAAGACTGCAAAAATATGTGGGAAAATACCATAGGTTTTTTCACTGCTCTAAGATGATAAAGTTCTCATATGCGTCATATTCTTTGTAGAAAGATACAAGTATTGCTAAGATGCTTTATAATACTACACAAATCCTTTGTCTACTGTGCTATGATTCTATAGATTGCCAATAAGAACTTAGATGCTAATTATAATTTGTTCTTTTCATGCTCGTGCAGTTTTTCAGCACATAGAGACATAAATGTTCACACAATCAAAATTGCTTCTCACTCTGCTGAAGCTCAATAATAAAGTAAATCAGAGGACAAGGAAATGGGTTTCTGCTCATCCAAAGATTCTGGCATTTACTCTTGAGCAATATTTAGGGGTATAGGGATAAATGGAATTTTGGTGTCAATGATCACTTAATTTGAACAGAGATCATACTGGCATTCAGCAGCAAACCAGCTATGGATGGGTATTTAATGATTTTGACATGCTTTGTAATGACAGGTGTTTCATTTGTAGTCAATTATCTCCTAAGTTGATGAATAGTTGTTGTCACTTTATAAATAATAGGCATACCATTTACCATGGGTCATAAAATGAACAGCAATTCACCTCAATCACCTCAATCTCAAGATCTAAATGCGAATAAGAGGACCGTGATGGGCTAGCAGAAGCTGTCACTTCCATTTTAGAGGTGCAGTGCAGCAATTAGAAACTGTTTTCAAAATGCATCAGCATCTCCACTGGCCAGAAACAAAAATGTTATCTACATCATCTAACTTTCTTAAAAGAGCCTCTCCACATTCTTCCTGATAGAGAATTAGATGGAAGAGAATGTCATGGACATTAGACTAATAAGGCACACGAAATCAAGAAAATGTCAAACTCATGTTGCGCGAAAGAGGGAAATGTGATGGTAGCCTAAACGTTGAAGACGGTGAAATATGCTATGGATGAGGTTTCTAAATTGGCAGGAAAAACAGAACTCCAGTCTTAAAAGAACATGTCAGGAATCAGGATCAGAACGTCTCGACTCAATTTATTAATACGAATATTCAGCCTGACGACTATCTCAGTGAAGGAGGAAATTATTTGCAAGTTTTGTAATGCGTCTCCTTTCATTTCTGCACCTCTATTCAAAGAGGCAGAACTTAATCACTGACCCCCAGCTGACTACAGGGTTCGCACAGATACTGTCAAATTACATTCCAGGACTTTTTAAGCACTACTTTTTTGGTTTTCAAGGACTGAGATCTCAATTATCAAACAATATCTTTATTATCTTTTAAATAAAAAAATAGATACAAAATAAACTAATAAAACAAAATGGTACAAATAATAAAGTGCAGCACATGTGGGACTGTGGAAACTTTAACCATTGAAAGGATACTATGACAAAGATATCGCTTTCCTTATTCAAACTGATTTATTTTCCATGAATATATGATTGGCCTGAAGAATGAAAGCGGTATCATATACTTGGCTATTTATATGAGCAATATCACACTCATAGCCATGTGAAATGGCTCTGTATTAAATGGGCAGCAGAATTAATTTTGTGTGAAAAGATTGTTTTATCAATAAAATTAAACACTAATTTTACATATATTGTCTTTCAATAATTCAAGCACCTTTTCTTAAATATGGCTGCTTTCAAGGGTTTTCCAGGACTTAAATTTCAAAAAGTAAAATTCAAGTACTTCAAGCGCTTTAAGCACCTTGTACATCAGATTTGAGAACAGAAATGAGCTTTAAATGTGCTTATTATCTATGTGCAGAAGTAGACTAATGAGCTCCAGACAGTATTTTACAGTGTGTGGAGATTAATTGTTTTGAATGCATGTGCTTTAAACCAAATCAATTCAAATCTATGGATTAATAACTCACACTGCATGCTATTAGAATGCAAATTATATACTTTCAAATTCTGTTTATAATCAAAAAGCTTTTCCAGTTTCCTTGTTCCAGTGAGAGAATTTCAGTGGACTTGTCACAAGGCAATGGAATTCTGAAATTAAACTCCTCAGAAATCACAAATTTGTTTAAAAAAAACATAAATTACCTTTTTGGAAAAGCATCTTAAATCAGCCCAAACTGGTCTTAGCTGGTCTCCCAGCCTTGCCAAGCTGGTTTAGCTAGTCAGCAAGCTACTTTTCTTTATTTACAGTATATATTTGTATACATTTGGCTACAAGTGTCACACACATTGCGTTTTCTTTCCTTCTGAGTGAGTTAAGCAAAGCAAAGCAAAGCAAAGAGGACCTCACTCCCAGCAAAATATTCTCTGCAGTTCAAGAGCAGGCACAAACAGCCAGGAGTTGTTTTCTTGTCGATCAGATGATAGTTTTTGTGGCAGAGGGAGGACTGTATTTTTCATGACTAAATAAACTCATGATTGTGCCATAAAAAAATACACCACCTTGCATCACACTTGCAGCATGAAAACAGAATTGGTTGACCTTGCCTATCAGGAGGGGGCATATGACACACTCCTCAGCTATAAATATGTAAAATTGTTGCCAATTTTTTTGCAAATGCCTTAAATAATTGAATTCATTATGAAACCCGTTCCATGAGTCAAGTTGTGAACATATTTGCTTCAATGTCACCAGCCAGCGCTATTCAGATACTTTAACAAATTCAAAACAGTTCGACATAGTTTGTAGTATCTCTCAAAATGTGTTTTGCTGTAGTTTGTTTCTGAGTTCAAACACATTTTTTAAATCAGTGTAATTGACTTTTTTGGTTGTGGGTATTTTGATGTGAAACTTAGTAATTATTCAGTAATCAAACTATTTCCTTTCATCTAGAGTATACCAGCATGAAAAAGGACATGGACACATAAAAATTGTCAACATACAGTAGCTAGATGATTTATTGCAAGTGCTTGGCTCGTTTGACAGGGACGAGAATCAGATGTTAATCAGACTTATCAATAGATCTTCCTCCATGATCGTAAATACAGCTGAAGGGGCAGCATTGGATTCCTCTTCTGTAGGCTGGGGTGAAACACGTCGAAATCTACTTTCCTCACTCTCTGCAGGTAATCCTCCAAAACAACCTGTGGCACAGGACACAAAGACATAATTCTTTAAACAAAAAATTGAAAATATCTTGATGTTGTGGGGTTGAGATACAGCTGCAGGAAAAAAATATGTGAACCCTTCAGCTCTATCTGAATTTCTGCATAAATTCGTAAAACATTTGCTTATTAAAAAGTCACAACAATATACCAATCAATAACACAAAATAGATTTTCAGGTCTTAACTGAACATACACTACTACCGTATAAGAAATATATTTACAATTTAAAAGAACTGTATTCTATTTGAATACATTTTAAGCTGAATTTTCAGCATCATTATTCCAGGCTTCAGTGCCACCTGATCCTTCAGAAATCATTCTAATATGCTGATTCGTTGCTCAATTTTTATGTTGAAAACATAAGTGCTGCCTAATATAATATATATATATATATTTTTTAATTCTTTGATGAATAGGAAGCTAAAAAGAACAGCATTTATGTAATTGGATTCTTTGGAACATTCTAAATGTCTTTAATCTATTTTTTTGATCAATTTAAAACATCCTTGCTGAATAAAAGCATTTTATTTCTTTAAAAAGAAAATCTTGTTTTGAACTATAGTTTACCATGTAAAGATTCACAGTGGAAGTTGGGAAAACACAGTCCTATGTGAATCCCTAGGTTATTGCTAACCTGTCCTTAAAAAAATCTGGAATTTGCCATTCACAAGAACACTCAAGTTTTCACATACTTTTTCTTGCAACTGTACTACAAAAATACAAAATACATTCCTCAAATGTCAAACCTAACAGTACAGTCCTTTCGTGAGCACACAGTTAACACCAGCCAAAGCAAGTGGAGCGCGATGTGTCACTAGATGGCCTGTGGGGAAAGGATGGCTTTAAAGAATTCAAATGACACTTAAGCACAGGGATGTGGAAATGGAAAGTAAGAGCAGAATATTACAGTGACAGAAAGTGAAATAAAAATGCTTTACATGCCATTTAGTTCACACAAAAAAAAATCATTCAGCTGGTTAAAACATGAATTGTACTGAAAATAACTGTACTGTACTGTACTGAAAAGAGTGTTTCCCTATGCGTTGCCTTGTAATACGCTAAGAGTTATTCCCTTAGCTCTTCTGAGGCGGGCTTCCTTTAAGATAAATTACTGTAAAAGAGTAAAAAAAAAGGCTCAAGATGTGTAATCAGACCATGCGATTGTAGTGGCGCCTCCAGGGAGCAGGAATCATGTGGGACAATGGGACTCCAGCCTCTTTGGAGGCAGAATGAGGATAAGCCATGAGCTTCTCTGTGTCACAACACATTAGAGAGGCGTGGGGAGGGGAGAGAAGCTGAAAGAGATGAAATTACTCACCGTTTGTAGGAAGGCAGGCATGGCCACATGTGGAACGTTCTCGTTGAATGATCTAGCCTGTAAGACAGACAGTGAAGTAATGAGATGACAAGATATCAAAGTTCTCACAACTGTGCTGTATAGTATATCACACAAACCCTTTAATTACTGGGTCAGTCTCATGGTAAATCAAATTGGGTCAAACAAACCTGTCAAGATCATATTTCAGCCCAATATAAAAAAGAAACATACTTTGCTCAAAGAGAATTATAGCATTTTCGTGCGTTGTGAATTAAGCACATTCCTCCAATAATTTTGAATGGTAGTCTATACTATACTGGCTTAACTTTTTTTTTATCTGAATAAATGTATTATTTTGTAAGAATTACTGTATTTTATAAAATTGTATAAAAAGACAGTATTTTACAGTACTTTCTTTCTAATTATATTCTCATTATTTTAATACAGTGAATTTCTTTTACCGCTTTACAGTAATGAAAATTAACATTGAGAATAATACGAATAACAAAAAAAATACCTCTAAAACATCTGAATGCCTTTCGATAATGCAAATTAATGGGGGCAAATGTGCTTAATTGTCATGAAAATGATCTCACATTGCAAGAAAAAAATCTTGATTCAATAACGGGCTATTATTTATGCAAAATGTAATTAATTGGGGCAAAAGGCAATGGTTTCATGGCTCACCCAAACTTTTAACCCACACAAATACATAAAAAGTTTAAAAGGTTTGATTAAAATGATCAAATTCTAGTTTAGCCCTTGTTTGTTTGTGATATTTTAAACGTGGTCTTCACCAGTGAGTTCATTCAGCGCTAACCTTGAGTCATACCACCCGACCAGATATGCAAAGTGGGGTGAGCAACATCTGATGAAATCTCTGATTAGCATTTTCTCGGATATACCCTGAAATGCTCTTTGGTTACACTGGACTTTTAATAATTTCAGTAATGAGCAGAGGGCAACAATCAAGGGTCATAAGTGCTGCTTGTGGAGGAGGGGTGCTCTCCCTTGTGGAATTTAATGAAGTTAGTATGCAAATGGGGAACATACAACAGTCAACATCTCCCATCTGACACCAGAAATTAAATTGAAGGGCTTTGCATACGTGTTGGAGATGGACATGGGCTTGACTGGCAATGTCATAAACGACGTCCCTGACGTTCTGGTCCCTGCTGCCACGAATGAAATCCTCTTGGGACGCTCCATGCTGGGGGAGAAACAGTGAAAATGCATTATCAGTAAACCTCTGCTGATAGACCGAAAGAGGAGCTTGATGAGATCACAATCTTTTCCTTATCCCTCCATTTTTCAGGCACCATCACAATAACATACGGTCATATTTTACCCCAAAAATCAAAGAAGAAAAAGCACATATTAAGCACATTTTCCCCTTAAATTCTAATTACTGTAAAAAACTCACTCGTTAGTAATAAAAATCATTATGTTATTATTATATAGTTTTACTATTTTATTAGAACAAATCAATCTCAGTACAACAAAAAAATTACGTATCGTGTCAATTATACTAGTTTACAATTAAAATAATAGTTTTTTGGCATAATTAGAATTTTTCCGCATTAGAGTAGGCTACTGGAAATTGGAAAGGGGAGGATGTGCTAAATTCATGAAAGTAAGCATGAAAATAATGTCAAAATACTGTCATCGTCTTATTTTGATTATTATTATTGTATTCCTCTCTTATGTCTTCCACTCATTCCTTTACTGTACTGGTAATCACTTATTTTGTAACGTTATGCTATATTGTATATGCTTGTTCTGCAATCCTTAGTTGGACTAGCACTTCAATGGACAATCATTCTTGAGAAGATCTGGATTTAAAGGGACAAACTGGGATGGTTGGGTGGGTTGGGGTGGGGAGGTATCTTTCATATTGATTAATATCTGTACAACACAGCCATAATATGTTTGTATACATTTGGTCCAATATGTGCTGCTTAAAATGCTACATGGTTTAATAGAAATTCAATAAAAAATTGTAAAAAAATAAAATAAAATACTGTCATGGTCTTATATTGGTTCTCTTTTTTGGACTTTGGGGTGAAATACGACCCAGACATTTCTTGACAGTTTTCATGAGATTTATCTTTATAGATTTTCCAGCATTCGACAAACATTCTTAAACAGCAGGACAAATTAGTATGCTGGATGAAAATGTGAAAAATCTGTATGCAGAACGTAAGAGGTGGTGCGTTTACAACTCAGCATCCCAAGAACTTCTTCAAAAGAAATATTTGCTGAAATTACACTTATTTATATAATAAATAAGAAGACATAAATGAACAAGTGTAAAGTTATTCTTGCCTGTGATTGCACTGCCTTAACTGTGATCTGGACAAACATGAATAAATCCACGATAGCAAGGGATCAATAAACACAAACTGCAAAAGCTTTCATTTAGAATTGAATTTAAAAGTCAATTGTTCCTCAAACAAAAGCTGTATGGCTAAATAAAGCGTTGGGATGAATAACCAGGCAGTGTAATTGTGGGGGGGCTATCATTATTGATCTGATCTGATTATTGAACGGGGGTTTCACATCACGCAGAGCCCTTAAACTGTGACAAAAATGGCTTGCAGACACCCAGAGGCTTGTTTTCACAGTTTACCTAACAAAAAATACCCACAAGTACAACTTGCATTGTTTTACAAACACATTTGGCTCAGGGGCGCTTCCTCTGAGGAGGCAAGGGAGGCAGTGCCTCCTCAAAAAATTGGATAAGAAAATAATCCAGAATACAAAAAAAGAGCAAATATTACAAAATATGACATTAGAAAAACAAGTGATTTATACACTTTTCAAAGTAACACTGTTCAACAGTGACACCAGCAGGTAAAGTTACAGCAGGAGTCCGCGTCTCTCTTTCCTCCCCTGACATTGAGTTTTAACAGACCCCCTAAAGCGTGCGCTGGGTTTGGTGGGGGGTAATTGAAAACGAATGGATGAAAGTCACGTGAGAGGAGGCAATGGCTCCATCGAGCTATGATTGAATATGATTTGAGAGATAAATCCCACCCACTGTTTTGCCCTAATGGCGTAGATGGGAAGACGCAAGTAAACATCTCACCCACCTCAGATCATATCACTGCTTTATGTCACGTCAAAATCAAACTTGAAAGGGCCTGAAAACGTGATGACTGTGGGGGTTTTAGTGAGCAATCAGCTTGATGAAATTAAAGGTAGCTTACATTTTTGTGTCTAACCAGTGTTTACCGAGCTTTGCTGACTGGTGATTCGAAAATAAGTTGACTATTAAAAAGAACAGCTGAACATCAGTTCATAAATAAAATATTTTGTTTATTATTATGAAATATTTTGGAATAAATGTAAAAATGCTTAAAACACTAACTTGATGAGATTTATAGCTGGTTTTAATAAATACAACAATAATTATATTGTTACTTCAAAAAAAAAAAGAAGAAGTTTCTTTAACTGGAAAATGTGACAACATTAAGTGTAGGTACCACTGTGCACCACTGATTCTGCAATTCTTGACAGGTGATGTACCTTCAAAGACTTGTCATTTTCTTTAATTCAACATTGTACTTGAAATGCATAATATGCATTATTAAGGATATTTGTTTTCACCGATTTAACATGTTGGATCTGCATTTATTGGGTCGTAGAATGTCTGAGAAGAGACATACTGTAATCTTGTGATTGTCCGTGTTTGTCAGCGGTTGGTTTGGTACAAATTGGCCTTTAGTGAGGATTTCACAATCTCAGAAACCAAACAACATCTTCACATAATTTAGGGTGAAACAACAGTGCCCTCTTCTGGTGAAAGAGCAATCATACAGCAAAACAATTACAGTCGTGGCCAAAAGTGAGATGTCCTAGGAAAACTGGCATCTTCATATTGCATAGTTGTGCTCGCTTTTTGTTTTTTCTATGCATAGCAAAATAAAACATGTAGCTGTCGCTTAGCCCTTTTTTTACCAAATAATTTTCAGATAACACCTTAACCAAATTATGTGTTTTGTTCCTCCCTCAAATTGAAAACACTCAAAAATATAAAATATTTTGCTCATATTTTGATGGCTTAATAAAATTTGTAGGTCATTAAAAACAAATCCCCCAAACCAATTCTCTTCCAGGCATAACTTTTTGGCCACTACTGTACATAACGCAATTTGATCTTAATACTCTAACTGAGATTAGTTGAGGATAAACGACAGATGATTTTCTTTTCTTTGGTTACCGTTACACTAAGGGAAAAATCTTCTAAATCCCATTTCTAATGGTTTGTTCATGCTGCAATGGCGACAGATGGCTGACACAAAGCCCATGGGATTGGGCTTTGCAGGCGAGAGGGCACTGGGCAGCTTCATCCACATATATGTCCCTAGTCCTTCACAACAGTAACTCAGATGTCCGAAAAGCTTGGAATTACAGCCAGCTACACACATCATAGGTGGAAAGCAGATTTACCCACCAGCATGCAGATGTCCATGGGCAAGTAGACCTTGCGTCTGCTGCTGTTATAGGGGGTTGCCCGCAGGCAGGTCAAGATGCCCTGGGCTTTGCCAATGTGGCTTGCGGCGTGGTCTGCATGGACGTTTTTCACACCTACATAAACACATGCACAAAGCACACAACTTCACGAGACCAGGTTTGACTTTTGTGTCAAATTGTGAATATCCAATTGTTTTACAACTCAAACAAAGTTCTCAGATTATCTTTTTTTAAATAGGTCATATAATGACAAATCTAATATTCTAACTTAAAAAAAATTAAAAATAAAAATAAAAATAAGAGTTTTGATGTATTATAAAAAGCATATTCTGACTAAATTTCCTCAGTCTGATATTTTCAGCTTATGCATCATATTTTCATTGGACTGTTTTGTGATCTTGTTATGCAAGTCCGTTATTGAAGGATGGGGCAACACTACCCAGTAAAAGTTTGGGGTTAGTACGTTTTTTTTCTTCTTCTTCTGTTTTTGAAAGAACAAGGATGCATTTAATTGATCAAAAGTGCCAGTTAAGACTTTTACATTCAGTTAAATGCTATTGTTTTGTTGACATTTATTTTCTTCTCCTCTGGTGAATGAACTTATTTATAAAACAATTGTGAATATTGTCATTTATGTTTATATTTCCAATAATTATTTTGCATATATTTGATGACTGAGGTAATCCAGATGTTTTTTTTTATGTGTGTTAATGTGTCTGTTGTTGTCCTGACTGTTTTATGCTTTTGTGTTCGTTAATATAACTTCAAAACTTTAAATAAAATAGAAAAAAAAAATGCTACTGTTTTGAATCTTCTATTCATCAAAGAATCCGAAACAAAAATGAATAGCACAACTCCTTTTTAGATCAATAATAATTAGAAATGTTTCTTGAGCATTAAATCAGAATATTGTAATGGTTTCCGAAGGATCACACTGAAGACTGGAGTAATGATACTAAAATATTCAGCTTTGCCATCACCGGTATAAATTATTAATATATATATATATAGAAAACATTTATTTTAAATGAAAATAATACTTCATAATATAACCATATTTTTTATCGGAACTATATTAGCAAACCTACAGCACAAAAAAACAAACAAACAAAAACCAAATATAAGCCTTTAAGCTTAATTTAATAATAATAATAGGTCCTTTCAAAATTAAAGCAATGAGTTCAGTTATTCTGAATGGTTTGAGGAGGCAATGGAAAATTGTAAAGAACAAGAGGCTGAATGTTAGGGACTGACAGCCTCAGTCACCATTTACTTTTATTGCATATTTTTCCTATACAACAGTGAACATCGACTGAGGCTGTCAGCTCCTAATATTCCACCTAACATCTCCTCCAGTGTTCCACAGAAAAGCTGCTCACCAAGTGTCTCCAGCAGCAAGTAAAGAAGCGAGGATTGTGTGTTTTCACCATAGTCCTCCAGATCCTGAAGGTTCCTGTAGGCTCTGTCCTCCATGTCTTTCTCCTTTTCAAAACAGAATGTTTTTAATACAATTGCCAGAGTACAGACAGACTGCATAATGTGTCGACTCACGGAATGACAGAATTAGCCATGCCTATCTCTCGGTCAGCTGTCAGAGTTAAAATGAGTTATTTTAAGAGAACTTTACAGTATTTTCTTTAATCGTATATTGGGACAGAAATTACTACTTACTCTTTCAGATATGATTCTCAACATCCACCTCCTTGTTAATGTGTGCTTTCTTACTGCCTGAGAACACAGAGTTATAGTATATCAGTGACTAATATTTTTTTTTTTAAACATTGGGGTCACAAAAAAGTTGTATGGACAAACTTTTCAAAAATAAATCTTTTGTGTTACACAGAAAAAATATGTCATAAAAGTGTGAAACGACATGAGGGTGAAATGTAATGTAATTTATAAATGCATAAAATGTAATTCCTTCCTGTGTTAGCAAAGCTGAATTTTCAGTCACATGAATGAATAAATGAATGAATGAATGAATGAATGAATGAGGCATTTATATAGCGCTTTCATATGTACTACTACTGTACACCCAAAGCGCTTTACAATCATATCAGGGGTTCTCTCCTCAACCAGCACCAGTGTGCAGCATCCACTTGGATGATGCGACGGCAGCCACAGTACAACGGCGCCAGTGCGCTCACCACACACCAGCTATAGTTGGAGAGGAGAGAGAGTGATAGAGCCAATTCAGTGGATGGGGATTATTAGGAGGCCATGATTGGCAGGGGCCAATGGGTGGAATGTGGCCAGGACACCGAGGTTACACCCCTACTCTTTACAAGAAGTGCCATGGGATTTTTAATGACCACAGAGAGTCAGGGCCTCGGTTTAACGTCTCATCCGAAGGACGGTGCTCTTTGACAGTATAGTGTCCCCGTCACTATACTGGGGCGTTAGGACCCACACAGACCACAGGGTGAGCACCCCCTGCTGGCCTCACTAACACCTCTTCCATACATGATAATATAAACATCATAAATCATACTAATATGCTGATATGGTGCTCAAGGAACATTTCTTATTTTTTATCAATGTTGAAAACAGTTTACTGCTTTATATTTTTGTGGAAACTATGATACACTTTTCTATCAGGATTCCTTGATGAATAGAAAGTTTAAAAAGACAGCATAAATTTGAAATAGATATCTTTTGTAACATTATAAATGTCTTTATGGTCTCTTTTGATTAGTTTAATGTAGCCTTTCTGAAAAAAGTATTTATTACTTTTTTAAAAATTGTAATGACCCCAAACTTTTAAGCTGTAGTAAATTACAACAGAATTGTCATTTTTGGGTGAACTATCTCCATCCCTAGCCATTTAACTCTTTCATTTACGGACGTAAGACCTACCCTCCACAGTTCTGCACCGATGGGCTGGGCTGGAGGGTCATCTCTGTAAATGTCTTCCACTGCGCTCTTCCAGAACTGCATTCGCATTAAACCAATGGTTTTCTGGGAAACAGAGTCCTTAATCTAAAAGAGAAGCAGCAAATAGTATATGAGCATATACAGGTGTATTTTACTACAAGCACTTTTATGTCTCAAGGCTTTGTTTTTATACTATGATACACAGTTAGAAATGTACATAAATTAAATTAGCATAATCTGAATTGAATAAATAAGATTGTACATTGTTGCACTTATTAGCTGGAATACCTGCCTGTGCCAGTTCTACATTGAACGCCCTCAGTGCCAGTGTAGAGCGACGGACAGCCTCGGGAAGAAGCAATGAACATAAAAATCCATCATAGTCCCTCTTCCTATGGGTGACAGTTCAAGGTTATACACTATACACTTGGATCTGTTGTGTCATTTACCTACCATTTACAAAACTGACTAAGCCTTAATAGAGACTGAAATTTCTTTTGGTGTCAATTATCATTATCATATAAGGATTTCCAAAACAAAGGATTTCTGAATGAAATGGCTTCTTTAATGAGAAAAATGTAGGGCGGGACATGATTTTATCCATAGGGAATTGATTGGATTGTTGTGGTTTGCTATTGCTGTGATCTTATGTGAGTGACTCATGTGATTCAGATGCCCTCGCATCAGTAAACGTCATCAGAGAAGAGAAGAGAAGAGGCTGCAAGAGGGAGGGGAAGTTATTTTGATTGAAAGTTAACAAGGGACCTTGAATAAAAAAAAAAAGAAGATATGCAATGATAAATCATTTATAATAATACTGCAAAATTCCATACAAATTAGGAATTGTCCATTTTGATTTAATGGTGACTTTAAACATCCCGCTAAAAGCATATTTGCCAAGTTCTTAATCTTTAATTCATGCTTGTTTCATTTTTTTTTGGTAGACATTATTTAATGTCTAAAAAGTGTTGTAACCATCAGATAAAAAGTACTGAAAATCCATGCATAATGCATGCTGAAAAAAGTATAAAAAAAAAACATGTTTTTCTTTGCTGAATAACTTTTGCATTTCATTTATTTAATTTCAGCCTTTTAATAACAAGTTTTCTATATCTTTTCAATATCTGAAGAGTTACACCATCAAGACATTTCTAACATTAATTTGAAAAGAAAATTCCATTTTGTACTGCATTTTACTTTATTTTTGAGCAAAAGAAAAAAAAAACTACTGATTTATATTCATATCCATGCACAGGAATACTACTCTGACGTATACATGTATTTCCGGGTACATAAAACATTTATTTGCTTTTAGGTAACATATTAAAAGTAAGTTAAATCGATCTTTAAATTCACAACTTACCTTACAATATCAATACAATACTGTTCATTGTGCTGCCCTGTCGAATTTGTTAATGCTCTTGTGCATTTGATCTCTGTTGGCCTATGTCTAAATGTGGGATAGGGAATCTTTTTGTGCAGAGAGATTTTGGTGGTTAAAAGTCCATTCTTTATGTTTACACTGGATGCCATAACAAACCCCATGCGTCCAGTATCCTTGAGCTGTTGCGTGTGCGTCACATTACAACTCCCCTGTTCGCAAGATCTTCTGACAGTAGGTTCCGCTCATAGGGTTCCCCTTCGATGTTAACAATTTTTTTCATCCAAATCGAATTAAGCTATGTATGAGAGTGGACTATATTAACTTTATGGGGGGGGAAATGTATTTATTGTTCATGTGAATGCAGTCAATAGGTAATAAACATTTTCGCACAGTTGTTTGTCTGCGCTCAGGGAGAATAAATGATTGACAGATAAGATCAGTTGGCTTGATCATGTGATTTGCATCATATGACCAACGCAAATGAAAATAGGTTCATCGAAGCAAGCAGTTAGAAACGGGACAGTAACTTATTTTATTTTTACGTGTTATACATATGTCTTATGGCAACACCGTCTGTGAATTTCGATCAGATTTCTTTGTTTCTAATATGTCTTGGAGTATGTTTGTGCCAGTGCAAAGACATCCGGTAAGGACGTGTATCATGTAACGTTAGTGCAGTTTTGATCAAACTCTTGAAGTTGTATAATGTTTCCAAACGCCTGGTTGGGGGATTTAGATACATTTTTGTAAGATGTTCTTCTTAAAGTTAATGTATTTTGTTGTTTTAACTTATTTAGCAAATCTTTTGCAATAAGCCCTTTTGATTCTAAAAGACTTAACCCATATGGGACATCGTCATTTATAAATGGCGCTAAGAAAATTGCATTTAAAATACAATAATAATGTTCAACCACAGAAATAAAATAATAACTTTAGTAATAATATTATATAACATCCCCTTCAGCCAATAAAATTAAAATCGATTTACCATGTGCTTTACATTTTTGGCAACAAGAGGGTGAAGGAGACATTAGCACGTGTTTGTTCTCATGCTGTCAGTGTCAAGGTTTCTTAGTGAGTTCATTTTAGACTAGAATATATATATAAATTCCATTTAAAACCATATAATTTTACATCCAAATGCACCTTCTAAAGTTTTTTTGTCATTTTTAATGCACATTTTGCAAAAACAACAACGCAAAGATAAAAAACAAAAAATCATTCATACATGCAAAGTGTATTTCTGTGTAACTGGCACTATTGTTCAGTACTGGCAGGCAGTATAATAGTCTTTTTTTGCCTGCATTTTAGGTTGATATCAGTAAGTTTTATAGAAGACAGAGAGGAAAAGCTGTACTTTTCCAGAAAGTCTTGATGATAGTATTAGGGACTACAGTTCGTCAGAAAATGAGGTCGTAGTAAGAAAAGAAGTTGAGGATCAAGGAGGATAGAAGCAGTGAGGGTGAGGGTAGAGGTGAAGAATATAAGTCATAGATTGTTGTGGAAGTCAGGCATTTGGGTACATTATCCTATGCCAGTTTGAAAGATGTAATCCATGCTACAACCTGAGGTCAGGAAATATGCCACTGCCTGTTGGCCTCACTACACTGACAAGCAGGGATGCTGCAAAAATTTATGTCAAGTATTAGACATTCACATGTGAGTTCCAAATGAAATGTAGAACACAAGATGAAGTGGAATGTTAAGCTTAGAATGTTAAAGGGGTCATATAATGGTACATGCACTTTTACAAGTTGATTGTACTGAAATGTGTGTTGGCAGTGCCTGTACACAACCATCATAAAATGATAAAAATCCATCCAGTGTTTTTGTTTTAATCTCCTTATATGTTTTCCCCTGCCTCAAATTGAGCCGTTTGATTTTGTGACGTCACATGCTCGGAAGCCCCTCCCACGATTGTTGATTGACAGCATCGTTTCAACACAGACCCGCCCTCGCTCGTGAGCGAGCTGTCAATCATAGTCTGCGCGGACCGGCGCGGTCATTGTTGATATGCTGGAGCACTGTCTATGAGCAGAATGGCGTCTAAGCGATTGTGGTGTTCTGTTCTTGGGTGTAATAACGAACACAGCAGTCATTTTAATGTTCCTTAATCCGAACCGCTGAAGACGCAGTGGCTGAGTTTGTTTTCGAAGGGAATATTCCCCACGAGCAACGTCAATGCTCTCATGTTTGCGCGAATCATTTCTCAGCAGACTGCTTATAAACGAGGGTCAGTATGAGCTGGTTTTGCTAAGAAGCTGCTCATGCTCATACCAGCTATTCGTGTTCCTGCTGAACCTCTAGAACAACTGAAGTGAGTGTAACCTTTTATTAAACTTTATATTAATATTATTAATCTTTGCAAATCGCTAGCTGCACGCTTCACGCTTCACAATGAATGCGTCTAAGGTTTACACTCAGGGTACATTACGGCATGTTTTCTATGTATGATGTTCTCAATATAATTCATAATCCCACGTTTATACTGAACAACGCGTTATGGTTATTGTGTTACAAACGTGTACACAGAACAGAGAGGCGGGGTGAGCAAAGCTCATTATCATTTAAAGTCATATGCACTGAAACGGCGTGCTGAAAACAGAGCTGTTTTTGACCAAGTAAAATAAGTGTTTTCTTACAATACTAATGAGAATTTTTAATTAAAGTATATTACAAACTTTTAATTTAGACCCTAAAGAATCATACTAGCTTGTACAAAAATGGCATTATATGACCCCTTTAAGACTCTTTCACTCACAAAAATAATTTACAACGTCAGTTTTAAGTGATGGGATCCTAAAGTTTTAAAGTTTTTATTTTAAAGTTACCTAATTAATCAGCATTCCTTGCTGTCTGTTTTTTAACTCTTTAGAGGCAAAGTATAACGGCACACTCGCTTCAGCATTTTATTTATTCTGGTGGAAACATCGGAATAAATAAAATGCTGAAGCGAGTGTGCCGTTATACTTTGCCTATATAAAGTTTTTTTCTCTAGCTTACACATCAAAAAGGTGTGCGTTTGCTCCAACACATTGTTAAAATAATTGTTTTTGAACTTTTACCACAATTTACCAGTAATTAGCCTAGTTATTTTTAAAGCATTATTGGTTAAGTTGCATTAAGCTTTGTGTACAAATACTTGCAGTACAGTACTTTACTCTAACTGAATCTACAGATAATTTGCATCTTGCATTTGCATAGTGTAAGAGGATCCCAGCAACCACACACTGAACCCAGGCTTACATAAGGATTGCACGACTAAACATCTGCTGCTCCTTAATTGATTTGACTTTTTCCTCGGATAACATTCTTAGGTTCAGACTGAGAAAAATGCAAAATCGCAGGTTTCTTTAAAAGGAACATATACGCATGAAAATGTGCTTGCGCTGCAAAACAGTGAACAACATCCACATGCTACTTTGTACAACTTGGATGGGGATCTGTTCTCTCTGAATGAGTTATGACATCTCTCTGAATCATATGCTCCAAGTTAACCTGACTAGCTTAAAAAACTCTATTTGCTCTTTATTCCTCTGATTTAATCATGGTAATTTTCCACATTTTCTTGACAGACATTCTTTGGATGATGACCTCTTGTTACCCTACACCAAATCCCACGGGCCATCTCATTCTCACCGCCACGTGAGAGACTGTCAGCCCATCGCCCATGGCAACGTAACCCACGAAACCTGGGCAGCAAGCAAACACTTGAACTCACCAGTGTTCAAGTCAAATATATTCATCTCCGACATCGCCGATGACTCTGGCGCTCACAGATGGGCGAATGGCCATATCACAGAGGTGCTTGACCCACTGAGATCCGTGTCCATTCTGGAACCAGGAGGCCCTGGAGGGTGCGAGCGGAATCACAGAGATCTGGTGGAGCTCACTGCCAAAACTAGAAAGTGCCTCATCGCCCAGAATGGAGGCTACTTTAACACTCACACCGGGCAGTGTTTAGGGAATGTCGTAAGTGATGGGAAGCTGGTGAGGAGCAGTGGAGGAATTCAAAATGCTCAGTTTGGCATCAGAAAGGATGGGACACTAGTGTTTGGGTAAGGGCATAGCTTGAGGTTTCACTCTTTGCAGTCTTTCTCCTGGCCCTCGTGATGTTTTGCATTACCACAGGGTTTGTTTTTGTGTGGAGACTGAAGAAACAATAGAAAATTGAGCTAGTCTCTCTCTCCTGGTTGGGTGCTGGTGTACTTTTGACCTGGCTATAATTAAGCTGTGCTTTTATATCTGTATTGCACTCTTAAAGGGATAGTTCACCCAAAAAAAAAAATTCTGTCAATATCCTCTCACCCTTAAAACATATGATTTAGTTTTTAGTTTTAGATATTTATTTAGTAGAGTGTACTTAAGTGCACTTCCTCATTCTCAGTGAAATGTTAGTAGCCTATATGTCTGTAAGCACAAAGTGTTTCCTTCCACTCTAGGGGTGCTGTAGCTGCCTTCAGAACTAACCTCAACCTAAATATGGGTGCAGAATTTGGGAGGAAGTCAGTCGTGGGAACACAGGGCCCTTAGAACATCTGTTTCCTAAAATAGAAACCTTACAAAAACATGGCAATATTGCATAACGCACCAGTGCTCTTAATAATAGCCAGTACTTTGGAACTCCATGTACCCGGGGTGTCTCGGTCATTCATTATAACGTTAGATAAGGTGTTTACATAGCATATTTGGACATTCACCTGGATGAGCTTTAAGGAATTAAAACAGCATAACTGCTGTCAGTAAAGTTTATGTGTGGCTTTGCTGGCACTGATAATCCTTAGCAAATCAAATGTTTTTCTTAGCTTTTTTCTGATTACTTATTTTTCATTTAGCTCATGCTTGTATCCAAAGTGAATTAAAATACAGTTATTTTAGAGAAAGACCTTCTGGACATTGTCACTAAAATTTTGTGGCTTTGAGTTCATGTCTGTTAGCTTTGAGTGAACTAGCATTTAAACAAAGTTAAGCATTAACAGACACACAGTCTCTTCTGGCAAAACAGACCAAAAAATATTTGTTTTTATAGAGAGTTTTTTTTTATTTGTTAAGTAAAATGCTCATTCTCTCCCACTAAAATAAAGTCTAGCTAGCAGTAATATAGTAGTAAGTAGCTAGTAGCAAATCATTGTCCATGTGCCTTGGTTTGTGCTAATATTTATACTTTATTGCCTTTCCAAACCATCAACCTTTTTTGTAAAGGAAGTTGCTGGATTTATTACTTTTTGAAAGTGCCTTCATTGCTTCCGTCCATAGTTCAATCTGTCAAGTGTGGTTTTGTTGGGTTGTGATGTACTCTACCGTTACATTTATAATGCTACAAACAATTTCCATCTTAAATAAACACTTATTTTGAACTTACTGTTCATCAAAGAAACCTACAAACATATTCTTGGTGTTTTCTTGATCAGGAGCAGTACTTGTGGAGTTTGAACCTACAGTACAGCGTCTTAGTTATCAGCCCAAGTCTTTAACCATCAGGCTGCACCACCTCATCTTGATCTGTCTCATTTGCGCTTTCTCACTCACCCTCTTTCATGTGTTTTTTTTTCCTGTATATTTTTAGTTACCTGTCTGAGGATGATGTACTGGATCAGGTAAATCCCTTTGTGCAGTTGATCAGTGGGGTGGTGTGGCTGCTGAGAAACGGCGAGATCTACATCAATGAGAGCATTCAGGCAGAATGTGACAAAACACAGGAGACCGGTAAGATTTGACAAGATCCTGTCTGAAGTGTGACCATATAATAAGCTTGTTTATCTGGCTCCCTAACATATTTTGACCCCAGAGTCTATATCAGGAAAAAAAGAAGTATTTTCAACAGTAGTTCAGACTTCACAGGGTGGCCGCGGGTCCTTAAAAAATCTTAAAATGTCTTAAATAAAGTTTTTCTAATAAAAGGCCTTAAAAAGTATTAAAATGTCGTAAATTCAGATTCGATGGGTCTTAAATATTCCTGGTCACATTACCGCTAAAATTTCTCCAGTCTGACGCACCCAATGTCCGTCAAATAACTAGTGAAGCATCGAATCGTAAGAATGATCATGATTTTATTACATAAACAGAGATTGATAATGATAATGTATTTCTGGTAGCGCTGTTGATACTCTGTGAGAGATTTGATAGTGAGAAATCAAAACAAATGAGCAGCACACATAAAAAAACACACATGAGAAACATACTGAGGTAAAAATTCAAAATGTTGAGTTTTTTATTTATAACATGATATAGTTTAGTAACATAACATGACGGGAGCTATTTTGCTGAATATTCTCACGATTGCAAATGTAACATTGATTTTAGTTCAATAAACAAGTAGTTAATATTACATTTTTCAATTACTTAGGTTAAACATTAAATATTAAATATACGTTTGTAATATAATGTGTATTTCCATCACAGGTTTGGTCTTAAATTTCATTCAAAGTGGCATTAAAAAGGTCTTAAAAAGTCTTAAATATAAATTGTTTTTATCTGTAGACACCCTGCTTCAGGTACTTCTCACATTCATACTCAAATATTATAATATAAGATTTAATAAGTCATTAATCTTTTATGTTGCAGGAAAATTTCAAGACTTTGTGGATGTGATATCTGCCCGTACGGCGGTGGGTCACGATGCAGAGGGGAAACTCATCCTCTTCCACGTCGATGGTCAGACGCATATGAGAGGGTGAGAATGGACTTTGAACCTGAGCTGATGTCAGCTGTTTATCACTGGAAACATTGATCTCTGTCTGTGCATGCTACACAAACTAAACCAGAATGATTTATTGATCAAGAAGCAGCTAAAGCAGCAGATATGAATCATTTTTCCAGTGAGGCCATATTCAAGACTTTATCTTTTTATTTTCTGTTTTCGCTTTAGTGCACTTGTAATGCTACTCAGGGTTACTTGCAGCAAAAACAATATACTATTAAACATTTTGGGGACAATAAGATTTTTTTTTTTTTTTTTTTTTTTTGGAGAGAATTTAATACTATAATTAATAAGTCAATAAGTGATCCGATGTTTATAATGTTACAAAAGGTTTCTGTTTCAAAAAAATGCTGTTCTTTTGAATGTTCTATTCATCAAAGAATCCTGAAAAATTTATCTTGGTTACCACAAAAAAAATAGTAAGCTGCACAATTCTTAATAAAAAATGTTTAATAAGAAATGAGCACCAAAGCAGCATATTAGAACGATTTCTGAAAGGACCATGTGACACTGAAAACTGGAGTAATGGCTGCTGAAAAATCAGTTTTGACATCACAGGAATAAATTACATTTTATTAAATTAATTTTATATTGTAATAATTTATTACATTATTATTGTTTTTAGATCAATTCAATAAAACCTGTTTAAGCATAAGAGACTTCTTTCAGAAACTTTTGAACGGCAGTGTAGTCTTGTCTCTGATTTTGGGTCAATTGATTAAACTCACTTAAATTTGCACTTACATAAAATTAAACATACAAGATCTTTATATAAATAACCATTTTTATGGCTAATTTGCGTATCATTCGTATTCTCATAGTTGTGACATCTGATTTCTGATCATTTTTTGCAGCTTAGTTTTCATAAATTTCAGCTTAGTTTTAAAAAGTTTATTCAAACCACAGTGAGCCATTTAAATCAGAATGGAGAGTGCTGTACATTTGTACTGTATACCAGGGGTTCACTTTCAGTTTGATTTATGTGTGTTTAATAAACTACTGTCTTTGCAGAATGAACCTCTGGCAAGTGGCAAAGTTTCTGAAGGATCAGCATGTCATTAACGCTATTAATCTGGATGGAGGCGGCTCGGCCACTTACATCCTCAACGGATCCCTGGCCAATTACCCTTCAGACCACTGGTGTGTAAAAGCAACAGCAAAAATACACATATACAAACAACAGTGTGGTGCGTCTGTCAATTTGATCACAACATTTTCGCCTTCAGCGAACCTCCGGAGTGGCGCTGCCCAAGGCCGGTATCCACTGTGTTGTGTGTTCATGAGAGGCTGTGCCATCCGGAGGACTGCAGTGGCCACGGGCGCTGCGTGGAGGGCCAGTGTGTGTGCCAGCAGGGCTGGAGCGGGACAGGATGTGCCAAACTCACATGCCAGGCTGAATGCGGAGAGCACGGGATCTGCACTGAGAGTGAGTCGCTCTCACACTTCTTTAGATCACAATAGGAAAATATAACAACACTTTACTTGAAGCCTTTATATATATAATACATTATAGAAATATTTTTTAAATGTATTAATTATGCCTTGTAATTAGGGGGTGGGCGATATACTGGAATACACGATTTTGTATCTGGTAGAATTTAAAAAATGTAACCGGTAGAAATTTGTCAACCGGTAGAGATTTGGACTATCGTCTCTTTCACGGTTACAATCATGTGACGTTACTGTGCTACGCCGTCACAAAAGCGTATCGTCTGCATGAGTTTTTAGGTATTGCGGTTTAAAAACAAGTGATTTTAAACCGTTGACGTGCAGTAAGCAGCGAAAGACAACTCATTTCGCTTTATACGCATGCTGTTTCTCAGCGCTGTCTGAGAGGCGCGCGCACATGTAGACACTATTTATAAAGCGCGTGAGAACTGAACTGAGTGCTTTTTGCCGACTAATTGGGCTTGAATGGTTAAATACACATACTTAAGTGTCAAAGTGACCATGTCTTTGCAGGTAAACACAGTCATTTATGTCTTAAGTGAATGTAAACAGTTGAGAAAGAAAGCGCACAAGTATATTGGATCCATGCAGTCGCTCTTAAAGTGACAGCATCCAAATTTACCTGCTGTCGTTATTCATTTTAATCAAACAACCTAAAAGAGAAAATCTCTTCACTGCTCTTGACTGAATCACTTTTGTAACTTTAATAAGAATAAATCTATATTTAATTTACACAGTGAAGATTATGACGTGTTTCTTATGCATTTGATTACTTTATACAATTTATGTTGTATTTCTTATGCTTGAAGTTTTTCAGGTAGGTCTATTTCGTTTGTGTCTTTGTTCTATTGTAGTTTATTTTCCTATATGCTTGTAATTAGTTTCTTTAAAATCTCTAGATTTATAGTTACTGAATGTTTTGAATGTGACAAAGAAAACGCTCTTGCATTAAAGGCAGTATTTTTGAATAATCCCATTCTCTCTTTATTTGTCTCTTCTTATCCCTGTCTCCGAACAGATGGATGTGTGTGTGATGCTGGATGGATGAGTTTAAACTGTAGCCAAGGTAAAGGCAAAGTTAGCTTGGCTGTCACACATATTCAGATTTTTCAAACTATCAAATAAAGCTCTGACTGGCTGTTTACTAGGAGATCATTACTTAAGTGTTTTATTGGTTGCAACATATTTGTTTCAGTCAGAAATTTTAATGATTCTAAACCAGTATGTTCATCTGAATGTACCTCATACTAATACAGTGAACAACATCTGTATCCTTGCAGTATGTGTGGCAGGTTTCTATGGTGATGGCTGCAATCAGTCATGCACATGCACAAACGGTGGCTCATGTGATCCCGTCCATGGACGGTGCATCTGTCCTGCTGGTTTCCATGGAGATTCCTGCGAGCAAGGTATGCAGTCTTATCTCAACCGGTTTTAGTATATAAACAATTGATCCACATTTGATAAACATATTTAACGTCCAACTGAGTGTCCTGAGAGTCGGGTGAATGTGGCAAGAAAGTATTAAAGGGGTGGTTTACTGCTTTTTTTTCTTTGCATGATTGCGTTTATGGGGTGCAATATAACATGTCTTTGTGTTTTTGTTTTTTTAAAGCCTTATTTTTCATAAAATTCACCTTTATTGTAAGCCGCTTTCTCCTCTGTCATTTGAATGACCGGTTGACTATGAAACCACTCCCTCAGAAACAGGCAATGGGCTCAGATTGGTTAGTTGGGCCGATGTGTTGTAATTGGCTAAACTGCGTACTGTGCGTAGTGCACGTTGTCCGGAAACTTCACACCCATTACCTTTACGGGCGAAAGTTGCATGTGCTCTGGTCAAATGTAAATAATGGTGTCAATACTGCCGTATCAGTTTGAGCCAGAATCAGACCCAGAAAGCGGCAATGAAGAGAGTCAAGCAGAACCTCCCCAAACACGGCTCTTACAAAACGTTTCTGAATGGTAAATTTTTTTTAATTATTATTGTTCGATTCTATTCTACTATTATTATATAAGAATTTCGATACGCTGTTAACGTTACATGAAAATGCTACTGCTGCTTGTTAGATACGATTTTCTCCTGATTAAACATTTAATATATCTGAATAAATGACTGAGCAATACCGTTTTTTAAAGTTATTGTTTTATCGATATAATGAACAACCGTTTATCTATTCACAAAACTTAGTTTACTCAGTGTTGTGTATCGTTTTCTTTAGGTGTACATGTGGCAATGTGTTAAAATATCTATAACAGTAATACGTATGTAGATAAACAATACATAAAACCTGTAAACAAACCATACTGTACACTGATAACAGCAGCTGAAGTTTGCTGTTGCGATTACATATACTTTTTTGAACTTTATACACGTTTGTCATATACACACAAAATAGGATCGAACTAACTGGCTACTAAACAAACAGCGTAGGCATTGGTTTACGTTCTTGATCAAATCGAAAAATTACGTCATAAAGTATACATGGAAAATACATTTACAAAATTAGTACATAATTACAAATTCAGGTCCAAAATGTTTGTACGCGTTTGTCATAGACACGCAATAGCATAACTAAGTGGCTACTAAAGCCAGCGCTGGCATTTGTTTACGTCCTTGATAAAACTAAAACATTAAGTCTGAAATTATACATCCAAATACATTTAAAATTATTAAGTCTTATTTACAGGTTGTGGCCCAACAACTGCCTCTGGTTTTAAAGTTGGAACTGCTTCATGTTTTAGTAACAGTTTCTTGTTGAATCCGGCATTGAATTTGTGGAGATTCTGGAAGCTGTCTTCCGTAAAATGCGCAGCACAGAGAGCTAAATTATGATTGTAATTTTCAGGAACATAATCAAACATAAATTTTAGCCATTGTTGACGAACTACAGCGTCCGTGGGAAGCCCGAACACAGAAGACCTGACAGCTGGGTGAAAATAACACACTTTCGATGGCATGGCTACAGCTCTCCACTAGAACTCTTCCTCTTCGACAAAGCCGCAGAAATATGGCCATGCCCCCTTTTTTGCATATTCCGGAGGGAGGGTTGATGTAAATTTATGGGTTAGTTACGTATAAAACCCGGGAAGTATCTCGTTGTAGTCCCATTAGAGTCGTTTTTGTAGGCATTAAACTTCCTGATTTTTAAAAGACCATACGTTGAACTTTCAGTCCAGCAACTTTGCAGATACTGTTCATGCACCAACAGCAACATTACACACTATTTAAAATGAAAAAAGTGAAATCGCAATCAACCACCCCTTTAAGAAAATGATATATTTCCAGGTAAATGTTTAGGAGATGCCTAAACTTTTACATGTACCCTGAATGCAACACGTTATTTTGGATAAAAGTGTTGATTGAATATAAATTACTTTTTCTACATTGATTTGACTGATTTGAAACGTTGTTCAGTAACTTAATGCCAGTGCACAAATGAGGTGATTTAGCCAAGTAAGACATGTTCCTGGATCAACATAGTTTGTTGGTCCTGGAACAACATTCCTGTCTGAAAATTTAGTTCTATCCCTACCCATAAACATAACCCTACTCATAAGTTATCCTTAATATCAGAGGGAAATGATAGGTGAATCATTTCCCTCTACACTGATGTAGAAGGTCCTAACCCTGGTTGTAAGCCTAAACTTGACAAGAACTGTAAACTTGTTCCTTTAAATCTGATTGGTTGATTGGAATGTTGTTCCAGGATCAACAAAGATGTTGTACTTGGTGAAATTATGTTCCCCCAACTATTGATTCCAATAGTTTGACATTAGCATGTTGCTAATCTAACAATGGAATACTCGTATAAGCATGAATAATATGTAGCTTATCCATGCATGCAGTGGTGCATTTTGGTCAAATATATCATATAAAACAGCTTAATATTGGTGAGTACTGTGAGAACAACATTTTGAGCGAGCACATTATAGTGCCTAAATAGGCAACTCCTTTTTTGGTGCAAATCTACTCTGACTAGTTTTAACTTTTTAACCATGCTCTATTTGTCATCCCAGAGTGCCCTCTTGGATTCTACGGACTGAACTGCAAGCAGCCGTGCCAATGCCACGACATGTGCCCATGCAACTCTGTCACTGGAAGCTGCAATACCACATACCAGGGGGAAAGAAACTTCAGTCTGCACAGAGGTGCGGTACAGCCCCTATTAGCACTCACACGACATGTAAACAACACATTCCCCCTGTGACGTCTCTATAGATCAGTTTAATGCTCACACTTCCTCAGAACATAACCCTCTCTACTTATAGTTTGGCCATCAGCATTCCTCATTGCCCTTCTAAATGTGTGCGAATGCTAGTGTCTGTCCACACTATAGAACATGGTACGCCAGTTGTCTGAACTATGAGCCTTCCATTTTTTTCTGTGATTCGCTGGAAATGTTTTCACTAGTGCTGGTCATTTAACTCATCCATTTAATGCAATTATTAAAAACAAAAAAAAGCTTAAAGGGATAGTTCACCCAAAAATGAAAATGCTGTCATATTTACTCACCCTCCAGGGTTCCAGACTGCGACCGTTTTTTGAGAATGTGTGAGTTAAAATTGTATGTGGTCGCATTTGTGCGAGTGGACGCTCGCGCAACAGAACGCCGTTGTATCAGCAGCTGCTGCAGTCCGTAACGTAACTTATGTTCAAAATGAACGAGTACATCATGAATCCATTTTCAAAACCGTGTTTTTGACTTATCCTGAATCACTACGGTACGCCTATAATAAGTGTTTATATTCTGACTATTTTATCCCGGGCTCGGCTCGGTTGCGGAGTTACCCAGTCGCCATAGACATTAACGGAGAGAAGGAGCTCCGGCTACAGTGTTCTTCCGCAAGACACGTGCAGTTTATTTATTGACGAACGTACACGTCACGCGCATTGCACACTGATGGTGAAACCATAGACTGTAAAAAATAGGGTGAAACGCGCCAATTAGGAATTCAGGAATTAAGGCATATAAAAATGAAAAGGTCTCACGAAACACCGAGCCCCTTCCTACGTCTTTTCAGCGGTTAGATGAGAGTAATCGCTCCACAGAGGAAAAGGAAATGATTATAAAATGCAGAAGGTAAGGTGTGAGATTTCTGATTTTTGATACAACTATAAACTTTGATAACGAAAATCTGTATCAGCGTATTTAATATTTTAAAATGTAATGCATACATTTGAATGTTTAATGATTTTTAAAAGATAGAAAGATGATAATAGACAGAAAGATGATAATAGATAGATAGATAGATAGATAGATAGATATAATATAATTTAAATGTAAATATATAGATTGTATAATTCAAATGTAAAATGCTTAAAATTACAGATTAAAATTACAGATTAAAATTACTGTCCAAAATCCATGAAAATCCTGGAATTTGGCAATGATAATTACCATATATTACATGTGTTTTTATATAATATATTACAGGTATTTATGCTGCAACCCAGAAAGCCTTTGCTAACCTTGGTCCAGTAAAACCACTATTCATCAGCTCAGCATGCATTGATTAATCCCATGGCATGTAGCAAAAAAAAAAAAAAAGGTGCGACCAAATCATATGCTGGTGCGACCAACTGAGAAAGTTGGTAGCACCAGTGCAACCAGTGGAAAAGTTAGTCTGGAGCCCTGCCCTCAAGTTGTTCCAAATCTGTATGAATTTCTTTCTTCTGCTGAACACAAAAGAAGATATTTTGAAGAATACGGGTAATCAAACAGTTGATGGGCCCTATTGATTTCCATGTAATGGAAAAAGAAATACAATGGGGCCCCATTAACTGTTTGATTACCGACATTCTTCAAAATATCTACTTTCCCTTTCTCTGTCTGCTCATTCACCATAACATGATTGAATCCTCTCTACTCAAATTTGCACACATACTCAAACAGTCTCTGATAAACAAAGCTACTGGTTGTTTGTGGAGCTGGGAGGGGGGGTCTGGGGTGTTGAGAAAAGAGACCTTGGAGAATCACAGTCTATCCAACAGCCCCTTGTGTTAGTGATGACCTCTGCGACAGATAATCTGTCAAGACCAGAACCTGTCAGCTCGTTCTATCTTAACTCTCTGACCTCTGTCATTTAATGTGAGAAGAAGATGCTTTCTCAAGCTTCCCTGCAGAGAAATAAAAAGCCCCGAGCCCCCTGTGCTCTGGAGTTAAGGAACGGCTCTTCACTTGACACCACAGGCTCATTACGATTGGAATCTCCCGTCTCCTTTGCACGAGAACGGCTTTCTGCTTATCTCTCCCTTTCTTCAGGGTGACAGCCATCTCCATTATTCGCTCCATGTGAAAGATTTCATATCATGAGAAAATCAGATGGACCTTTTCTGGAGGTTTTTAAATAATGAAAACATACTATATCAAAAACTATATATGTAACGCAAGCTTTCCAAAAGCTGTTATTGAATAATGGGGCAACACAAGCTGTATTAGACCTGTAGACTGGAGTCCAGCAAAGATCTGTCTCTCATTTTTCACATGTGACCGCACCTTTACTCTAGAGGCACATTTTAGATGTTCATCAATAACTGTAATTTCATTGATAGTAATACACAGCACTGATTTACCAACAAAAACAACAACAACAACAAAAACAGTTGCACTTGCACTTTGTTTCCCACAGTTAAATCTGAAGTTAGGAAAGGGGGAAAAGGCAAAATATGCCTTTAGAGGAGAGCTGTTGTCCCAACAAATGGATTTGATTCAAAAATGTGTTTTTCCCCACATACTTTTAGCTGGTCACTGTCTGGCTACACAGATGTGGAAGGAACGGAGACAAGAGGAGGAATCTCATGCTCCCAGACGCTATTTATCTGAGTAAGTGCTCCAAACACACACGCACACACCCCATAACAACATCCAGGATGTGTCCTCTCACTGCTTCTTGAGTCAAAGAACAAACCATTTGGTCAACTTTTAATGACTTAGTATGTCTCTACAGTCAGATACAAAAATGATATAAATGGTCATGTAAAATATGTATCATAAATATGTAAGAATAGCATTCCATTACAATAAAAAAATATAATTAGTATAACATATATATATATATATATATATATATATATATATATATATATATATATATATATATATATATATATATATATATATATATATATATATATATATATATATATATATATATAATGCAGCAGACATTTAGTTTTTCTGGTGTTTCTAGGTGATAATCATAGAAAATATAAATAAATGTTTCTCCATTTTTAATGTGATGGAGCTGAAATGATTGACTCAGAAAATATAATATATTTGAAGACCACAACTCAATATTTTATATAGACTAAAATATATATTATTCAATCATTTAAAATGTAAATCATATATTTTTAAATGCATATTTATTGTTTTATTATATACATTTTAATCGAATATGAAGTATTGAGTTGTTGTTTTAGAACAGGTGGTTTTGAATAAATCAATCAATTGCATGGTGCATTTGTTGAAAACAATTTAGTGATCATCTGATTCATTTTAGAGTGGAAATGTTTCTATTTTAAAAACTAATCTCGGGTACAATTATATGACATGCTTTTTCCTATGCCTTAAAGCCACAGTTTCCACAACAGGGGGTAAAAATCTGTTATCTCAAATAACTTGTCATTATACCATTCCCTATCTGCGTGTTTGAGTAACTTGATTATTACCAAGGAAATTCACTCTGACAAATTCCAGGCCCGTTTAGCAGAACGGGCTTTCAGACAAGTCTGAACCAAGTGCCCAGACTGTACTGATAAACAGCTCTGTGGCAGTGGAGTGGCACAGATGAATTTATTAGTCAGTTCAGCCTTTCACATGCAAGTTAGGGATTGTACAGTGTTTCCATGGTTGCAGTCAAGTGCTTTGTGGAGGCTGTGGGCAGCAGCGGTGGAGTCAGAGGTCAAAGTGCAACTCCTCACCCTGAGAGTGTTTTGTTTATGTGTGTGCAGACAAAGCTGGCTGGTTGTCTGCGCAATCCTGGCAACGTCGCTGCTGGCCAGCCTCGCCGGTAACCTTATCCAGACGTGCAGAAAATGCAAAGCGCGCAAAAAGAGGGCGGACTACTCCTACTTGCCGTTGGGAGAGATCAACGGGGCCGCGGAGCGAGGAAGAGGGCAGGGGACAAATTCTGGGAAAGTTCTCTTTCAGCAAGAAGATTCTGACTCGCAAGGCTCCTTATAATGTTTCGAAATGCATGCATCCATGTGTGCGGGTTCACGCAAGTGTGCCAACAGCAGAGGGCTGAGAGAAACTACCGGTATCTAGCTAGCCAGCACAAGCCCTCATTAGGAAAGGGTTTGTTCATGCTATGAATCGGTGAGCTTTTGGAAGGGCCTCTTCGTCCTCGGATTTGGGCCGTCCAAATCGGCGATGATGGACAATGAGATGGGCGTTAACATCTAAACAGCTGTCTGTGCGCCTCGGTGCGTTCACATTCGCCCCTGCTAAGTCTGTAGATGCCAGCCAACTCTGTTCACACATGCCAAGTGCCCTGATTGTGCAGTTTGACTGCCTTTAGTAAAAAATCCAAACAAACAAGAATATGTGCTACAGTTTAGCTGCTAGCGATGTAAGAACCAGTTTCTCATGTTTAATCCATGTGTAATGTTTCATTGAAATCAATGAAGCCTTTCATTTTGGTCTTTAGGCGAGAAGAGAACCAAGAAAAAGAGCAATATCACAACAAAGCCTTTTTTATTGGCAGAATGGCCCAGTTGTTCCACCTGTTGCCATAGGAATAGACAAGTTTTGAACTATGAACTCTTTTTGCAGAATCCTTCCTGCTGGAACTTGCCAAACTGCTATTTTGAAACAGTTTTATTGAATGATTTTTCACCAGAGGTCATTGTTCATTTTGATTCTACCGTCAGACCTTTTGTATCTGTGAACGCCTTGCCAGCCTTATCATGGGTGCTGTTTTGTTTGTTGTCACTTAAAACCAGCCATAGAAAAAAAAAAAAAATCAAGGCCTGGATCGTTTACACGCTCAAAAGCAGGAGAAGGACATCTGTGCTTAGCACAAAGTTGCTCTTTTTCTATGTTCTGAAACCGTGAATCCAGGCTTTGGATTCAACGTGTTTTGTCAGGTTCTGTTTTAGCTCTGAAACATGACACAAATATTATAGAAGAGGAACATTTACTCGGGTTAGTAGTTCCTGTGCTGATTCCTGTTTGCATTCAAATAGATTTAGGCTTGTCTTGTTTTAAGAATTTCACAAGCAAACATAGAGGCAAGTGGAATCATGAATCTCATTAAACCTGTCAAAAGGTTTAATACACCAGGTCATACACCCCAAAATCAAAAGAAATCAGTAATTATATTTTTACCTATAGAAAATTAAAGCCTATTTTGGACCATTAACATTTTTTAAATTGTGACATTATTTTAATCACAACTAAGTACATTTTCTCTGCCCAATTTTCATCAATGTAATAGAACATTTCTAAATTCTCATGACTGACACACACACAAATTATATATTTACTAAATTGTGTTTAACTAACTAAATTATTTGTACATCTTGGTAGTACTTGTAGTTTATTTAATGTGAGCTGATTTAAATAGAAATACAGTAAAAGTAAAACACCCAGAAACAGTATGATAATGAGAATTTTGGGAGGAAATGTGCTTAATTGTGCAAAAAATAAAATAAAAATGTAAATAGACAAAATTCTTCATGCAGAATATATAATATATATTTGTTGTTATTTTGAATTTGAGGTGAAATGTTGCCCAGAAATGTATAGAGTTAAATATCTTTGAAATAGTGAAAGGCATTTGTCTGCAACGTGATACATTTGACTGTTTATTAACTTCCACCTGGTTCATTTCCTGCTTTGCATATGTTCTTCACTGCGAACGACCTCTATGATGACCTCTAAGTGTGAAGCAGATGAATTTCGTTGAATTTGATGTAGCGATCATGGATTTGGTTGTGATTCAACCTTATTTTGTTAGGAATCTCTCTAATTCAGATCATCTGGTTGCTGTCAGATTGGCTTGACATTGAGATTAGTTACAGCCTAACCTATGTGCCTGACCTGTTTAGCAGGCAACGTCCCTCTTGTCCTCATAAATAAAGGCCAGGATGAATACTTGTACCTCTGTTCATTTTTAACCTTTCAAATTCAAATGAATGTAAAAAACAAAATGATTCCAAAATAATGTGAACTATGAGATTTTTCTGTACGAAATGGAAATTATTTTTATATTGTGTATGTGTTTGTGCACAAAAGGACTTGTTTTCTCCTGAGCGCCCTGACAAAACAGTCGTCATTTGAATCTTCCTTGCACCGAATCAGTTGATAAAATTTGGCTTTAATTTACTATTTCAGCTTGTATAAAGATTGTTACTACGGTTTTATACTGTTCAGGCTGATAATCGAATGCACTGCTGTTTTATATGTTTTGAGATAGAATAGATAATGGATTTGTATTGTCATTAAGTGACACATTGCTGTAAATGAAAGGTGTGTTCTTCCAGAGAAAATTTAAAAGCCAGTTTATCCTGTGTTTCACATATGTGTTACACAGAACAGTAGGCCCTACCACTGATATGTTCATGAAGAGGCTTTTACTCAGAAGTTATCTGTGCTAGTTTGTCAGTAATATTTAACTGTCATTCCAATTAGCATTGTTTGCCACTTGATATTCCCCAAACCTCCTGGGCAATATTCGGGCAAAATTTGTTCTAACACAGAAAACAATTTGTAAATAAAATAACACCTAGACCAGTGGTTCTCAAAGTGGGGTCCGCGGACCCCTGGTGGTCCGTGAACTATAGCCAGGGGGTCCGCGAAAAAATTTATAACAGCCTACCGTTTTTCCCGACTATAAGTCATGTTTTCTTTAGCATCTGAAAACTTGCTATTTATTCCAAAGTGACTTATATAATGCATTTAATGTCAAATAATAATTTTTTTTGATTTTTTAATCGATTTTTGGGCACGTGCGCCAGAAAGGAGACAGAGACGGCAGAACGCGCATCCTGTTGTGTTCTTTATTTTTAAAAGGCATGACATTTTGTAGTCATTTTTAATGTATACACAAATAAAAAATAGACACTTTGCCGTTTTGAATGATGTACTCTTATCTGTATGACCATAAATAAGAGTATTCCTTTGTTTCCACTGCTGAGGAAAAATCCAAGTGTTCGCGCCGGCGTCTCGTGTGCGCGCACAATATGTCAGTTCTAGCACTGCTAATTTGACATCAAAACCTCTTCATTATCAAAATAAAATACTCACCGAACTTATAAAAAGTTCTACTTAATTTAATTTGTCTGTTGTAGCTACACTATGAAGGCAGTGACGGTCAATCATATACTGTCGACTTGCTGTTGTTCCAATCTCATTTCTCCGCATGTGAAGATGCTGATACGTGTAGGCCTAGGCCTATATTGGGACTGAAGCATGAAGCTTTCTTTACATAAATAGTTAAGCATCCAAATGTTAGGCTACATCGCAAATATGGAAACTTTGGACCGAATGAGAGATGCACGAGCCCAACGTCTGCAGTTTCAGTTTCGATTCAACTTAATTCGTTTAGACTTGATGTTTTAAATAAATGTTGTCTGTATAGTATTATTATTATTATTTGTATTATTATCTATTAATAGTATAATTTTTCATTCTCGTTTTGTTCTGAATACCATTAATTTAAGGATTTGCTGTGGAGTGAGGGGAAGTAGGCCTACTACGCCTCAAGAGCGCAACAAAGTATTACACACTCAGGTGCAACTTATTTTCTGGAAAATACAGTAAATTATAAATTTGTGCATAGGGACAGGGTCCTATACCCACAATTGAGGTCCCTGAGGTCCGGGCCTCTGTAATTTTTCTATGTGTATAATGAAAGTTGTGAAATAATTGCCTAATATTAACTCTAATTTGGTGCTGCAAGGATATTAAACATCGCGATGATAACTGACCTTCTCATCTGAGCGGTTTCAGCAGACTAACAGCGCTCGTCAATGTCAAAATGTTTGAGTCGGAGATTAAATCAAAGTAGGCGGGTTTATGTTCACAGAAGCTGCAAGCCGAGCGCGAATTTCCGCATGACGCTTCAGTTATTCGGTCATAAAGTGCGAGATAAGATGTAAATCGCTAAACTAAACAGCTGTTTTAGATAGAAGTTTTAAACGAACGACAGAAACAATCAGTTTGCAAAGACAAAGTATCAACCGGGAAAGGAAATATAGGGGATAGCGGGGCACAACGTAAATCCCAGTTGTGCAAGTGGGTCATGTTGTCACACTGCGTTACAATGAATATGTTTTGAACTATGTTGTAATATATAGCTGTGTGTTCGTTGTCAAACTCAAAAATTAGTTTATTTTTAATTATTTTAAAATGCCATTATTTTATATGAAAAAGTTAATTGTATTTTATTGAGAAAATATTTTTGTTTGTCTTGTATATTTGTTTGATTAGATCAGATAACATTTTAATCTGTCATATGGTCATGTTACCATGTGCCCCACCTATGGGACATGTTGTCACATTGCACTTCCATTCTTTCTGGGTATATCAAGAATAAAAGTAAAATTTTTGGCCTTAAAAACACCTTAAAATGCACGTGTAGATCAAGAAAATCTAAAATTCCTCGGGCCAACCCCCCTAGCAAGATCACTTTTGGGACCTCAGTATGCTATTTAGAAAACCCTGCATATGACCCTGGGTGGAGACTATTTGTGTCAAAATATTTAATTAACCGCTCCCACATTAACTTTAGGCTCAGTCACTGTTATAAATATGAGGGGGTCCTTGGAAATGTTTTTCCCCTGTAAGGGGTCCCTGGCTCCAAAATGTTTGAGAACCCCTGACCTAGACCATTGGTCCAAAATCAGATCACCTGTATCTAACAAAACGAATAATAAAAGCCATTTGTGTTACATTACCATTAAATTATGTACATTACCACTAACATGATTTGTATTGATTGTAATTGTTTTTCATGATTGTCTGAATTTTTTTTTTTTTTTTTTTGCCGCTACATGACTCAAAACCCATATGCTTGTCATATTTTGCATCTGGCAAGGTTAAAGATGGGGTCAAATTAATCAACTAAACAGTTTTATATGGTATTTTTCTCAAGCCCTAAAGAAAGCACAATAATAACAAAAGTATTAGAATAATACTGTACACCTTAAGGCATAACAGTGTAAAGGAGGTGTAATGATACATTATGTTCATGTTTAATGATTATGTTTTGAAGTTGTTCAGGCATTTTCAGGCCTCAACTTGACACATGCCATCACATTTTTTACTACATGCTTTAAGGTGTTTGGTATGCAGAGGGATATTTCCAGAGGCAAAGGCTTCCTACTACATTTTAACTGCAGTTTCTTTACAGGCCTTAAAGTCAGCATGAAATCAAAATTTACTTTGTTAGTGCACATTACTAGTCTTGTGGTGAACAATTCATCGGTGCAAGTTGATTCACAAAAAAATATTGTCTTTGTAATCTTTGATCAAAATCTGAAGGAGACCCCCCTGAAATGATTGTAAAGCGCTTTGGGTGCACAGTAATAGTAAAGCGCTACATTAAAGGGATACTCCACCCAAAAATGAAAATACTGTCATCATTTACTCACCCTCAAGTTGTTGCAAACCTGTATGAGTTTCTTTCTTCTGCTGAACACAAAGGAAGATATTTTGAAGAACGATTGGAACTTTGGCACCATTGACTTCCATAGTATTTTTTTTTCTACTATGGAAGTCAATGGTGCCAAACAACTGTTTGGTTCCAATCGTTCTTCAGAATATCTTCCTTTGTGTTCAGCAGAAGAAAGAAACTCATACAGGTTTGCAACAACTTTAGGGTGAGTAAATGATGACAGAATTTTCATTTTTGGGAGGAGTATCGCTTTAATGCTTTATTCACTCACTCACTCACTCACTCATTCATTCAATGTACTTCCCCTCTGGAATGGCTTTCCCTCTCTGATGACGTCAGTTTGAAGGCTTATTGGGTAGAACATTCCCTCCAACTGTAAGTCTGCTGCGAGCTCTGACAGCGAGCTGAAAGAACGCCCACTTTTCTAGATTCCCAGGGGAGAAAAACAAGCCACGCCCTCTATTTTTCTCATTCAATATTCAGTTTCACTCTGGGAAATACGTCACAATCATAGGTCACAATACTGAAGTAATTGTCGGTCGCACTCGCAACTTCCGGCAGTGACTTTAACATTAATGCAGTCTTCAAAATAACAGACAGTCGTGCACAACCACAAAACCTACAGGTTCTGACTGACAGGATGTCACGGCTGGCGGCTCACTGATTTACTCAAGCTTGTGCCTCCCACCTGTCTGTCCTCTTTACATTATGCAATCCTCTACCCAGATGTCACACTGTAAGCTTCTTTGCATCATCATCATCTGTTCTCATGATCTCCCTCCACTCAAACAGTCAAATATGGACCTTAGGCACTTTAAATGCTAAGTTTCAGTCTGCGTGTGGAATGGCTTTTCATTTTCATTGATTTATATTAGATATTAATGAGGATTGTAATGTGTTGCAATGTGATCACAGTTGTACAGATAGTATCGGACAGGTTTGCTTGCAAGTGAACTCTTATGGGGTTTACTCCAATGCGGTCAGAAGCTTGACATTTGGATGTTTACAATTACATAAGCATTCCAAATGGTTTGTCATTTACTGTAGCATTTTTAGTAAGTTATTTGTCACTTGGCATCAGAGTATCTTAGAAATTTAGATAAAGTTTCCCTGTATTTGGACACTTAAGTCACACTTAAATTGTGTAAATTTCATTGATTGAGTTCAACTCAAGGTCACATGTGTAGCTCACAACATTAACTTTATGGACACAAGTGTCCAAATATTGCTCTCCATTGCTGTTTTATTATTATTTTAAATCTAACCACGAAATGTTTTGATTGAAAAGTGTGTTACTGTGTTATTCCATTTTTGAAGTCATTTATTAGATAATTCGATATTTAATGCATGACCGTCACATTTCCTCAAAAACAAAATTGGAGGCCACTGTAAGTTTATGCATTGTGTGGTTTTTCAGTCTGCTTTGTTTAACCTTAAGTAACATAAAGTAAACCAGGTAATTTTTTCAGAGAGCATGTCTGTCTACTTAGTGCTTTCTGTGATAAAGCTCCCCGTCACACTCCCCTTTTGCCTTTTATTTACATCAGAAAAAGAGGCTCTGGACATCTCACAAGGATTCTGACATACAGTATATGAGTTCAGTCATCTATGAACACTTGTATATATAACATCAAAGTAAGAAACCTAAAAGGTTACCTCTGAGAATATACATATATGGACCACAACTTTGATCCATTTTATCGCTCACAGTTTTCTTTTTATTTACTTCAAACCAAATATGTCTAACATGACTAAGGTTTGTTGCACAACAAGTTTGGTACATGCCCTAAACATTAACAGAATTACATCAGAGTGTCAAATGGACTTCTGAACAGCATACGCTAGATGATGTTGTTTATATCAAGAATGCTGTGGAATCCTCATGAACAATATGTTCTGTTTTAGCAGGGTTTGATAAGAATCAGTTAAGACAACAAATCAGACATCTTAAGACTAGTTAGGGTGGGAATTAGGCATGGGTTTTGCTCAAATTTTATGATCTTGGTTTGTTTTTGTTTTTTTACCCTTACACTGTGTTGAAAACCCTGTATGTACTAACACCTTTGGTGTTCCCGGTCAGAAATTACCAGCCTTTTAAAAATTGCTCGTAAAGCGCTCGTTATGCTATATTATCACCAAATATTGGTTTCAATATTTTTGTCAACTTGTTTTCTTTTAATTAGGACAGGTTTTGTATTTATTTTTTAAACGGATTGATTGTAGGTCTCGTTGATCTGAGCTTGGACCTCAGTTTTTGAGTGAAAAAGCATTATTTGTGGATAAATTTGTCAATATTCAACAAAATATATATAAAACATTGCACTGTGTATCACATTGCACTGTTTAATGTTTAACCAGGAAGTTTGTTTAAAATGCTTTTATTTTGTACAAAATGGAACAAAGTCTGGTGTTCCCAGTCAAAGATGACTGGCCTATACAAAAAAAAATGCTTATAAATCTCTTGTTATGCTCAGATCAACGAGGCCTACGATCAATTAGTTCCAAAAAGAAATACAAAACCTGTCTTAATTAAAAGAAAACAAGTTGACAAAAAGATTGAATCCAATATTTGGTGATAATATAGCATAACAAGAGATATAAGCAATTTTTTGTAGGCTGTAGTCTGGTTATTTTTGACTGGGAACAAGGTAGAAAAAATTATGCCCCAAAAATTGGAAAATATATACCCAGTGTGAGCAAAGTCAGTCAATTTTAGTCCAATGCGATAACATTAACTAATATTTTCGAGAAAAAGAAAAACCTCTCTGGCCCAATCACAACATAGGGGTTAAATTATTTATTATCAAATAAAGATTATTATATGAGATTCTATATACCTTATGTAAAAAAAAATATAAAAAAAAACCTCAAAGAAATAGCATGCTTTTATCCAGATAGTTTTCCAAATAGTCAAGAAAAGTTTTAATAAGTTAGTACATGCCAGAGTGTTCTGACAGCACTTTTAAAGACAAGGCCTGTCGAGGTCAGGGTGGGTTGTGGCTTATCTTTATGGTTTAACCCAGAGTGAGCAGGTGTGGCCTTGTTTTGGACGGTAAATAAAGGAAATGGAGGGAAAAACATGATGACAGTACATGAGAACATTGATTCACTCTCACGTCATCCTACAGTGGGAAAATGGATGGATAGAAAATATTTATCTAGCAGAAAGATTGTCCCTCTTGTATTCAAACAGCCAGCAGTGTTGATGTCTGAAAGAGTGGAAGTGGACTGGTTTGAGAGGAAAGGAGAAAAAGCTTTGTCCGAGACAATCTCCAAACCAGAAAAGAAAGTTACATTTTTTCCATCCTGATGAAAACATCATCCATCACATTTTGAGGGAAGACAGGACAAAGGGTACAAAGATTATTCTGAGCCACACTGATATATATACTCTATATGATGTGGTATATAATTATAAATCATGTGCTTAATGCATCTATTAGCTATATAGATTAGTGTAGATATCTGTAAATATAATGGATATATGAATGATGCAATAACATGTTTAGATTGCTTTATTAGATTTGATGACTCACCAGAGTGTAAGTCATTTTGTTCAAACTAGTTGCTGAATCAGAACGGGCCTCTCGTACCACATCCATCCGAGTGGTGTTGAGGGGGGTGGAGTGCTTTGTTCCCTAAAAACTGGTGACCTACATCTTCAAAAGGAAGGATTTCAATGTTTTGTTTTACACATTTTACTTAACTTAAGGGCTAAAAAGAACATATCGTTTACAATGTACCCCCAAAATGACAGTTTTGCTTGAGCTTTTTAATTATTGAATGCTCTCTGGAATACTTGATTCTTGTCCATTGTGGCATTCAGATATTTCTATATGAAGCTGTTCTATTCTAATGAAAATCAAGTCTACATCCATTTATTTATGTGGTATGAAAATAAATGCATTTTAATGGTTCATGACTGACTGAATGTACATTATACTTTGCTGCTCTCTTTGCAGTTTGTTTAGTTGGATTTAAATTGAGAAAGGTACTAATTAACATAGTTTAATTTTTTTTAAGTGTAATCACACTGGTTAAACTTGAAAATCAGTGAAAAAATTCCAGTCATTTCAGTTATGCTATGTGACTAGATTCTTGTTTATAATTTATATAATCATGTCCAGTCAAAAATGCTTTAAAGGTTAAGTAACTCAAATTATAATAATAAAAACAAATTTAAAGCATATTTTTAAAAACTTTGTACAACCCAACAATTACTGGGTGACACTCCTTAACATGGAGTGCTCTGCCTGGTCTTGCCTTTCTCGGGATGGGTCACGTGCGTTGGTGACAGTCAGTCATAGTCAGGGGCGCGATTTCATTGGCTGAGAGGGTTCTGACAAGCCCCGCCTGTGGGCCGTGCTCAGTGACGTATAGACCGATCAGCTGTTAATTTTCCACAACAATAACAAAGGGAGCAGTTGAGACCTCGGAGGAGAAAAGAAAAAGAACCGACTGCTAAACTCCGAACTAAAGGGTCCATAAACTTTTAATTTCTTCCAGGAAGAATTGTATTTATATATTTTTATATATCGCTCGACAAAAATTCTACCTCATCTGTTTTTGTTCTTGAAGTCAACCCTCTTCCTGTTTACATTACTTTTTGCCGCAGGTGAGTTAAAACCTCTTTGTTGTTGATCGAAAGACATTCTGGTTTAATTCGTTAAAGAAAAGTTTCGGACTTAAAAAATACTACGAATGTTTCATCAATTTTGATCAATAGAGGTTGTAAAAAGAAATGTAAATGTAAAAAAAAAAAAAAAAAAGTAAAAAAAATGCTTTTAAATATATCGAGGCTCTGCACAACCTGTCAAAGCCTGCAGGCCATCTGAAATATTCATTGTTTGTGTCTGTTGTTTCTGCAATGTGAGCATGTTTGGATTTTAACGGATTAAGCTTTGTTCAGCAAGAGCCAGTTGAAGCGTTTGGGTTCTCGTTCCGCCCAGTCGGTCGGTGTAGGGTTACACTCATCCCTCCCCCGGCCAGTCTCTGTGTGTTTGGGACAATAAAACATCATAATATGACATGCAAATGCAGCTTTCGTATAGTTCTGCATCTTTGCAATTTCGATTTCCCAGTGCAAATTGCTTATCCAATGCATGTTTGCGTTGTTAACAGATTAGTAGTCTATCAGTTTTATAAGGGGTTTAGTTGTTTATGAGTGTTACCTTATGTAGCTATGTTACCTTAAGTATGAGGCATTTTGCTTTCCTGCACTCCATATGTCAACTTTGACGCTGTTTTTCTTTACTTCGACATTAAATGTTGTTCTACTATTTTATTTTTATTTATCTATATATATAGCCTATATATATATATATTTTTTTTTTGCCAATGTCGACCAGTAGTTTGAACAAAGCTGTGAATGAATTTTGAAATATGTGCAGTGTTCAGTTTTGGGCCTGCACAAAAAAAACTTCTACTCTACATAGTGTAATGTAATTGTACGTTCAAGCTGCTGTAAAAAATGCTTAAACCAGTCTAAGATTGTTTGCTGGTTTTGACTTGTTTTAGAAGGGTTTTGGGCACTTTTCATCAGGTCTGTGGGGAAACCAGCTGAGGACCATCTTGGACAGGTGGGAGGCCAGTCTTATAGGCTGGTTTAAGGGTTTTCAGAAGCGAGTGCAGTTCCATTAGCCTATATTCTGCTTTAATTGCAAATGTTGTTATTTTCAGCCTAAACGGGGCCATTGTCATGTCATGGGCATAATCAGATTAATGTGCACTATTTTATTGCACTTTGCATTCCCCCCCCCCCCCCCAACCCCCCCCCCCCCCCCCCCCGTGTTTTATTTTATTGCTCGTTTGACATGTAGAATCAATAGCCTTACAAATGTCTTTCTTTTTTCTGTAGTGGGCTGTATAATCTGTACACATTAGGGCAGATTTTATGTCTTTTATTATACTCTGTACATCACCTTTACATGGATGACTAGATTAAACGGGCATCAAATTGAAACTTTTGCTTGAGTCTCTTAGCTTTGAGGAATATAGATATGTTAGATATTTCGTATGATCTCCTAAATATTGGGAATTAAAACCCAGTTCCCAGTTATTTTTATACAATTAAATCTGACCTCTGGCTCTGAGCCATACAGTTTTCCTCTAGGCTGCTGAGACAAAGCCATCCCAGGACTGCTTATCACTGCTTGTCAGTCTATAATCCTCTTTTTGGGGTTCTGAAGGGTGTTTATTATATGTATGTGACCCCATAATAGCCCCCACCCCCCTAATCACACAAACAAAGACTGCTGCCATGACTATATGAGCAGGTGGAGGGGAGTATGAATTGTTTGTCTTGTTTCAATAATGCTGTGGGGTGAAGAACAGCTTGTAGTCCTTCACTTCACAGATGTTTCTCTTTGTTGTCGCAAGCAAAACAACAGAAAAGGGTACCCTCATGAGTCATAGTCCTGAACGAGGCTGGGTGTAACTGTGCAAAGATCAGTTTTCATAGGCATCAGCTTCATGTGAAGAGGACAGGCAGTATCTGTGACAGCAGAGACACTTTAGACTGCTTTGTTTTGGCTGGTCAGTTCTCAGGAATATCCGTCTGTCTTTTATAAGCGTGAACCTGTAATTTATTGCTAATCGCAACAGAACATGACCTGCTCATCACCAGGAAATGTTTTGTACTTGAAGGCTGGTCAGTTTGTGTTGTTTGCGTCTACATTGTCATTAACAACAATGTTGTCTTCTCGCTTGTCCTCCAGGGCCTGTTTTTGCACAATCAACAAAAGCAATGGCTGAACTTCATCAGGTGTTCCTCAGCTGAGAAGGAGTAACTAATGCACTTCAGCACCTTTATTAAGATCTCAGTGAGCGGCTCCCGCAGCTGATGACCAAAGAGCTCGGCCCTCGCCCACTCCCAGCAGGACTGTCCAGCCTCACGCCTCTGCCCGGGACAAAAACATGTTTCAGAGGTTCACCAGCATCTTGTTTGGAGACTCCCTGGAGGAGGGCAGTGGATGTCCTGTGGATCCAGACTTCAACGAGAAGGAGGAGGACGATGAGTGGATTCTGGTCGATTATCTAGGTGAGAGATCTTCCTTGCTTATCTTGTTTTTGATCAGCAAAGTGAAAAATGGACCTTGTGTTCTTTTTAAATGCAGATAGGAACAGGCTTAGTTTGCATCAAGAAAATGAGGATCTCAGTTTCGTTTAACACATTCAAAGTCAACATGAAAATAAAATTAAAACCTTTTACTTTTTTAATGCATGTTCGTGACCGTATCATGAATGATTCATCAATCATTCATCACACCTTTATTTATCATGGTATTTCAAATTTTAAAAAATGTCTCAGAATCTTAAATCAAAATGTACATGCTGTTCTTCTACATTTCTTTTTACGTTCACATCACATCACAAGCCGAACAGTCCATGGGATAATGTTAAAATGGGCATGAAATGAAAACGCATGTTATAGATCTTATTGTAAATGATTCATTTTTAGTGGAATCCCCACATCTCTAAATCGAATCAACAAAGTCCCCAAATTTCCGACATATAGAGTCAAGTCTCGCTCTACATTTTTCTCATAGAATATCCCGTTTACTCTGAAATAAAAGGGGATTGCAAACTGCAATTTGTATCGACTTTTAAATGCATTCAACAGACTCCTGCATATTTCCCCCCGAAATCAGTGCAGTGCATGCAAACGTCCTCTAATGAATGATATGACCCTACCTCACCTCAGTTGATACTGATGACATGGTCAGCTGGAGCCATGTTACAGATTCTGTAAAACCTGGAACAGACTCAATGCCCTCATTAACATGATGCCTCTCATAAGCTGCCCAAATACAGGCCTTCTCATATTGTGTGTGTGTGAATATTTTAGGTGCAAGGCAATCTGGTTGGCCCAGTTTACCCCTGTTAGGACAGGAGGAACAGACATGTTTATGGGCAACAACGCTTTTAGCTTGTCAGACAAAAGTGTCTAGGTGGGGTCTGCGGTAAAAATAGGACCGATTAAGTTACCGTTTATGCTCATAACGAGAGTAGGCCTTGAACACGGAATTATTACAAACATCAATCGTTGCCTGAAGGCTGAGTTAGACAGGAGGGGACAGGAGATTAAAAACATTTCTCTCGTTTCATATCCAAATAGTTTGATGGAAATATCTCTATGTGAGAATTTTCCCATCATGGCAAGGGGATTAAAGGTTAACTGGCTTCTCTGGGACATTGAAGAGTGCCATAAGAAGGTTAAGAGCTTTCTAACCAGCTGAGTTGAGAAAATGTTCAATGTCATCTGGCAGGATGCTGCAAGTCTACAAATAAACAAGGTGTGGCTCTATGCAAGGGAAGTTCTGTGTGTGCTATAACATCAGTACTATGGGTGTGGGACTTTCTAGTTAGTCTTGTTACATTTAGTGCAAATATATGAATTGTTATCTGTTTTTCAAATCTGTCACATGAACTGCATTTGGTCAGTCCAAGTACGGGAGTGAAGGATTGTTCAATCGCACTGCCCTCTAGAGGCCACTGAAAGTGTAGCGCTTCAAAGACTGCCCAAAAGCCAGCTGTTTACACCAGTTTTGGTTACCTGCCAGGAGCCACAAAGAGTACAAATAGAAATGAAGTGTGGCCAAAAATATTGACTCTCTTCGTTTCTGTCTATTCACATGACTTGTTTTCCATAGAGCCAGTGACATGATGTTTTCGATATAAACCATGGCTGAATTTTGGTTCCATTTTATGTACTTCACAAGTTTGATATATATAAAAAATGTTGTGAACTTTTTTTCTGAAGAATACCCACTGACAGCTATTCTTAGTCATTGCTAAGATGGTCTGTGTGGTGGTTAAGTTGGTGATAGGTGCTTGCTAGGTCATTCTAGGCAGTCTTTTACTGTCCCAAGTCATTTTGTGCGATATTCTCCTCCCTACATATGACTTTAAACGTACTCCTTCAATTGCTTCAAAAATGAATAGCGCTCCTCTCCTCAACAAGCCAAGGGATTCAAGGTTTCATGAAAATTTTATGGAATATTGCAGTGTTCGTTATAAATAATTTATCCATGTACATTATTCGTTTTTTAAAATGACAATGATCCAATACTCAATTAATTCCCAATGGACAAAATCAATTCCTGCCCTACATTTTTCTAATTCGAGAAGCTCAGATATATTACACAATAGGAAAGAAAAGATGATCACAACTTCAGTTTCATGCCGAAGTTTAATTCTAATAGTAATTTCACTGTAGTAACATCCTCTCTGTACATCCTATCATGTAGCGAAAGCCTGCTCCGGTGTGTGTGGAGATGATCTGGTGGATGTGTGCTCTGACAATGTCGCTCCCCTGGACTCTCCTGTGCGCTGCTCCTCCTGCTCCTCTCTGGATTCGGCGACAGACACAGACGCAGAGGACGTCAACTTCTTGCGTCTAGAGGCGACATGTGGGCTTGAAGAGAGCTGGTTCATCACCCCTCCGCCATGTTTCATGGCTGGAGGCAGAGCTCCGGTCCTGCTAGAGACCAGTCCTCTGGAGAACCTGCTGATCGAGCACCCCAGCATGTCCGTGTACGCCGTTCACAACCCTCGTCAACGACCTGCCAAGGACGCCACCCGTGAGCCATCGATTTTAAGGTGAAGGGCAGATTCAGAGTTTTTTATTGAGTTTACAGAGTTTATTTACAGAGTTTATTATATAACATACATTAGAATATTATATTCGAATCTGACGGATTCTGTTTGGCTTTGTAGATCTGAAGTTCAGCGTCGGCCGAGTCACCCTTCTGGCTGCTACGCAGCCGCTCTGGTCGCTGCTCACGCAGGGTTTCTGGAGCAGACCAAGAACGTCCGTCTGGCTCAGCGCATCCGTGACAATGTGGAGCGCCAGCAGCTGTCCCGCAACGCCCTTCGCCGCCTCAACCTGTTGCGCGAAGGCGGAACCAGACAGGCCAAAGCCACCGGAGGCTACGTTCACCAGCCGGGACAGAGGCAGTACAACTACTGAAACGGTCCCAACTGCACTCCCCCGTCCTCCCCTGCACGCCGCCCTCTCCTCACTGGGAGAATTCGCCAGAAGGAACGGAGTCCTTTAGAATCAATGCCATAGGTCACTTTACTTCACGGCAGGTTCCGCTCGACCTGAATGTGTCTGCATCACGTCACGCGTTTCCTATATAAGCTCCATCTGTTATGTTCGGTCTTATGTTATATGTCATGAAGGTTGAATAACCAAGTGTTTTGTTATAGTGAGCATGATGTTGTAGTGCTCTGTTTCGAGCATGTGTAGGCAGCTTGACGCTTTCGTTGCTTTTTTTGAAGCCATACTAATTTCAATCGCATCAGTGATGAAATCATCAGCAGCACTTTTATGGTTAGGAAGGAACCTGCCTGTGACTCTGTAGATCAGTGCTTTCTTCCTCTTTGTTTTTTGTTTTTTTCCTCTTTAAAAAAAATGGTAAAGTATACTGGGTTTATTATCACTAAAAGCCTTGTTTCCATAGTAGATTTCAAAATATATTTAAAAAACTTCCAAAATATTTTCAAAAGAAAAAAATATTGAATATATTACATATCAGTATGAAGTTGATAAGAATGTGTGTTATCGGCATAGATATGTATGTAAGCAGTTTTTTCCTATTTTTAGTGATTGATTTGATGTATGACTGTATAGTGCTAATTTTCCAACAGGTGAGAAAACCAACACACACAAAAAAAAAAACACATCAAGTGTTGAAATGTTGTTTTTCATGTTTGCTCTATATCTGCAGTACATGTCTCAGGGTCATCACTGTTCACCTTTGCTCTTTGCTAAGAATGCAGATTACTTGCAGGTGGTAAACTGTCTCTGTACATACTAGAAAACCTCTAACTTTGTAAATCTCTATGTTACCTTGTGGAAATATTTGTAATTGATGTAAATCTTTAACATAACGTGCATCTCACACTTTGAATGAAAGCAAAACGCCTGCTCCTCCGAGGACTGTGAAACAAACTCTCTCTCTTAATTGACTGTTAAAAACGTTGACGACGGAGTGGAACTGTTAGCATTTTAATTTTGATCAATGTAGTGACTTTTTGTGTAATATGCCTTTTTCATGTTTTATTTAGTTACACGTTGTATATTGCTGAGCGAAATATTTAAAGTAGCAATGAACTTCTTATTCCTTTATCGCTCGAGACCTGGTGTTGTAAATTTCCCGTCACTCTGCCAAGGTAAATGAATTCAACTGAATTCATTAACTCTGACATTCAGCCGAATGCATTTTATATGCATGAGCAACTCAAGGAAAACAACTACAGCTTCTCTTCTTTTCTTTAGCTTGCTGCAGTCTGCGTTGAGCAGTATATTGCATTTTCTGTCATTTCTTTCTGTGGACGAAGGGAATGGAAAAGGGACGGATGGTTCTCTTTATATTCCTCGAGTAATACTGGAGGGCCTCTTTCCCTATGTCAGTAGACTTTTGGTATTCACAACAGGGATTTCATTTTGCCTTGAAATGCATTTGGGGATCATGTGCCTTCCAGTTGAACAGTATGATAATGCATCCGTGAAGAACTTGAAATTTGTCCAAAGGGACACAAACAAATGTAATTTTACTACGCACAGAGGATTACCTTATCTCTGTGAACCACTTGCTCTGTCAACTTTTTACACGAAATGTAGCAAATGTTTTCTGTGTTTAATGTGTGAAGAATATTTTCTGTGGCATTGCTAAGTTTTAGACTATGCTTTGGTTGATTTTTAGTTTACTGGAATAATACAGCACTTTGCCAAAAGTGTAGGGTTTTAGCATTGTTTATTTATCTTTTTCTTGAACTTAAATGTTTTGGATACATGTCAGACACAAACTGTTTTGTATGGGTAGTATAATTTGCAAATAAATTGTTCATTTCATATGTCTTGAAACCTATTTGTCAGTATGTATACTCTCTTCTCAATAAATGTTTTAATACAAACTAACGTTTTCTTCCTTTTCTATTAGTAAAACGAAATGTTCAAATATAATGTATATGTATGTATGATGCCGGCCTTATAGACTAGGTAGGTGTTTGCATGTTCTGGCATCATATGCGCAAGTTATACTGTAACCACCTCACCAACTTTTAATGAAAGCTTTCCTCTCAGGAGTGTTTCAAGATCCCATACCAAGCTGTAACTCAACCCAACTAATCTCTCAAGAATCCCAAGCCATGATTAGTGCAAGCTTATTATTCATTGTACCAGTGTGGGTTTTAACCTTAATAATGCAGATTTCTAACTGTACCCTTTTAATTGTGCCCTCCTCGTTCTTCTACTGGATGATTACATGCATCCCAATAAATATATATTTAAAATGCTACCATTAACCAAAATCTACCATGTTTAATTTCTATGTCTTGTGGATTTTAGTATTAATGATACCAATATATTTTTTAAATTAACAATGTATTTCAATTAATAATTGTTTTTATTTGGCCAGGGAAAAAATGAATGCACTCACAAAATTAAAATGCCTATTAAAATAAATTATTTATAAGGAAGTTCATTTGTGCTGACAGTAACGTTAGTTTCTTCACCCCGGATGTGACGTATTTTAACATATACAAAAGGTTGAGCGGGATTACTGTTGATGAATTCGCGCCGATTTCGCTTCCAAAAATGTATTTTTGGGATTTTGATCTCTCAAACGGTTGATGGAATGCAATATTGCTCGTTCACATGTTTAAGTACGAAACCTGTCGCGTTGATTTTATATGAACAGAACTCTCTTTTCTGAGTGTTTTATTTTGTGTTTCTCTCGCCGGAAACCCTGCTGTAACGTTATGTATACTAGTGTGGTCGTGTAATTTTATGGTTGGAACAAAATAACAAAGTAACCAGGGAGTAAGACCTTTAAACCCCTAGTCAGAAAATTGGTATATCGTGACAGAATTATCATTTCCTTGAAAACAACAGAAAAAACCCTTCTAGTTGATACATTTACACCTATGATTGTGAAATGAAAGTAATATTACGACAGGATTGATGCTAAAAATACATTTCTACACCCTTTTCATTGCCTGTCAGAAAGGCTGATCTCTCTTCTCATGGGTTTGTTTACAAGAGCACGTTGTTTCTCGTGGAATAACGATGATTGGTCAGACCGAATCAAATCCCCGCCCACGAGAAGCTGTCAAACTAGGAAGCGTCTCCTTCGACTAAAAAAAGTCTCATAATTTCACATTAATGCAATGTTTAAAACACAGACCCACTCGCATATGATGCATTAGGTCCTCGGGCCCCGGATTCGTTTAACCGGGAAAGCAGGAAAGCGCGTTTTTTACATATTTAAACCAAAGGTCGGCGCGGCCAAAAGCAAGTCTACAAACCACATACATTCCCGTAGGTTTCTCAATAACGATCAACATAATCATTTATAAATCAATGCGGATTTTTTTAAACAATACACATCAGGCCAACTGATCATTTTTAGCTCGAAAACACAATGTTATATATAGTTTTTTGGGTTGTTTTTAAAAGCTGAAAAGAGCGCCACGCATGCGCAGTAGCCGCGAACCGCTTGACTATATAATGCTTGGCGCCATTCATTCATTCATTCGCACTGAACTCTACGGTAAGGACACTTACTTTAGTCTTCTTTCAGCTATAACATTTCTTACTTTAATCTTACTTCTTCAAAATCGTGTTACAGTCATGTTTTAGCAGGAACCGTGCTGTTGTTTTATGTTACTGTTGCTTTAAAACGGATGTTTGAGCCTTTAAACCAGCCATCTATCTACGACTAGATGCAGATGAAGATCCTTGCGGGACCCTTAAAAGCAGCTGTATTTAACTTTATTATTTAGGAATAAGGGACAATTCATATTTTCAGAACTATCTCATAGCCAAATGTTTACTGTAATGTCGAGCTCAGAGGGGGATGTTGCTGAAAATTAGCCAGCTCTGCTAGGCGCCAGATTAGATAGTATGTACGTGGACGTGTCTTTGTAAACTCCTTTCATAAATTAAGAAAATCATTGATATTGTTAAGAGTCGTATGGATTTTCTAGACACTAAGGAGTTCCCTGAACAGTATTCTCGGTTAAACTGGTGTTTAATGCGCGTTTAATAGCTCTCAGATGGGTTTTTGTGGGGGCAGCTGTAGTCTCCCGCTTCATGTAAATTGGCGGGGACTGTCCTTTCATAAACTTACAGAACTGGATCACGTATTTCTGGTTTCTGTAAAAACATCAAATGATGATACTACTGCATGTGCAGACTTTGCATTTACTCTCAATGCTTTTTAGATTTTTTAACTGTTTGGCTTTTAGTTCGTGTGAATTATAGAAGTATGATAGACTATTTCTGGTCATGTATGTACTTCGCTCCAGTCAAATGGCTTAACGTTATTGTTAAGACTTTTTGTCGAAAGTATTTATTTTAAACGCTTTATTAAAGATATTTTTATCGTGCTTTATAGACGACATGTAGTTACGTCGTTATTATTCTTTTACTTGTGGTTATTAACTTACATTGTGACTTAACGTTGTATGTTTCTGGTTCACAGGAGAAAAGCACACCATTTGTTTAGAAAATGTCAAGACGCAGGTAAGAACTATTTGTTTGTCGAATCAATATGTTATTTACGCTAACCCTAAATAAACGACAATACTTATTTTGTATTACTTCTGTATTACAATAGCAGTCGCCACACATTACAAGAAAGAAATGAAAACGCACCAGAACAGAACAAACCGCAGAGGAAAAGAAAAGGCGAGGTGAGATATTGCTATTTATTTGACATAATATGTAACTGAAAATTGTATAATCTTCTTTCCAATGTACGCAAATATTTAAATATCAAAACCTTATTTTCAGCAGTGCAATAGAAGAATCCCGTCAGCAGCTAAGAAACAAAATTATGAAATTCAGGTGAGCTAATTTGTATTATCATTAGTAAAATGTATATTTGTACATGATTTGTATTATTCATCCAAGAGCCAAACTAATTGTGTTTAGTTTAAGGAATGTTAGTTTGTTAGCATATAGCCTATGTTAGTGTTTCACTAGCAGTCAGTTTATTATGCAGTAGTTCAGTCATGCGCAGTAATGGTCTCACTGGGATAATCAGCGCGCCAGACCCTCCCGCGTTTATTCCCTTTATTCACCAGCCCGCGAAAATAATTATTTTATTTACTGATTGGGGGGGGGGGGGGGGGGGGGGGGGGGGGGGATAGGTGTTTAGTTTAGTATAGTATTTGTTATCTTTAGTATTAACTTTGTTTTGAAGCTATATTAATAAGAGTTCAGAAACATGCAATGGTGGTATTTGATACCTGAAAGGATATTCCTGTGCAGCAATACAGAATATAACCTATATACTATGCACACTATAAGTGTTTTTATGAAAAGAAATGTAATGGAAACACTATGCTTACTCTGTTCTTATACATGCCTTATGTAAGTGTATTTGGTTGAGCCTTATTCATATAACCCAAGTAGTAACAGCATATTTTTCTTTTTCTAGAACCGTTGTTTTGAAGGTGATAATAATCCCAGTGTCTTAATCGAGACTCCTCAGAAGGAGACTCATGAGGAGACCGGTAATCTCTCTGGTTTTAAGCGCTTCAGATTCAAGAACCTCTTTGTGAAGCCCTCTCCACTGCCATGCCTCAGGTAGGACCTGATCACAGCGTCTCATGCTTTGAAAAGTGAAATTAAATGCTTATAATAAATGTTTTTTTTTTCTACAAATAATGCGTAATGAAATGAACACTTGACAACGTTACCCATTTTTTTCTCTAACTAATCCAAAATCAGTAAAAACTATTTGGCTTGATTTGCTTTTCACCACTTGAAACATTTCCCGAGTCATGTATTGTTAGTTTATTACCAGCAGGATAAATTAGGTTAAATATCATTCAATGCTTTCTCTCTGGTTTAATTTACTGTTGTCCTGACAGTTGGGCCAGTTCAGATGATGTGTGGATAAAGATGCTGAACAAGGAGCTGAAGTATGTACATGACAAGAGCTTCATCCAGCAACATCCAGCCCTGCAGCCCAAAATGAGGTCTATTCTACTGGACTGGCTCATAGAGGTATGTTTGTTTTCATCCACATTTGTAAAAAAAACAACAATTTTATTTCTTGTAATCTAAATGTTTAATATGATATTAAATTCTTTCTGTGAAGGTCAGCGAAGTTTATACTCTGCACCGAGAGACGTTTTACTTGGCTCAGGACATCTTTGATCGCTTCATGCTCACTCAGAAAGACACTGGCAAAGATCAACTGCAGCTCATCGGCATAACATCACTCTTCATAGCCTCAAAGATAGAGGTACTTAAACTTTGGAGACTTTGTTTTGACAGTGTTAATACATTTTGTAGTCAATATTAAAGTCTAGAGATGCACCGATTACAATATTCTAGGCCGATTTTCCGATTTTTCTTGAGTTTGACCTGCCGATACCAATTTTAGCCGATTCCGATTTAATTTTTTCTAACCACTTTACAGCACACAAAAATGTTTATTTTCTATCTTCTCTTTAATAGAACATTTTGCATAGAACATTTTTTGAACAGATAATCACTATAAAATAGAACTATATAAAAAATTACTCCTGGTGTGGGAAATTCACACACATCTAAAGTGCAGTGTTATGGAAGAACCATTTCCTTCTTTTCACATCCAATATCCAACTAAAACAAATTGATATATTTAGCAAACTAAACTTCTGGATGAAAACAGCTAATGGGAATAAAATAATATATAAATAACAAATAAAAATAAAATAAAATGTAGCCTTGCAGTATAAAGATATTTCTCAAAACACACACAGGCCTATTGCAATCACTTGTACATCAATGGCAAGTTTTATTTCACAAACAGTTCTTCTCTCATCTGACACATGTCCAGCCAAGCTAAACAAGCGCTAAGCTCGGGTAAGTGGAGCAAGTGGGGAAACGATTGGGAAATAATAAAAACTAGTGCTGTCAAACGATTAAAATATTTAATCGCGATTAATCGCATTAATGTCATAGTTAACTCGCGATTAATCACACATTTTTATCTATTCTAAATGTCTCTTGATTTCTTTTTGTCCCATTCTTTTTTCTCATTTTAATGCTCTTATCAACATGGAAAAGTGGATCGGCTTGCTTTGTGCAAATGTTTTTTTATTGAAAACAACATTGACAATACTGTGTTCAATTTCACACTAACATTCTCACTTGGAGCAAATAATCTCTCACACAATGTAACACTGTCCATCAATAAAAGGGTGAAAGAAATACTGACGAGGTCCTGATATTGACGAGGGGGCGGAGAATTCGCATCAGCTGTGTGTGTGTGTGTGCCACTGCTTAGCCATCAAGTGGTATTTCAGACTGGACGTGCTGCGATGATGATAGCTCAGTTCACAACGACAAAACACACAGATCACTTTGGTCTTGTCAATGGAACCATTTGGCACCTTTTTAAAAGTAAACTTTCCATTCAGAATCTTATTGGCATCCATTTCGGCGTCTCGCGCTCGTCATCCACTCAAAACGTAACGTTAACCTACTATTTGGCCGGCTCGCAAGCCTAAACAAGTGTGTGCGGCATGCCTGTTGTTTTGTTTCCGGTCTAGCTAGATCCGCTTGCGCTTTCAAAACGTCCTCGCGCGGCGCAAGCCATTGAAATGAATGGGTTTCATAGCGCAGCGCTGCGCATGCCGCGTCCTGTTGCAAAAGCATGTGAAAAAAAAACTACAAAGTTTGCTAGGCCAAAAAGACCGTTAATCGCGCGATAAAAAAATTAACGCCGTTAAAATGGGTTTGCGTTAACGCCGTTAATAACGCGTTTAACTGACAGCCCTAATAAAAACAAGTTTAAATGGGTACATTTTCTATAAATATTTTTGAGTATTCATTTTCTTTCTGACATATACTCCAGTTCTTTTTAAAACACACCAGACATGCAAATTCTGTGCATTTTGGGCACTTTTGGTGTGAAATCTAGGGCTGTTTTCGACTAAGGATTTTCATAGTCGAATCTGAATCGACTGATAGTCGAACCTTTTTTTTTTTTTTTTTTTTAGATAGCAGCTAGACGTTCGGTTGAATAACTGTTCGTCTGTTATAGGACAACTCGCTCTACGTTTATTTAAAATGAACAGCAAGACAACTAGAAGTGAATGTGCTTTCCATTAAATGAATCCTTAACAAAAAAAACAAACGTTGCAATGAACGTGCTTTGTTTTAAATAAATCACACACAGTAAACAAAACCTTAACAAAAAAACTTTGCAATGAACTTTGCAATTTAGACGCGCAAACTGCGTGCCGGTGCGGTGAGACGTAGCCTACATGCTCGGGCAGATTCGGCTTGAAGTCGTTCATCCTCGGATGCGGCGTCGCGCGCGCTGTTACAAAAAAGCTGTGCACACAGCCAAGCGAAATTGGGTCTTGCCGGTCTTGCGCACCCAACGCGTCATTTTTTTGCCGTGCGCACCTTCGCGCTCGTGCGGACGTGTCGGGTATAAAGAAGGCTTTACTCCGTGTCAGCGCGCGCTCTGATCGGTAAAGGTGCACAGACCTCTCCCGAATCATCTCCAGCACTCAGCCTCCGACGCACCACTAACTCCGCCTCCGCTTCCCTCGTAAGATGATATTAGTTTTTAAACATTCTCTATGATAAAAAATGTTTGTAAAAAATATTTGAATAGCAGGGTTTTAGCGGTTATAGAGTTCTAATGACGGTGTTCAACTATAACCGTCGGTCTCACTGTTATATAATAACCGTCACACCCCTATTGGTTACATAACACTTCCCTACTATTCGACTATGAGGTTCACAGTCGAATCAGACCTCTCCGAATCGAATCGTCGAATCCTCGACTATTAGAAGTCAGCCCTAGTGAAATCATATTTATTTTGTCCATCAAACGTGTGCTTTCACTTTAATTAAACGCGAGCAGCGCAGCAAATAGACTCTGCGCCGAAACCCGTGCTTCACTGCTGCTCACGCGCTGCTCCTGCTCGCGGTGTGAATGCACTCGTTGATTAACATGCACGCCAAAAAAAAAAAACGCGCTGCTCACGCTTGCGGTGTGAAACGGCCATACTTCACGAGGTTTCCTACATGTGCATTCCGTGTGCACGTGTGATGCTGATGTTGCGCGATGTTAATCATGCAGCGCCAGAGTGCAGATTTGACCGGCATAAAATCGTAATATGTCAGACTGACCGGCCGGTCGCCGATCACGTGAAAATCGGCCGATTCCGGTCACCAGCCGATCAATCGGTGCATCTCTATTAAAGTCAACTGAAGAACATCACAGAACTCCACAGTGCCACTTTTTTCACAAATATCTCTGTTTGACACAGGAGATTTACCCGCCAAAGCTGCAGGAGTTTGCTTATGTGACGGACGGGGCCTGTAATGAGGAGGAGATTCTTTCTAAAGAGCTTGTCATGTTGAAGGCGTTAAATTGGGACCTCTGTCCTGAGACAGTCATCTCATGGTTGAAGCTCTACTCTCAAGTGGACTCTTTGAAGGATGACGCCAGTTTCCTCATTCCTCAGTTCTCACAGGAAACCTACATCCAAATCGCACAGGTGAGACTTTAGCTCCTTTGAAGTGAGTATGTATATTGTTGTTTTGATATATCTTGACGCCCCTTCTGACTCTTGCAGTTGTTGGATCTGTGCATTTTGGACATTAATTCTTTGGATTACCAGTATGGAGTCCTCGCTGCTGCTGCATTTTGTCACTTTACGTCTTTTGAAACGGTCCATAAAGTATCAGGTGAGCTTTCTGATCTTGGATGTGCTTTAATGATGGAAGTTGTTGTGTCTGAACTGGGCTAAGTATTTCCTTTTTCTTTCCCACCAGGGCTCACATGGGACAGCATATCAAGCTGTGTGCGGTGGATGAACCCATTTGTGCGGACGGTAGGCGAATGGCCCAGACCACAGCTGAAGGACTTCAAAAAGGTGGCGGCAGAAGATCGACACAACACACAGACCCACGTGGACTATCTGGCCATGCTGGTCAGTTCTCATTTCCATTGTCTCCTCAGTCAGGCTCATTTAAGATTTAACATGTTTTAACACAATCTTGTGTGTCTTTTCAGAGCGAAGCACATAATCGGCAGCAGGACAGCTTGGACCGGATGTCTCCGTTGGCTGTAGCGGGAATATTGACCCCTCCTAAAAGCACTGAGAAACCTGCTGTCTGACGGGTTTGAGGAGAACATGGCGTAGCTAGTCTTCATTATTGCCATCACAGCCCAGAGATGCGAGACCTTCTAGACCGACGCATCCAGAGACATACAGTCGTGGTTCTTTTGGGGTGGTCTATAGGAAACAAATCAACGGCTGAGATGCCGTAGCTCACAAAACCTCAGATGTTATGTGTGAAATTGAGGGAGAACCTAAATTTGGTTTCCTGAAGCAGTATTTGAAGCACTCAAAAGTGCCTTCCATCGAAGAATGGATTCAAATCCATTTTCTGAAGCTAGAAGTGAAACGTGAATGATCTCAGTCTCAGACTTAACCTGCTTACGAACTCAGAGGTCTGCACAAATGCTGCTGCTTCATGGATCATATGTTACCTTTTATGTTGTGTAAATAGAATTGAATTTTATTGTGTGTGTGTATGTGTGCGCTTGTTATGAAATGTTCAGAGTTTTGTCGTTAATGTGGTCCAATGTCAACCCAGTGGTGCTAAGTCTGCTTGTTAAACCGGACAACCCTGTAAGACGAGCAGAATCGGTTAGTGGTTTATTTTCTTAAATCTTTTGTGAACATCATTCCCGTGCTTTTTTTCTTCTGTGATTGGAAGATATTCCTGGAAGACTTGACTGTTTTTTTTTTTACCCCTCAGAAGTGAGTTTAACCAAACTGAATTTGAGCAAACTGCGTATTTATTTCATATAGGTAGATTTGTATTATTTGAATTGCAAATTTTCTTTCCTCAATGCCAAAGGCATATTTAATAATTTGAGGTGCTTGCTATTTATGAATTACATGCCTTGTTTGTAGCATAGCCTGATTTAAATTTGACCTGGACTTGAGCCAATGGTGTTAGCTACATTTGTTGGAATAAGAACAGTGTAAAAAGTACTATGAATTGTACATAAGATGTATATGTGTACAAATAACAATGTCAAGATTCTGTAATTTACAATGTGGAGTTATTAAAAAAATGAAAGAAAAAGAGCCATCTTCTTTGAGCTTAGACTGTGGGTGAATTAAAAAATATATATAATTTAGCATGATAACCATTACTCCCGTTTTCAGTGTCACATGATCCTTCAGAAATCAATCTAATATGCTGATTTGCTGCTCAAGAAATGTTTCTTGTTAAAAGCAGTTTAATACAATAGGCTTAACATTTAGGTGGAAATCATTATCCATTTTGTTTTTAGGATTCTTTAATGAATATGAAGTTTTATTCGAAATTATAACTGGGTCCCAGTCTATAAATATATATATAGCCTATACGCAAAAACATATACCAGAAAGGTGACATGGCCCTTCTATATATATATTATGCCACATTTAACAAAACATTCAATTGCATTAGAGAAAATAAATGCAAAAATTGAAAATATAATTTGTAATGGCTTTTTTAAATGATTGCCATTTGGTGTGATACATTGCAGTGAATTAATACATTTTAAGTGGCCCTTAAGTGTCTAAACTCTAAGAAATGTTTCACAGCAGTTTTACATACATACACTGATCATTTTATATAATTTGTACCCATAGAAATGCACAAACCTGATCTAACATGAAGCCATTTTGTCACCTCTTCACTGTGTAGCATGCGAGTATCACGGCATGGGGGAGCTGATGTACCTTTTGGTGGAGTGACAAAGGAAGAGCACCAAGACAAACACATTTGAATTGCAAACTGTCCTAATGAGGGCGTTGAGGTGCTGTTGTGACGTCTGAGTCCCCTAAAAAGCCACTGGAGTTGTTGCTGTTTTCACCTCCAGATCAACTTTAGAGGAAAGACGATAAAGACAAGCTCCTTTTGATATACAATGTGTTTTGACAGGAAACTTTTACAGCAGCTCAAGTTTGAGTATTTGCAGGAGGCGTTCAGTTCCATGATAAAAGAGTTTTTCTTATTGTTAAAGTTGGATAAGGCATTGGTCTCTTGCCATGTTGTTACATATTACACTCATTTGATAAATGTTATTGCAGTGGTCAGCTGGTGTTTGCCAGACATGTGGCTGGTGATGAAGACATGGACTTTCCTTACAATGCCTCTGTTGTGCGAGTTATTGTGTAGTTCTGGGGAACGACTGTCCCCTCCTTATTAAGCTTCCTACCCCTGAACTCCCAACCCCCTGCAAGACCCTCCGAGACAAAGAACCCACTCCAAACACACGCTTTTACTTTTAATGATGCGTGTCCCACATACCGGTGGCTTGGAGAACTTTCAGACAGATGGAGCCAGCGAATAATAAAATTAAAAAGTAAAAATAATTTTATATATATACACACAAGAAGAATTTACGATGATGGTGACTCAAAGACACCTTTACAAACATATATAAACTCAGCAAAAAAAAGAGAAACATCCCTTTTTCCTCCCAAATAAGCTTTACAGATACTGGAAAGGGTTTAAACAATGTTTTTCATACTGGTTCACTGAACCATAAAGAATTATTGCAATGCAGCTATAATGGAACAGTCCTTAAGAAGACACTAACAGTTTACAGGCAATAGAAACAGAAGGTCACAGATCCAATAACTCAGGACATTAAAGAGACCTTTCCACCGACTCGGAAAAACACGAGATGAAAGATGCCCAGGATCCCGGATCACCTGTGTGAACATGCCATAGTCCTGCAGATGTGACCAGAGCAATAAACTGCCATGTCCGTAATGTGAGACACCTGAGACAGTGATCATCCTTGCAGTGCTAAACCATGTGTATATGTCCACCCAGGCGTGTCCAAGAACTTGCAAGTGCCTTGGTGGAAGAGTGGAGTAACATCTTACTGAAGATCTGCAAATCTACAGTCCACGAGGAGGAGATGCACTAGTAAAGCAACTCCTGGCCACACCAGATACTGACTGCTACTTAACATTTTTTAATTTTATACAAATTCATACAAATATTTACACTTGGTAAGAAATTTGGAAAAAGCAGTTTAAAGTGAGATGATGATTTTTTTGCCTCATGACACCCAGTATAGTATGACTTGACTCCAAATAAGGAGAAATACACTGATGATGAGCCAAAACATTATGACATATACCTGCCAAACAGAGGTGGGCACAAATACATCAAAAACTATTTTGTTACAAAATACAAATACTGGCTCATGAAATGTAACAAAATAAAATACAAAATACTGATGTGAAAAATGTATTTAAATAAAATACAAGTAATTAGTATTTTGAAAATACAAAAATACTCCCACAATAATCTTAAGTCTTTTTTTTTGTATTACTGAAAGGTCAATAACACAAATATGATAAATGTGTAAATTCAAAATGGCGAAGTAGCAAAATAAAAAAGTATGGCCATTTCACTAAATCTCTACAGGGCCTGAAATAGCTCCCTCTGACGTAAATGGCATGTATAGCTAAGTTCACATCAATGGTGTGGTAGTTTTATACAAAATCAATATCAATATTTCTCATATGTAATACGTTTATATTGTGAACGCTTGCTTAGCATGGAGATTTCAGTGGAGTTACGACAGACGCGCTGTTTCATAATAGGTAGGGCATATGATGTCCTTTTAAGAATGACAACACAGTGCATTGATCTCATAAGGCACAATTATTAGGTGTTCAAGCACGAAGTGCTGAAAACCTATTGTAATTGTAAGGATTTTTATTATTAGGTGTTCAAGCACGAAGTGCTGAAAACCTATTGTATTTGTACTGATTTTTATTATTATTATTATTATTATTATTATTATTATTCTTCTGCCGTAAAACGCATCGTGCAGAACAAACCGTAAGTGCTGGAGCTCTGAAACTTTGTCAGAGGGTAGTACAAAAATCGAGGAGAGCCTCAGAAAGTATGACCCCGATTGGCCTATAGGTGGCGCTACAGCAATCAATTGCGCGAAACTGCTCATAACTCCTAAACCGTATGTCGTAGACTCAAGTGTCTTATATCATTGGAAAGCTGGAGGCCTGAAGAACAAAACGTATATCTCCGATTTCATTTCCGGTATGCAAATTTTTCCGCCATTTTGAATTTTGTCAAAAACCTACTTTTGCGAACTAGTCCCTGGTTTTTCGCCCGATCAAAACCAGACAAATGCATACATGTTCTCTGGAGTCTGAATATCAATAATCATTGAAAAAAAGTTGAATTTTCGATTCACGGTCGCTAGGGGGAGTAAAATGATCGTTGTGGGAGGAGCCTATTTTACTAATATGGCTATAACTCGAGAAGTAAATGAGATATCTTCACCAATCTTGGAACACATGTGTATGAGTTCAATCTGAGGTCACAGTAAAAAAATCGCGTCGACCTAACACTAGGTGGCGCTATAACACACAAAAAACCTAAATCGGGCTATGACCACCTGACCGTTAGTCCGATTGACTTAAAAATTGGTATGCAGTGTCTTGGTCCAAGGTGCCATGTATGTGTATGAGGAAATTGGCGTAACTCAAAAAACATGGCCGCCATCGGCCAATGAATTTGAGCACCTATTACACGAGGTTAACGGAGGCCAATCGGAACGAAACTCGACGGACATGTTTGACTCATGGCCCAAGAGGTCTGTAAGAGTTTTGAAAGAAATTGGCCACTAGTTGGCGCTAACGAGTTTTACGGCTCTGTAATCACGTGGTGTTGCACACATCCCGAAAATATGCATATCATTTGATAGATCTCCTCAGGATGAACAACTTTCCCTCTAGAACCATTGCTGTCAATCAAATCGTTCATTAAATATTCACGAATATGTTAAAAACCTACTTTTGCGAACTAGTCCCTGGATTTTTGCCCGATTGGAACCAGACCAGTCTAGGACAATTCTCTGGACTCTCTAGATCAATAATCATTGAAAAAAAGTTGAACTTTTGCATTTTTCGTATGGCTATAACAGGGTCATTTAGAAAAGGGGCGTGTCAAATACACACAAAAGCCTATAAATCATAAATAAAAACTCAGAACTAAACAAAAATTGGTGAGCATATGTGTCATAACATGGTGAAGAAGCATGCAAAGTTTCATGGAGATCGGACCATAGTTGGCGCTATAACTGTCAAAAAGCTTTAAAACCATACATTTCCTATGGCAAATTGCCTGTATTGGCTGTAAATGCTGATCTCTTAAATGAATGCTCAGATCTTCTTTAAAAAAGGTCAAGAACATGTGTAATATCACTCTGTACGGCATTGAAAAATTTCAGACAAATCAGACAAAATTTGCCTCTATAATTAATTGTCACAGGAAGCCTCAAAACGAAAGTAAAACATTGGGCCACGCCCCCCCAAGCACGAATTCACTCATAACTCGAAAACGGAAAGTCTCTGCCCGCTGAAATTTTGATGGTAAGGTCCTCTCGGGGATCTTGATCCAAATCTTTCGTCGCGGGGCTCGGGAGCGCCCCCCCGCGGATCGCTAATCTGTGAGAACCCCAACTTGAAACGGCTGTAACTCTTGATCCAGACCATCTAGATCCTTGTGGAAGAGCTTGTTGGAAAGGGCTCGTCCTCATCTAGCTTCGATTCGAGTTTGGTGCGATTTGGCCTGGGCATTCCCGAGATATAAGCCCACAAAGATATGCATTTAAACGGACATTACTCCCGACAGCAATCACTCAGCAACACGGGAATGGTCTTGTTCAAGAGGGCTCCTCTAACCCTATCTAAGTTCTGAGTTTCAGATTTTTTCACTTTCTCGTTCCCGAGATATAAGTAAAAAAAAAAACGAATTTCCTGTCATTCATTTCAACCGTTTATGTAGGCTGTAAAACCGCTGTTGTCCACTAGAGGGAGCAACAGCATTAGATATTTTTAATCTTTTTTAACCAGTTTTCAGCAATGGCTAACAAACAAATGCTTATAATATAATATTAAATAATGATTTATTAGAAAGTTTAATATTTTTACATCACAAATAAATATCTGAAATGCTTAAGGACCACAAAAAGAGATTTTCACAATATCATAACCCACAATTGTGTGTTTGTGTGTGTGTGTAAGCATGCATAATGGTATTCACATTGAAAGACTGGTTTGCTTTAGTGCACAATACTCAGGGTTTCTGCAGGGTTTAGTCAGTCAAATTTAAGACCTTTTAAGACCTTTTTATGACCAATATTATTTAAATTTATGACCTACTCGAATTACGAAAAATAACTTCCTTTCAAAAGTCTTTTTTTATTGACTTTCATTAAAAGTAATAAGTTTAATTATTTAAAGGTTCCATTTTCTTAAGAGTAACAAACTGAAGGCTCCCTTTTCCTAAGTATCAATAACACAGGAACAACACAACACTTATCACGATAATATCAGTCAATATCGATAATTATGACGATAAATGTCAATTCTTTATTTCTTTGAACTTTGAAGGCAGATTTTTGTTCCTAACTGAAAGTTGTAGAAACCAGAGCGTTAATTGTGGTTTTAAACTACTCTTTATTGTCAAAACATATCATGACAAACACTTGCCAAACAGGTGAACATTTCACAAATCTGAGGTAGAACATTCAAACATTTGTATTTTTTCCTTAACAAAAATAATATCTTTATTTCAAAATTAATTTCTTAGTTTCTGCATGTGCTAATGGGGGATATTGTTTCAAGTCTTGAAACAGGTTTGTGTTGCCTGGCTTTGATGGCACGTATCTTTATGAAATGTATGAAAAACAGTAGGCTATAGCCTAAATACATAAATACTGTAATTATATTCCATTAGTCCTTTAATACATTGTCTACATTAATAATATAATACAATTCAATATGTATCCCACATTTCATGGTGCAGTTAATATTACTAGGCTAACGTTACAGTAAAACCATGGTAAAGGATGTAAATGTGTAGATGGAAAAGCTTTCTGACTGTATAGTTGCGCACAGTGTTTCTCCTGTTCGTCAGCGCTGTTTCATCTGCCTTTAAACTGGTTTAAATCACTGAGACATTTGTGTTCTTCGCTGAATTGAAGTGCTTCTCACTGGATCTCGTGATCGAGACTGATCAAAGTTAACCATAGACAGTAAAAGAACGTGTCTGCTCTAGTGAGCTTGATCGCGCTACGCTGCCGTTTGGACTTTGAGCCGAGCGGATAAACGCTCCGTGAGGCGCGCGCGGTTCAAATGAGTTTCGTTCCGCTTTTGGCGCATAAACATGATCTAACATTTATCGAACTCTTGATATCGTTTTATAGAGAAAACATTATATCGCGATAATGAATGAATGAGCATATCAATTTAAGATGTGGCTAAATGTAATTTATGACCTTGTATGGAAAAGCCGGACGTTTTTATGACTTTTTATGACCCCGCGGAAACCCTGATACTGATTAAACCAAGTAGTTCAAAATAAAAGTGGTACTATAGCAATAAGTGGTCTTCTACTACCCTCTGCTGGACATTATACTTATTAATAGTCTTTTCACATGTGCTTTTGCATTCATATATTCAGACACTAAAAAATAACCTTATGTGACAATTACTATAATAACACAATCATATTTTGTCTTTCAATTCACTTTACTGTTCTGAAGCTTCACATAATTGCTAACAACGTGGTAAATCATAGTAAATCATGCTACAATCCTGCTGAATCATTCTAGAATGTGGTATATCATGATAAATTATTGTGTAACATTCGGTCACAACAAGGTAACATCAAGGTAAACTAAGACAAACCATGGTAAACTGACTATTGTAGTACATTGAGAAATATGAATCCTGAAGGACAATTGCAGTAAACATTTCTTTTTTCCATCACATAGTTCAAATATCTGTATCTACAACAGAATGTGTGTGTGTAGTCCTAGGTTTCTGAATAAATGCTGAATAATCTGATTAATAGCTTGCAAAGACATTAAATGCTTATAGACCATTAAAATATATTTATATAATGACTTTGTGTGTATGTGTGTGTGTGTGTGTGTGTGTGATCAAATGTCTACATATGAGTGTAAAAGCACCTGTGAAAACACTTTATTAATAAGTAGAATGGCCAGCAGAGGGCAGTAGAAGACCACTTATTGTCTCACTCTCATTTTGACACACTTGATTTTCAACAGTAAATCAAAGCACTAAAGCAAACCAGTTTTTCCATGTTAACTATTATAACACAATCATTTTTTGTCAGAGTTTATCACTTCATTTTTATTGGCCCTTCACATCAATGCAGCAATGTGGTAAATCATGGTAAATCACGATAGAAACATGGTAAATCATAGTAAAAAATACTATTACATGGTGGATCATGGCAAATCATGCTAGCAATGTGATGAATCATGGTAAATCATGCTACAATCCTGGTAAATCATTCTAGAATGTGGTATATCATGGTAAATCATCCTATAACATGGGAAATCATGGTAAACTGTGGTAAATCATGCTAGATTCATGGTAAATCATACTGGAACATGGTAGATCATGAAAAATCACACTAAATTTGGTATATCATGGTAAATCATGCTAAAACATGGTCTATTCCATCTATGATGTCAATGTTTAAATGCTTGCTACATAAAACTTAATGTCTTTTGATGCTTTTGTGCTTAACGGCCTTAAAGGCCTTAACTGCTTGAACACCGCTAAATGCTGCTAGCAGCTTTAATTAGGTGTTCAAGCACGAAGTGCTGAAAACCTATTGTATTTGTAAGGATTTTTATTAGGTGTTCAAGCACGAAGTGCTGAAAACCTATTGTATTTGTACTGATTTTTATTATTATTAGGTGTTCAAGCACGAAGTGCTGAAAACCTATTGTATTTGTACTGATTTTTATTATTATTATTATTATTATTATTCTCCTGTAAAACGCATCGTGCAGCCCAAACCGTAAGTGCTGGAGAGTTGAAACTTTGTCAGATGGTAGTACAAAAATCGAGGAGAGGTTATCAAATTATGAGCCCGATTGGCCCATAGGTGGCGCTATAGCAACCAATTGCGCGAAACTGCTCATAACTCCTAATCCGTATGTCGTAGACTCAAGTGTCTTATATCATTGGAAAGCTGGAGGCCTGAAGTAAAAAACGTATATCTCCGATTTCATTTCCGGTATGCAAATTTTTCCGCCATTTTGAATTTTGTCAAAAACCTAATTTTGCGAACTAGTCCCTGGTTTTTCGCCCGATCAAAACCAAACAAATGCATACATGTTCTCTGGAGTCTGATTATCAATCGTTATCGAAAAAAAGTTGAATTTTCGATTTCCGGTCGCTAGGGGGAGTAAAATGATCGTTGTGGGAGGAGCCTATTTTACTAAAATGGCTATAACTCGAAAAGTAAATGAGATATCTTCACCAAACTCAAGAGACATGTGTATGAGGACAGTCTGAGGTCACAGTAAAAAGATCGCGACAATCGAACACTAGGTGGCGCTATAACATAAAAAAAACATAAAAAGGGCTATGACCACCTGACCGTTAGTCCGATTGACTTGAAAATTGGTATGCAGTGTCTTGGTCCAAGGCCCCATGTATGTCTATGAGGAAATTGGCGTAACTCAAAAAACATGGCCGCCATTGGCCAATGAATTTGAGCACCTATTAGACAAGGTTAACGAAGGCCGATCGGGACGAAACTCGATGGGCATGTTCAACTCATGGCCCAAGAGGTCTGTAAGAGTTTTGAAAGAAATCGGCCACTAGTTGGCGCTAACGAGTTTTACGGCTCTGTAATCACGTGGTGTTGCACACATCCCCACAATATGCATATCATTTGATAGATCTCCTCATGCTAAACAACTTTGCCTCTAGAACCATTGCTGTCAATTAAATCGTTCATTAAATATTCACGAATATGTTAAAAACCTACTTTTGCGAACTAGTCCCTGGTTTTTCGCCCAATCGGAACCAGACCAGTCTAGGTCAATTCTCTGGACTCTCTAGATCAATAATTATCGAAAAAAAGTTGAACTTTTGCATTTTTCGTATGGCTATAATAGGGTCATTTAGAAAAGGGGCGTGTCCAAATACACTCAAAAGCCTATAAATCATAAATAAAAACTCAGAACTTGACAAAAATTGATGAGCATATGTGTCATACCATGGTGAAGAAGCATGCAAAGTTTCATGGAGATCGGACAATAGGTGGCGCTATAACTGTTGAAAAGCTTTAAAACCATGCATTTCCTATGGTAAATTGCCTGTATTGGCTGTAAATGGCCTTTTCCATCTATGATTGTAAAATTTTCATATCTTAATTTTTAAAACCAGTGCAGTACAATTATCTGGACTCTCTAGATCAATAATTATCAGAAAAGGTATCATTTTTTCATTTGAATGGCTATAATAGTGTAAATTGGATGGCTAAAAGATTTTGGATGGCTATAACAGCCAATAAGTGGTATTTTACTGCCCCCTGCTGTCATTTCATCATACTACTCCCTAATATTGTTATATATAATTGAAATGTAGACTTTATTAAATCATTATTTTCACATTTACAATCACATTTTGTCCAAATTCATCTATTGGAGTATTATGGACTGCATTTATTTATTTTATTTATTACTATTTACAATTGTGTCACAGGAAGGCTGAAAACGAAAGTATAACGTTGGGCCACGCCCCCCAAGTACAAATTCACTCATAACTCGAAAACAGAAAGTCTCTGCACGCTCAAATTTTGATGGTAAGGTTCTCTCGGGGTTCTTGATCCAAATCTATCGTCGCGGGGCTCGGGAACGCCCCCCGCGACGAATTCTTAGTTAATGTTAACTAATGTAGTTAACATTAACTAAGAATGAACAATACTCCTTCAGCATTTGTTAATCTTTGTTAATGTTAATTTCAACATTTACAAATACTTTATTAAAATCTTGTTAACATTAGTTAATGCACTGTGAACTAACATAAACTAACAATGAACAGCTGGATTTGTATTAACTAATGTTAACAAAGATGAACAAAAACAGTAACAAATGTATTGCTCATGGTTCATGTTAATACATTAACTACTGTTTAATAAATGAACCTTATTGTAAAGTGTTACCGACATTTTTAATCTTTTTTGTCTGCTTTCAGCATTGGCTAACAAACAAACGCTTAAAGCTATTTTTTTATTAGTTTTAATATAGTTTTATATTATTACATCACAAAGAAATATGTTAAATGCATGCTTATACACCATTAAAAGAGATTTTCACAATAACATATCCCGTGTGTGTGTGTGTAAGCATATGTCTACATATGAAGCACTTGTGTGACCAGCAGAGGGCAGTAGAAGACCACTTATTGGCTCACTTTCATTTTGACACACTTGATTAGGGATGGGAATTGATAAGAATTTAACGATTCCGATTCCATTATCGATATTGCTTATCGATTCGATTCCTTATCGATTCTCTTATCGATTCTCATTGGGTGAGGGAATAAGTACAAATTAGTTTGTTTGTATTAACTTATTGAACTTATAACTTATTTTGTTTGTTAATTATTATTAACTCGCTGACACAGCACAGAGTATTAGGGGTGTGAACCTACAATGGTCTCACGGTTCGGTTCGATTCCGATTATCATGTCATCGATTCAGTTCAATTTGATATCTCGATGCATTACATGCACTGCATCCTCAATTTTACTTCAAAAGTGATGTGTGTGTGTGTGTGTGCGTTCGCGTGTTCACCCATTCGTGAAGTCGCAGTGACAGAAACAGTGACATTCCAGTTTAAGTTTCATGGGACTAAAGTCTGTTCATGATGTGTGGCCAAATGTTTCTGCATATTGGAGGCCCCCCCCCCCCCCCCCTTTGACGAAATGGAAATTTTACAGGTGTTGCAGCAAGTGACCATATTGTTATGAGGCGCCGTCATACTCTCATTGAGCATGTGCGCGAGTTTGAGTGTGTGTGTGCTCGCGTCTCATATTAGTATGTGCGTGGAGAGTTTGTGTGTGCGCGCGCGTCTCATATGAGTTTGTGTGTGTGTGCGCGCGCGCGTCTCATATGAGTAGGTGCGTGCAGAGTTTGTGTGTGCGCGCGCGTCTCATATGAGTTTGTGTGTGCGCGCGCGCGTCTCATATGAGTATGTGCCTGGAGAGTTTCGCGCATCTCGTGTGTAGAGTTTGCATGTATGCGTGAGCGACTTTAGGTGTGTCGTTGTGCATTTCATATGTATTTGTTTGAGCATTCAGCAGTATACATGTATGTTTGACTACTTAGTATACGTGTATATGTAAGTGTTTCATATATGTGTGCGTGAATGAAGTTTGATTTAAGCCCTAGACGGCACCTCATATATTGTCGTCTTTTCGCGTGAAATATAACCAAACGAGCGCTTCTGCCTCGATGTTATGTTTGATGCGTTCTGAATCAAAATAACGCAGCGCGTGTGTGACGTCATGACACATTTGCAACGAGCGGAACCGATAAGCGGAATCGTTAAGCAGGCATACTAACGGTTCCAGGGAATTGGTTAACTGGGCACCGGTTCTGAAGAAGAAAATTAATATAAAATAGTACTGCAAAAAAAACAGTTTACTGTAGTGTAAAGCTATTCTATTGCTGTTATATATTTATTGTCCAACATTTACATTTTAGTACAATTACATTTATTTGCTGAATTCGTTTATTTCATTGAACTTATTTTTGTATGTAAGGTTATGTGTACCTCCTGGGAAACGGTCTAACGTTATAACTTTATGAACTTACATCACTTTATTCTTCTTACCTGTCACACTTAATGTAGAGATTAATATAATTAATCAAATCCTTGAACTTCCCTGTCTCAAGTTATGTGGGGGAAAAGCCTAGTAGCAACTTCTTTTTAACGGATATAACGTTAACTGTTGTGAATTAAAATAATCACCTAATTATTTCAACCTAAAAATGACCTCTGCACTGGACTAAATATATGTACAATATATGACTGCCGAGTCGCTTTCACCCCAAAATGGCGGACGCGTAGGGCTGCTGCTGGGCGCTGGTGTTGCAATGGAACGTTCTATTGGCTTTCACTTCTTGTCAATATACGTTCTTTGCCTGAACTAACAATGAACAGCTGGATTTGTATTAACTAACGTTAACACTAGAAGTGCCAGAATTCCATAACTACTAGAACTGCCACAAGCGGTCATTTTGACCGTTAGATTGCAAACTCTATATCTTTAATGATAAATACCCAATTGAGAGATTAATGCATTTGTTGTATTAGGATATCTTTTAAAAACAAAACAACACCAAACTGTACATTTAAAAAAGTTTAATTATACATTTATAAATAATAATATCAGTAGCCCGTAATTATAGCATAGGGCCTATTCACAACAGAGCTATATTTCCATATCCCTTCAACATAACTCAGAACAAGATAATAACAACTAAAAGTATCTTATTTAGATATTCTTTTGACAGTGAGAGAGACAATGTCACGGTTTATGAATTCGCTGTCTCCTTTCTCGTCTTGTTGTGTGTGTGTGTGCGTGGTCGCTGATCAATGCAGCTTATCAGCACGTGCGCTCTGATCAAGGCGCCAGCTGCAACTGATCAGCGATTCGACCCTTTTCAGTGTTACTGTTCTCGCCTAGTCTTTGGGTGTTTCTCAAAACCAAGAATGCAAAGAACGGACTTGTGTTCTTCGGGAGAACGCTCTTGCTAGTTGTACTTGGAAGAATGAACTCACAAGGTGACGAGCACACAGAACGCTGCTGACAGTTTGAGACGATGTGTTCTTGCTGGTATTGCGCAATAATACCCCCGCACAGACGCCGTCTGCAGTACCCAAACATAACGAGAATTATTGACGATAACAGCCAGGCTGCAATGGTCTCTTGGCTGTGGGGAAAAACGAGTCTGTGAGCAAACTGGCCGGTTGGCTCGATAGCTAACGTTACACCCGCAGGCGCTTATGGAGATTCTCACTTCCGAAAACGTTTGAGCACATTTTCGATTAGCCATACATTTTCGTAAAAATGCCAATATTTGAAATCTAGACAGTTGATTTCTCGCATCAAATGTTCTCCGAAGTGAATTTAGTGATGAAATAGTGTACGTAATTGTAGAAAAACGAAATACTGTATTGACCTGCCTCTCCTTCCTCGAATGCCGAATTGAATGCTGGGATTTTTCTGCCGTCAAGTTCACACAAGTTACACACTGCATCACTTTCATTTTGACTCACTTGATTTTCACCAGTTTTCTGCACTAAAGCAAACCAGTTTTTCCATGTTAACTATTATAACACAATCATATTTTGTCAAAGTTTATCACTTCATTTTTATTGACACTTCATATTAATGCTAGCAATATGGTGCATCATGGTAAATCACAATAGAAACATGGTAAATCATTGTAAACAATACTATTACATGGTGTATCATGGCAAATCATGCTACAATCCTGCGGTAAATCATTCTAGAATGTGGTATATCATGGTAAATCATCCTATAACATGGTAAATCATGCTAGAATCATATTAAATCATACTAGAATATGTTCAATTGTGGTAAATCATGCTAGAACAGGATAAATCATGGCGAATCATACTAGAACTTGGTATATCATGGTAAACTATGGTAAATTATGCTAGATTCATGGTAAATCATACTGGAACATTGTAAATAAGGAAAAATCACACTGAAATGTGGTATATCATGGTAAATCATGCTAAAACATGGTCTATGATCTCAGTGGTTAAATGCTTGCTATATACAACTTAATGTCTTTTGATGCTTTTGTGCTTAACGGCCTTAAAGGCCTTAAATGCTTGAACACCGCTAAATGCTGCTTGTTATTATTAGGTGTTCAAGCACGAAGTGCTGAAAACCTATTGTATTTGTACTGATTTTTATTAGGTGTTCAAGCACGAAGTGCTGAAAACCTATTGTAATCGTCCTGATTTTTAGGTGTTCAAGCACGAAGTGCTGAAAACCTATTGTAATTGTAAGGATTTTTATTATTAGGTGTTCAAGCACGAAGTGCTGAAAACCTATTGTATTTGTAAGGATTTTTATTATTATTAGGTGTTCAAGCACGAAGTGCTGAAAACCTATTGTATTTGTACTGATTTTTATTATTATTATTATTATTATTATTATTATTATTATTCTCCTGTAAAACGCATCGTGCAGCCCAAACCGTAAGTGCTGGAGAGTTGAAACTTTGTCAGATGGTAGTACAAAAATCGAGGAGAGGTTATCAAATTATGAGCCCGATTGGCCCATAGGTGGCGCTATAGCGATCAATTGCGCGAAACTGCTCATAACTCCTAAACCGTAAGTCGTAGACTCAAGTGTCTTATATCATTGGAAAGCTGGAGGCCTGAAGTAAAAAACGTATATCTCCGATTTCATTTCCGGTATGCAAATTTTTCCGCCATTTTGAATTTTGTCAAAAACCTAATTTTGCGAACTAGTCCCTGGTTTTTCGCCCGATCAAAATAAAAAAAATGCATACATGTTCTCTGGAGTCTGAATATCAATAATTATTGAAAAAAAGTTGAATTTTCGATTCACGGTCGCTAGGGGGAGTAAAATGATCGTTGTGGGAGGAGCCTATTTTACTAAAATGGCTATAACTCGAAAAGTAAATGAGATATCTTCATCAAACTCAAGAGACATGTGTATGAGGACAGTCTGAGGTCACAGTAAAAAGATCGCGACGATCGAACACTAGTTGGCGCTATAACATTAAAAAAACATAAAAAGGGCTATGACCACCTGACCGTTAGTCCGATTGACTTGAAAATTGGTATGCAGTGTCTTGTTCCAAGGCCCCATGTATGTGTATGAGGAAATTGGCGTAACTCAAAAAACATGGCCGCCATTGGCCAATGAATTTGAGCACCTATGAGACGAGGTTAACGAAGGCCGATCGGAACGAAACTCGATGGGCATGTTCGACTCATGGCCCAAGAGGTCTGTAAGAGTTTTGAAAGAAATTGGCCACTAGTTGGAGCTAACGAGTTTTACGGCTCTGTAATCACGTGGTGTTGCACACATCCCCACAATATGCATATCATTTGATAGATCTCCTCATGCTAAACAACTTTGCCTCTAGAACCATTGCTGTCAATCAAATCGTTCATTAAATATTCACGAATATGTTAAAAACCTACTTTTGCGAACTAGTCCCTGGTTTTTCGCCCGATCGGAACCAAACCAGTCTAGGTCAATTCTCTGGACTCTCTAGATCAATAATTATCGAAAAAAAGTTGAACTTTTGCATTTTTCGTATGGCTATAATAGGGTAATTTAGAAAAGGGGCGTGTCAAAATACACTCAAAAGCCTATAAATCATAAATAAAAACTCAGAACTTGACAAAAATTGATGAGCATATGTGTCATACCATGGTGAAGAAGCATGCAAAGTTTCATGGAGATCGGACAATAGGTGGCGCTATAACTGTTGAAAAGCTTTAAAACCATGCATTTCCTATGGTCAATTGCCTGTATTGGCTGTAAATGGCCTTTTCCATCTATGATTGTAAAATTGTCATATCTTAATGTTTAAAACCAGTGCAGTACAATTATCTGGACTCTCTAGATCAATAATTATCAGAAAAGGTATCATTTCTTCATTTGAATGGCTATAATAGTGTAAATTGGATGGCTATAAGATTTTGGATGGCTATAACAGCCAATAAGTGGTATTTTACTGCCCCCTGCTGTCATTTCATCATACTACTCCCTAATATTGTTATATATAATTGAAATGTAGACTTTATTAAATCATTATTTTAACATTTACAATCACATTTTGTCCAAATTCATCTATTGGAGTATTATGGACTGCATTTATTTATTTTATTTATTACTATTTACAATTGTGTCACAGGAAGGCTGAAAACGAAAGTATAACGTTGGGCCACGCCCCCCAAGTACAAATTCACTCATAACTCGAAAACAGAAAGTCTCTGCACGCTAGGTAAGGTTCTCTCGGGGTTCTTGATCCAAATCTATCGTCGCGGGGCTCGGGAACGCCCCCCGCGACGAATTCTTAGTTAATGTTAACTAATGTAGTTAACATTAACTAAGAATGAACAATACTCCTTCAGCATTTGTTAATCTTTGTTAATGTTAATTTCAACATTTACATATACTTTATTAAAATCTTGTTAACATTAGTTAATGCACTGTGAACTAACCTGAACTAACAATGAACAGCTGGATTTGTATTAACTAATGTTAACAAAGATGAACAAAAACAGTAACAAATGTATTGCTCATGGTTCATGTTAATTAATACATTAACTACTGTTTAATAAATGAACCTTATTGTAAAGTGTTACCGACATTTTTAATCTTTGTTATCAGCTTTCAGCATTGGCTAACAAACAAACGCTTAAAGCTATTTTTTTATTATTTTAAATATAGTTTTATATTATTACATCACAAAGAAATATGTTAAATGCATGCTTATACACCATTAAAAGAGATTTTCACAATAACATATCCCGTGTGTGTGTGTGTGTAAGCATATGTCTACATATGAATGGAAAAGCACTTGTGTGACCAGCAGAGGGCAGTAGAAGACCACTTATTGGCTCACTTTCATTTTGACACACTTGATTAGGGATGGGAATTGATAAGAATTTAACGATTCCGATTCCATTATCGATATTGCTTATCGATTCGATTCCTTATCGATTCTCTTATCGATTCTCATTGGGTGAGGGAATAAGTACAAATTTGTTTGTTTGTATTAACTTATTGAACTTATAACTTATTTTGTTTGTTAATTATTATTAACTCGCTGACACAGCACAGAGTATTAGGGGTGTGAACCTACAATGGTCTCACGGTTCGGTTCGATTCCGATTATCATGTCATCGATTCAGTTCAATTTGATATCTCGATGCCTCAATTTTACTTCAAAAGTGATGTGTGTGTGTGTGTGTGTGCGTGCGCGTGTTCACCCGTTCGTGAAGTCGCAGTGACAGAAACAGTGACATTCCAGTTTAAGTTTCATGGGACTAAAGTCTGTTCATGATGTGTGGCCAAATGTTTCTGCATATTGGAGGTCCCCTCCCCCCCCTTTGACGAAATGGAAATTTTACAGGTGTTGCAGCAAGTGACCATATTGTTATGAGGCGCCGTCATACTCTCATTGAGCATGTGCGCGAGTTTGAGTGTGTGTGTGCTCGCGTCTCATATGAGTATGTGTGTGGAGAGTTTGTGTGTGCGCGCGCGTCTCATATGAGTTTGTGTGTGCGCGCGCGCGTCTCATATGAGTATGTGCGTGCAGAGTTTGTGTGTGCGCGCGCGCGTCTCATATGAGTATGTGCGTGCAGAGTTTGTGTGTGCGCGCGCGTCTCATATGAGTTTGTGTGTGCGCGCGCGCGTCTCATATGAGTATGTGCCTGGAGAGTTTCGCGCATCTCGTGTGTGTAGAGTTTGCATGTATGCGTGAGCGACTTTAGGTGTGTCGCTGTGCATTTCATATGTATTTGTTTGAGCATTCAGCAGTATACATGTATGTTTGACTACTTAGTATACGTGTATATGCAAGTGTTTCATATATGTGTGCGTGAATGAAGTTTGATTTAAGCCCTAGACGGCACCTCATATATTGTCGTCTTTTCGCGTGAAATATAACCAAACGAGCGCTTCTGCCTCGATGTTATGTTTGATGCGTTCTGAATCAAAATAACGCAGCGCGTGTGTGACGTCATGACACATTTGCAACGAGCGGAACCGATAAGCGGAATCGTTAAGCAGGCATACTAACGGTTCCAGGGAATTGGTTAACTGGGCACCGGTTCTGAAGAAGAAAATTAATATAAAATAGTACTGCAAAAAAACAGTTTACTGTAGTGTAAAGCTATTCTATTGCTGTTATATATTTATTGTCCAACATTTACATTTTAGTACAATTACATTTATTTGCTGAATTCGTTTATTTCATTGAACTTATTTTTGTATGTAAGGTTATGTGTACCTCCTGGGAAACGGTCTAACGTTATAACTTTATGAACTTACATCACTTTATTCTTCTTACCTGTCACACTTAATGTAGAGATTAATATAATTAATTAAATCCTTGAACTTCCCTGTCTCAAGTTATGTGGGGGAAAAGCCTAGTAGCAACTTCTTTTTAACGGATATAACGTTAACTGTTGTGAATTAAAATAATCACCTAATTATTTCAACCTAAAAATGACCTCTGCACTGGACTAAATATATGTATAATATATGACTGCCGAGTCGCTTTCACCCCAAAATGGCGGACGCGTAGGGCTGCTGCTGGGCGCTGGTGTTGCAATGGAACGTTCTATTGGCTTTCACTTCTTGTCAATATACGTTCTTTGCCTGAACTAACAATGAACAGCTGGATTTGTATTAACTAACGTTAACACTAGAAGTGCCAGAATTCCATAACTACTAGAACTGCCACAAGCGGTCATTTTGACCGTTAGATTGCAAACTCTATATCTTTAATGATAAATACCCAATTGAGAGATTAATGCATTTGTTGTATTAGGATATCTTTTAAAAACAAAACAACACCAAACTGTACATTTTAAAAAGTTTAATTATACATTTATAAATAATAATATCAGTAGCCCGTAATTATCGCATAGGGCCTATTCACAACAGAGCTATATTTCCATATCCCTTCAACATAACTCAGAACAAGATAATAACAACTAAAAGTATCTTATTTAGATATTCTTTTGACAGTGAGAGAGACAATGTCACGGTTTATGAATTCGCTGTCTCCTTTCTCGTCTTGTTGTGTGTGTGTGTGCGTGGTCGCTGATCAATGCAGCTTATCAGCACGTGCGCTCTGATCAACGCGCCAGCTGCAACTGATCAGCGATTCGACCCTTTTCAGTGTTACTGTTCTCGCCTAGTCTTTGGGTGTTTCTCAAAACCAAGAATGCAAAGAACGGACTTGTGTTCTTGGGGAGAACGCTCTTGCTAGTTGTTCTTGGAAGAATGAACTCACAAGCTAACGAGCACACAGAACGCTGATGACAGTTTGAGACGATGTGTTCTTGCTGGTATTGCGCAATAATACCCCCGCACAGACGCCGTCTGCAGTACCCAAACATAACGAGAATTGTTGACGATAACAGCCAGGCTGCAATGGTCTCTTGGCTGTGGGGAAAAACGACTCTGTGAGCAAACTGGCCGGTTGGCTCGATAGCTAACGTTACATCCGCAGGCGCTTATGGAGATTCTCACTTCCGAAAACGTTTGAGCACATTTTCGATTAGCCATACATTTTCGTAAAATGCCAATATTTGAAATCTACACAGTTGATTTCTCGCATCAAATGTTCTCAGAAGTGAATTTAGTGATGAAATAGTGTACGTAATTGTAGAAAAACGAAATACTGTATTGACCTGCCTCTCCTTCCTCGAATGCCGAATTGAATGCTGGGATATTTCTCCCGTCAAGTTCACACAAGTTACCAGCCGATGCATCCTCGGTAAAATGGGCGTGTCAAGAACACATCCGGGATTTTTAACTGTTCTTGCCAAAATGCAAACTTGTGTATTGGGACAGTACTTGGGCCACAAAAGATGACGTTTCACAAGAACACAAGGACACAAGTACAGACAAGAACACAGATTGAGAAAGGCCCTTTGTCAGATCGTTGTGGATTTTTCCTGCGTGTTTGTTCCCTGCCTGTATCCGTTTTCCGTGTGTCATCCCGTGTTCAGCACTCCTGGTTCAGCACTCACTCCAGCGTCCCTGTGCTGCCAAGGGCTTCATACCGGACATTTGCACACCTTAACTCTCCCAGCATCTGACCAGCTCTCAATAAACATATCTGTCATTTTGCAATTGAATCTTCTGATTATTTCCTAATAGACAAAGGTCAACCGCGAGAAATGTAACAAAAGAATACCGCAAAATTCAGTGCGGTCAATATGACCGTCTATGGCCGAAATAGGTAAATATGTTCATTTGTTTGTTTGCCTTATGTGTAATTTATATTAAAAACATTTTAAATGAAAATACAGACACTTTTAGGAAAAGTCAGGTACCAGCAGGATTTTTTTTTTTTTTCAACAAAGTTATTGCAGATATAAAATTCAAAACGGTCAAAATGACCGTCGTGGCCATTCTAGTGTTAACAAAGATGAACAAAAACAGTAACAAATGTATTGCTCATGGTTAGTTCATGTTAATTAATACATTAACTAATGTTTAATAAATGAACCTTATTGTAAAGTGTTACCGACATTTTTAATCTTTTTTATCAGCTTTCAGCATTGGCTAACAAACAAACGCTTAAAGCTATTTTTTTATTAGTTTTAATATAGTTTTATATTATTACATCACAAAGAAATATGTGAAATGCATGCTTATACACCATTAAAAGAGATTTTCACAATAACATATCCCATGTGTGTGTGTGTGTGTGTGTAAGCACATGTCTGCATATGAATGCAAAAGCACTTGTGAAAACACTTTATTAATAAGTAGAGTGACCAGCAGAGGGCAGTAGAAGACCACTTATTGGCTCACTTTCATTTTGACACACTTGATTTTCACCAGTATTCTGCACTAAAGCAAACCAGTTTTTCCATGTTAACTATTATAACACAATCATATTTTGTCAAAGTTTATCACTTCATTTTTATTGACACTTCACATTAATGCTAGCAATATGGTGCCTCATGGTAAATCACGATAGAAACATGGTAAATCATTGTAAACAATACTATTACATGGTGTATCATAGCAAATCATGCTACAATCCTGCGGTAAATCATTCTAGAATGTGGTATATCATGGTAAATCATCCTATAACATGGTAAATCATGCTAGAATCATATTAAATCATACTAGAATACGTTCAATTGTGGTAAATCATGCTAGAACAGGATAAATCATGGTGAATCATACTAGAACTTGGTATATCATGGTAAACTATGGTAAATCATGCTAGATTCATGGTAAATCATACTGGAACATTGTAAATAATGAAAAATCACACTGAAATGGGGTATATCATGGTAAATCATGCTAAAACATGGTCTATTCTATCTATGATCTCAGTGGTTAAATGCTTGCTACATACAACTTAATGTCTTCTAATGCTTTTGTGCTCAACGGCGTTAAAGGCCTTAACTGCTTGAACACCGCTAAATGCTGCTTGCAGCTTTAATTATTATTATTATTATTATTATTATTCTCCTGTAAAACGCATCGTGCAGCCCAAACCGTAAGTGCTGGAGAGTTGAAACTTTGTCAGATGGTAGTACAAAAATCGAGGAGAGGTTATCAAATTATGAGCCCGATTGGCCCATAGGTGGCGCTATAGCGATCAATTGCGCGAAACTGCTCATAACTCCTAAACCGTAAGTCGTAGACTCAAGTGTCTTATATCATTGGAAAGCTGGAGGCCTGAAGTAAAAAACGTATATCTCCGATTTCATTTCCGGTATGCAAATTTTTCCGCCATTTTGAATTTTGTCAAAAACCTAATTTTGCGAACTAGTCCCTGGTTTTTCGCCCGATCAAAATAAAAAAAATGCATACATGTTCTCTGGAGTCTGAATATCAATAATTATTGAAAAAAAGTTGAATTTTCGATTCACGGTCGCTAGGGGGAGTAAAATGATCGTTGTGGGAGGAGCCTATTTTACTAAAATGGCTATAACTCGAAAAGTAAATGAGATATCTTCATCAAACTCAAGAGACATGTGTATGAGGACAGTCTGAGGTCACAGTAAAAAGATCGCGACGATCGAACACTAGTTGGCGCTATAACATTAAAAAAACATAAAAAGGGCTATGACCACCTGACCGTTAGTCCGATTGACTTGAAAATTGGTATGCAGTGTCTTGGTCCAAGGCCCCATGTATGTGTATGAGGAAATTGGCGTAACTCAAAAAACATGGCCACCATTGGCCAATGAATTTGAGCACCTATGAGACGAGGTTAACGAAGGCCGATCGGAACGAAACTCGATGGGCATGTTCGACTCATGGCCCAAGAGGTCTGTAAGAGTTTTGAAAGAAATCGGCCACTAGTTGGAGCTAACGAGTTTTACGGCTCTGTAATCACGTGGTGTTGCACACATCCCCACAATATGCATATCATTTGATAGATCTCCTCATGCTAAACAACTTTGCCTCTAGAACCATTGCTGTCAATCAAATCGTTCATTAAATATTCACGAATATGTTAAAAACCTACTTTTGCGAACTAGTCCCTGGTTTTTCGCCCGATCGGAACCAAACCAGTCTAGGTCAATTCTCTGGACTCTCTAGATCAATAATTATCGAAAAAAGTTGAACTTTTGCATTTTTCGTATGGCTATAATAGGGTCATTTAGAAAAGGGGCGTGTCAAAATACACTCAAAAGCCTATAAATCATAAATAAAAACTCAGAACTTGACAAAAATTGATGAGCATATGTGTCATACCATGGTGAAGAAGCATGCAAAGTTTCATGGAGATCGGACAATAGGTGGCGCTATAACTGTTGAAAAGCTTTAAAACCATGCATTTCCTATGGTCAATTGCCTGTATTGGCTGTAAATGGCCTTTTCCATCTATGATTGTAAAATTGTCATATCTTAATGTTTAAAACCAGTGCAGTACAATTATCTGGACTCTCTAGATCAATAATTATCAGAAAAGGTATCATTTCTTCATTTGAATGGCTATAATAGTGTAAATTGGATGGCTATAAGATTTTGGATGGCTATAACAGCCAATAAGTGGTATTTTACTGCCCCCTGCTGTCATTTCATCATACTACTCCCTAATATTGTTATATATAATTGAAATGTAGACTTTATTAAATCATTATTTTAACATTTACAATCACATTTTGTCCAAATTCATCTATTGGAGTTTTATGGACTGCATTTATTTATTTTATTTATTACTATTTACAATTGTGTCACAGGAAGGCTGAAAACGAAAGTATAACGTTGGGCCACGCCCCCCAAGTACAAATTCACTCATAACTCGAAAACAGAAAGTCTCTGCACGCTAGGTAAGGTTCTCTCGGGGTTCTTGATCCAAATCTATCGTCGCGGGGCTCGGGAACGCCCCCCGCGACGAATTCTTAGTTAATGTTAACTAATGTAGTTAACATTAACTAAGAATGAACAATACTCCTTCAGCATTTGTTAATCTTTGTTAATGTTAATTTCAACATTTACAAATACTTTATTAAAATCTTGTTAACATTAGTTAATGCACTGTGAACTAACCTGAACTAACAATGAACAGCTGGATTTGTATTAACTAATGTTAACAAAGATGAACAAAAACAGTAACAAATGTATTGCTCATGGTTCAAGTTAATTAATACATTAACTACTGTTTAATAAATGAACCTTATTGTAAAGTGTTACCGACATTTTTAATCTTTTTTATCAGCTTTCAGCATTGGCTAACAAACAAACGCTTAAAGCTATTTTTTTATTATTTTAAATATAGTTTTATATTATTACATCACAAAGAAATATGTTAAATGCATGCTTATACACCATTAAAAGAGATTTTCACAATAACATATCCCGTGTGTGTGTAAGCATATGTCTACATATGAATGGAAAAGCACTTGTGTGACCAGCAGAGGGCAGTAGAAGACCACTTATTGGCTCACTTTCATTTTGACACACTTGATTAGGGATGGGAATTGATAAGAATTTAACAATTCCGATTCCATTATCGATATTGCTTATCGATTCGATTCCTTATCGATTCTCTTATCGATTCTCATTGGGTGAGGGAATAAGTACAAATTTGTTTGTTTGTATTAACTTATTGAACTTATAACTTATTTTGTTTGTTAATTATTATTAACTCGCTGACACAGCACAGAGTATTAGGGGTGTGAACCTACAATGGTCTCACGGTTCGGTTCGATTCCGATTATCATGTCATCGATTCAGTTCAATTTGATATCTCGATGCCTCAATTTTACTTCAAAAGTGATGTGTGTGTGTGTGTGTGTGCGTGCGCGTGTTCACCCGTTCGTGAAGTCGCAGTGACAGAAACAGTGACATTCCAGTTTAAGTTTCATGGGACTAAAGTCTGTTCATGATGTGTGGCCAAATGTTTCTGCATATTGGAGGTCCCCCCCCCCCTTTGACGAAATGGAAATTTTACAGGTGTTGCAGCAAGTGACCATATTGTTATGAGGCGCCGTCATACTCTCATTGAGCATGTGCGCGAGTTTGAGTGTGTGTGTGCTCGCGTCTCATATGAGTATGTGCGTGCAGAGTTTGTGTGTGCGCGCGCGTCTCATATGAGTTTGTGTGTGCGCGCGCGCGTCTCATATGAGTATGTGCCTGGAGAGTTTCGCGCATCTCGTGTGTGTAGAGTTTGCATGTATGCGTGAGCGACTTTAGGTGTGTCGCTGTGCATTTCATATGTATTTGTTTGAGCATTCAGCAGTATACATGTATGTTTGACTACTTAGTATACGTGTATATGCAAGTGTTTCATATATGTGTGCGTGAATGAAGTTTGATTTAAGCCCTAGACGGCACCTCATATATTGTCGTCTTTTCGCGTGAAATATAACCAAACGAGCGCTTCTGCCTCGATGTTATGTTTGATGCGTTCTGAATCAAAATAACGCAGCGCGTGTGTGACGTCATGACACATTTGCAACGAGCGGAACCGATAAGCGGAATCGTTAAGCAGGCATACTAACGGTTCCAGGGAATTGGTTAACTGGGCACCGGTTCTGAAGAAGAAAATTAATATAAAATAGTACTGCAAAAAAACAGTTTACTGTAGTGTAAAGCTATTCTATTGCTGTTATATATTTATTGTCCAACATTTACATTTTAGTACAATTACATTTATTTGCTGAATTCGTTTATTTCATTGAACTTATTTTTGTATGTAAGGTTATGTGTACCTCCTGGGAAACGGTCTAACGTTATAACTTTATGAACTTACATCACTTTATTCTTCTTACCTGTCAAACTTAATGTAGAGATTAATATAATTAATTAAATCCTTGAACTTCCCTGTCTCAAGTTATGTGGGGGAAAAGCCTAGTAGCAACTTCTTTTTAACGGATATAACGTTAACTGTTGTGAATTAAAATAATCACCTAATTATTTCAACCTAAAAATGACCTCTGCACTGGACTAAATATATGTATAATATATGACTGCCGAGTCGCTTTCACCCCAAAATGGCGGACGCGTAGGGCTGCTGCTGGGCGCTGGTGTTGCAATGGAACGTTCTATTGGCTTTCACTTCTTGTCAATATACGTTCTTTGCCTGAACTAACAATGAACAGCTGGATTTGTATTAACTAACGTTAACACTAGAAGTGCCAGAATTCCAACTACTAGAACTGCCACAAGCGGTCATTTTGACCGTTAGATTGCAAACTCTATATCTTTAATGATAAATACCCAATTGAGAGATTAATGCATTTGTTGTATTAGGATATCTTTTAAAAACAAAACAACACCAAACTGTACATTTTAAAAAGTTTAATTATACATTTATAAATAATAATATCAGTAGCCCGTAATTATCGCATAGGGCCTATTCACAACAGAGCTATATTTCCATATCCCTTCAACATAACTCAGAACAGGATAATAACAACTAAAAGTATCTTATATAGATATTCTTTTGACAGTGAGAGAGACAATGTCACGGTTTATGAATTCGCTGTCTCCTTTCTCGTCTTGTTGTGTGTGTGTGTGTGCGTGGTCGCTGATCAATGCAGCTGATCAGCACGTGCGCTCTGATCAACGCGCCAGCTGCAACTGATCAGCGATTCGACCCTTTTCAGTGTTACTGTTCTCGCCTAGTCTTTGGGTGTTTCTCAAAACCAAGAATGCAAAGAACGGACTTGTGTTCTTGGGGAGAACGCTCTTGCTAGTTGTTCTTGGAAGAATGAACTCACAAGGTGACGAGCACACAGAACGCTGCTGACAGTTTGAGACGATGTGTTCTTGCTGGTATTGCGCAATAATACCCCCGCACAGACACCGTCTGCAGTGCCCAAACATAACGAGAATTGTTGACGATAACAGCCAGGCTGCAATGGTCTCTTGGCTGTGGGGAAAAACGAGTCTGTGAGCAAACTGGCCGGTTGGCTCGATAGCTAACGTTACACCCGCAGGCGCTTATGGAGATTCTCACTTCCGAAAACGTTTGAGCACATTTTCGATTAGCCATACATTTTCGTAAAATGCCAATATTTCAAATCTACACAGTTGATTTCTCGCATCAAATGTTCTCAGAAGTGAATTTAGTGATGAAATAGTGTACGTAATTGTAGAAAAACGAAATACTGTATTGACCTGCCTCTCCTTCCTCGAATGCCGAATTGAATGCTGGGATATTTCTGCCGTCAAGGTCACACAAGTTACCAGCCGATGCATCCTCGGTAAAATGGGCGTGTCAAGAACACATCCGGGATTTTTAACTGTTCTTGCCAAAATGCAAACTTGTGTATTGGGACAGTACTTGGGCCACAAAAGATGACGTTTCACAAGAACACAAGGACACAAGTACAGACAAGAACACAGATTGAGAAAGGCCCTTTGTCAGATCGTTGTGGATTTTTCCTGCGTGTTTGTTCCCTGCCTGTATCCGTTTTCCGTGTGTCATCCCGTGTTCAGCACTCCTGGTTCAGCACTCACTCCAGTGTCCCTGTGCTGCCAAGGGCTTCATACCGGACATTTGCACACCTTAACTCTCCCAGCATCTGACCAGCTCTCAATAAACATATCTGTCATTTTGCAATTGAATCTTCTGATTATTTCCTAATAGACAAAGGTCAACCGCGAGAAATGTAACAAAAGAATACCGCAAAATTCAGTGCGGTCAATATGACCGTCTATGGCCGAAATAGGTAAATATGTTCATTTGTTTGTTTGCCTTATGTGTAATTTATATTAAAAACATTTTAAATGAAAATACAGAAACTTTTAGGAAAAGTCAGGTACCAGCAGGATTTTTTTTTTTTTCAACAAAGTTATTGCAGATATAAAATTCAAAACGGTCAAAATGACCGTCGTGGCCGTTCTAGTGTTAACAAAGATGAACAAAAACAGTAACAAATGTATTGCTCATGGTTAGTTCATGTTAATTAATACATTAACTAATGTTTAATAAATGAACCTTATTGTAAAGTGTTACTGACATTTTTAATCTTTTTTATCAGCTTTCAGCATTGGCTAACAAACAAACGCTTAAAGCTATTTTTTTATTAGTTTTAATATAGTTTTATATTATTACATCACAAAGAAATATGTGAAATGCATGCTTATACACCATTAAAAGAGATTTTCACAATAACATATCCCATGTGTGTGTGTGTGTGTGTAAGCACATGTCTGCATATGAATGCAAAAGCACTTGTGAAAACACTTTATTAATAAGTACAGTGGCCAGCAGAGGGCAGTAGAAGACCACTTATTGGCTCACTTTCATTTTGACACACTTGATTTTCACCAGTATTCTGCACTAAAGCAAACCAGTTTTTCCATGTTAACTATTATAACACAATCATATTTTGTCAAAGTTTATCACTTCATTTTTATTGACACTTCACATTAATGCTAGCAATATGGTGCCTCATGGTAAATCACGATAGAAACATGGTAAATCATTGTAAACAATACTATTACATGGTGTATCATGGCAAATCATGCTACAATCCTGCGGTAAATCATTCTAGAATGTGGTATATCATGGTAAATCATCCTATAACATGGTAAATCATGCTAGAATCATATTAAATCATACTAGAATACGTTCAATTGTGGTAAATCATGCTAGAACAGGATAAATCATGGTGAATCATACTAGAACTTGGTATATCATGGTAAACTATGGTAAATCATGCTAGATTCATTGTAAATCATACTGGAACATTGTAAATAATGAAAAATCACACTGAAATGGGGTATATCATGGTAAATCATGCTAAAACATGGTCTATTCTATCTATGATCTCAGTGGTTAAATGCTTGCTACAACTTAATGTCTTCTAATGCTTTTGTGCTCAACGGCCTTAATTAGGTGTTCAAGCACGAAGTGCTGAAAACCTATTGTATTTGTACTGATTTTTATTATTATTAGGTGTTCAAGCACGAAGTGCTGAAAACCTATTGTATTTGTACTGATTTTTATTATTATTATTAGGTGTTCAAGCACGAAGTGCTGAAAACCTATTGTATTTGTACTGATTTTTATTATTAGGTGTTCAAGCACGAAGTGCTGAAAACCTATTGTATTTGTACTGATTTTTATTATTAGGTGTTCAAGCACGAAGTGCTGAAAACCTATTGTATTTGTACTGATTTTTATTATTATTATTATTATTATTATTATTATTATTCTCCTGTAAAACGCATCGTGCAGCCCAAACCGTAAGTGCTGGAGAGTTGAAACTTTGTCAGATGGTAGTACAAAAATCGAGGAGAGGTTATCAAATTATGAGCCCGATTGGCCCATAGGTGGCGCTATAGCGATCAATTGCGCGAAACTGCTCATAACTCCTAAACCGTAAGTCGTAGACTCAAGTGTCTTATATCATTGGAAAGCTGGAGGCCTGAAGTAAAAAACGTATATCTCCGATTTCATTTCCGGTATGCAAATTTTTCCGCCATTTTGAATTTTGTCAAAAACCTAATTTTGCGAACTAGTCCCTGGTTTTTCGCCCGATCAAAATAAAAAAAATGCATACATGTTCTCTGGAGTCTGAATATCAATAATTATTGAAAAAAAGTTGAATTTTCGATTCACGGTCGCTAGGGGGAGTAAAATGATCGTTGTGGGAGGAGCCTATTTTACTAAAATGGCTATAACTCGAAAAGTAAATGAGATATCTTCATCAAACTCAAGAGACATGTGTATGAGGACAGTCTGAGGTCACAGTAAAAAGATCGCGACGATCGAACACTAGTTGGCGCTATAACATTAAAAAAACATAAAAAGGGCTATGACCACCTGACCGTTAGTCCGATTGACTTGAAAATTGGTATGCAGTGTCTTGTTCCAAGGCCCCATGTATGTGTATGAGGAAATTGGCGTAACTCAAAAAACATGGCCGCCATTGGCCAATGAATTTGAGCACCTATGAGACGAGGTTAACGAAGGCCGATCGGAACGAAACTCGATGGGCATGTTCGACTCATGGCCCAAGAGGTCTGTAAGAGTTTTGAAAGAAATTGGCCACTAGTTGGAGCTAACGAGTTTTACGGCTCTGTAATCACGTGGTGTTGCACACATCCCCACAATATGCATATCATTTGATAGATCTCCTCATGCTAAACAACTTTGCCTCTAGAACCATTGCTGTCAATCAAATCGTTCATTAAATATTCACGAATATGTTAAAAACCTACTTTTGCGAACTAGTCCCTGGTTTTTCGCCCGATCGGAACCAAACCAGTCTAGGTCAATTCTCTGGACTCTCTAGATCAATAATTATCGAAAAAAAGTTGAACTTTTGCATTTTTCGTATGGCTATAATAGGGTAATTTAGAAAAGGGGCGTGTCAAAATACACTCAAAAGCCTATAAATCATAAATAAAAACTCAGAACTTGACAAAAATTGATGAGCATATGTGTCATACCATGGTGAAGAAGCATGCAAAGTTTCATGGAGATCGGACAATAGGTGGCGCTATAACTGTTGAAAAGCTTTAAAACCATGCATTTCCTATGGTCAATTGCCTGTATTGGCTGTAAATGGCCTTTTCCATCTATGATTGTAAAATTGTCATATCTTAATGTTTAAAACCAGTGCAGTACAATTATCTGGACTCTCTAGATCAATAATTATCAGAAAAGGTATCATTTCTTCATTTGAATGGCTATAATAGTGTAAATTGGATGGCTATAAGATTTTGGATGGCTATAACAGCCAATAAGTGGTATTTTACTGCCCCCTGCTGTCATTTCATCATACTACTCCCTAATATTGTTATATATAATTGAAATGTAGACTTTATTAAATCATTATTTTAACATTTACAATCACATTTTGTCCAAATTCATCTATTGGAGTATTATGGACTGCATTTATTTATTTTATTTATTACTATTTACAATTGTGTCACAGGAAGGCTGAAAACGAAAGTATAACGTTGGGCCACGCCCCCCAAGTACAAATTCACTCATAACTCGAAAACAGAAAGTCTCTGCACGCTAGGTAAGGTTCTCTCGGGGTTCTTGATCCAAATCTATCGTCGCGGGGCTCGGGAACGCCCCCCGCGACGAATTCTTAGTTAATGTTAACTAATGTAGTTAACATTAACTAAGAATGAACAATACTCCTTCAGCATTTGTTAATCTTTGTTAATGTTAATTTCAACATTTACATATACTTTATTAAAATCTTGTTAACATTAGTTAATGCACTGTGAACTAACCTGAACTAACAATGAACAGCTGGATTTGTATTAACTAATGTTAACAAAGATGAACAAAAACAGTAACAAATGTATTGCTCATGGTTCATGTTAATTAATACATTAACTACTGTTTAATAAATGAACCTTATTGTAAAGTGTTACCGACATTTTTAATCTTTGTTATCAGCTTTCAGCATTGGCTAACAAACAAACGCTTAAAGCTATTTTTTTATTATTTTAAATATAGTTTTATATTATTACATCACAAAGAAATATGTTAAATGCATGCTTATACACCATTAAAAGAGATTTTCACAATAACATATCCCGTGTGTGTGTGTGTGTAAGCATATGTCTACATATGAATGGAAAAGCACTTGTGTGACCAGCAGAGGGCAGTAGAAGACCACTTATTGGCTCACTTTCATTTTGACACACTTGATTAGGGATGGGAATTGATAAGAATTTAACGATTCCGATTCCATTATCGATATTGCTTATCGATTCGATTCCTTATCGATTCTCTTATCGATTCTCATTGGGTGAGGGAATAAGTACAAATTTGTTTGTTTGTATTAACTTATTGAACTTATAACTTATTTTGTTTGTTAATTATTATTAACTCGCTGACACAGCACAGAGTATTAGGGGTGTGAACCTACAATGGTCTCACGGTTCGGTTCGATTCCGATTATCATGTCATCGATTCAGTTCAATTTGATATCTCGATGCCTCAATTTTACTTCAAAAGTGATGTGTGTGTGTGTGTGTGTGCGTGCGCGTGTTCACCCGTTCGTGAAGTCGCAGTGACAGAAACAGTGACATTCCAGTTTAAGTTTCATGGGACTAAAGTCTGTTCATGATGTGTGGCCAAATGTTTCTGCATATTGGAGGTCCCCTCCCCCCCCTTTGACGAAATGGAAATTTTACAGGTGTTGCAGCAAGTGACCATATTGTTATGAGGCGCCGTCATACTCTCATTGAGCATGTGCGCGAGTTTGAGTGTGTGTGTGCTCGCGTCTCATATGAGTATGTGTGTGGAGAGTTTGTGTGTGCGCGCGCGTCTCATATGAGTTTGTGTGTGCGCGCGCGCGTCTCATATGAGTATGTGCGTGCAGAGTTTGTGTGTGCGCGCGCGCGTCTCATATGAGTATGTGCGTGCAGAGTTTGTGTGTGCGCGCGCGTCTCATATGAGTTTGTGTGTGCGCGCGCGCGTCTCATATGAGTATGTGCCTGGAGAGTTTCGCGCATCTCGTGTGTGTAGAGTTTGCATGTATGCGTGAGCGACTTTAGGTGTGTCGCTGTGCATTTCATATGTATTTGTTTGAGCATTCAGCAGTATACATGTATGTTTGACTACTTAGTATACGTGTATATGCAAGTGTTTCATATATGTGTGCGTGAATGAAGTTTGATTTAAGCCCTAGACGGCACCTCATATATTGTCGTCTTTTCGCGTGAAATATAACCAAACGAGCGCTTCTGCCTCGATGTTATGTTTGATGCGTTCTGAATCAAAATAACGCAGCGCGTGTGTGACGTCATGACACATTTGCAACGAGCGGAACCGATAAGCGGAATCGTTAAGCAGGCATACTAACGGTTCCAGGGAATTGGTTAACTGGGCACCGGTTCTGAAGAAGAAAATTAATATAAAATAGTACTGCAAAAAAACAGTTTACTGTAGTGTAAAGCTATTCTATTGCTGTTATATATTTATTGTCCAACATTTACATTTTAGTACAATTACATTTATTTGCTGAATTCGTTTATTTCATTGAACTTATTTTTGTATGTAAGGTTATGTGTACCTCCTGGGAAACGGTCTAACGTTATAACTTTATGAACTTACATCACTTTATTCTTCTTACCTGTCACACTTAATGTAGAGATTAATATAATTAATTAAATCCTTGAACTTCCCTGTCTCAAGTTATGTGGGGGAAAAGCCTAGTAGCAACTTCTTTTTAACGGATATAACGTTAACTGTTGTGAATTAAAATAATCACCTAATTATTTCAACCTAAAAATGACCTCTGCACTGGACTAAATATATGTATAATATATGACTGCCGAGTCGCTTTCACCCCAAAATGGCGGACGCGTAGGGCTGCTGCTGGGCGCTGGTGTTGCAATGGAACGTTCTATTGGCTTTCACTTCTTGTCAATATACGTTCTTTGCCTGAACTAACAATGAACAGCTGGATTTGTATTAACTAACGTTAACACTAGAAGTGCCAGAATTCCATAACTACTAGAACTGCCACAAGCGGTCATTTTGACCGTTAGATTGCAAACTCTATATCTTTAATGATAAATACCCAATTGAGAGATTAATGCATTTGTTGTATTAGGATATCTTTTAAAAACAAAACAACACCAAACTGTACATTTTAAAAAGTTTAATTATACATTTATAAATAATAATATCAGTAGCCCGTAATTATCGCATAGGGCCTATTCACAACAGAGCTATATTTCCATATCCCTTCAACATAACTCAGAACAAGATAATAACAACTAAAAGTATCTTATTTAGATATTCTTTTGACAGTGAGAGAGACAATGTCACGGTTTATGAATTCGCTGTCTCCTTTCTCGTCTTGTTGTGTGTGTGTGTGCGTGGTCGCTGATCAATGCAGCTTATCAGCACGTGCGCTCTGATCAACGCGCCAGCTGCAACTGATCAGCGATTCGACCCTTTTCAGTGTTACTGTTCTCGCCTAGTCTTTGGGTGTTTCTCAAAACCAAGAATGCAAAGAACGGACTTGTGTTCTTGGGGAGAACGCTCTTGCTAGTTGTTCTTGGAAGAATGAACTCACAAGCTAACGAGCACACAGAACGCTGATGACAGTTTGAGACGATGTGTTCTTGCTGGTATTGCGCAATAATACCCCCGCACAGACGCCGTCTGCAGTACCCAAACATAACGAGAATTGTTGACGATAACAGCCAGGCTGCAATGGTCTCTTGGCTGTGGGGAAAAACGACTCTGTGAGCAAACTGGCCGGTTGGCTCGATAGCTAACGTTACATCCGCAGGCGCTTATGGAGATTCTCACTTCCGAAAACGTTTGAGCACATTTTCGATTAGCCATACATTTTCGTAAAATGCCAATATTTGAAATCTACACAGTTGATTTCTCGCATCAAATGTTCTCAGAAGTGAATTTAGTGATGAAATAGTGTACGTAATTGTAGAAAAACGAAATACTGTATTGACCTGCCTCTCCTTCCTCGAATGCCGAATTGAATGCTGGGATATTTCTCCCGTCAAGTTCACACAAGTTACCAGCCGATGCATCCTCGGTAAAATGGGCGTGTCAAGAACACATCCGGGATTTTTAACTGTTCTTGCCAAAATGCAAACTTGTGTATTGGGACAGTACTTGGGCCACAAAAGATGACGTTTCACAAGAACACAAGGACACAAGTACAGACAAGAACACAGATTGAGAAAGGCCCTTTGTCAGATCGTTGTGGATTTTTCCTGCGTGTTTGTTCCCTGCCTGTATCCGTTTTCCGTGTGTCATCCCGTGTTCAGCACTCCTGGTTCAGCACTCACTCCAGCGTCCCTGTGCTGCCAAGGGCTTCATACCGGACATTTGCACACCTTAACTCTCCCAGCATCTGACCAGCTCTCAATAAACATATCTGTCATTTTGCAATTGAATCTTCTGATTATTTCCTAATAGACAAAGGTCAACCGCGAGAAATGTAACAAAAGAATACCGCAAAATTCAGTGCGGTCAATATGACCGTCTATGGCCGAAATAGGTAAATATGTTCATTTGTTTGTTTGCCTTATGTGTAATTTATATTAAAAACATTTTAAATGAAAATACAGACACTTTTAGGAAAAGTCAGGTACCAGCAGGATTTTTTTTTTTTTTCAACAAAGTTATTGCAGATATAAAATTCAAAACGGTCAAAATGACCGTCGTGGCCATTCTAGTGTTAACAAAGATGAACAAAAACAGTAACAAATGTATTGCTCATGGTTAGTTCATGTTAATTAATACATTAACTAATGTTTAATAAATGAACCTTATTGTAAAGTGTTACCGACATTTTTAATCTTTTTTTATCAGCTTTCAGCATTGGCTAACAAACAAACGCTTAAAGCTATTTTTTTATTAGTTTTAATATAGTTTTATATTATTACATCACAAAGAAATATGTGAAATGCATGCTTATACACCATTAAAAGAGATTTTCACAATAACATATCCCATGTGTGTGTGTGTGTGTGTGTAAGCACATGTCTGCATATGAATGCAAAAGCACTTGTGAAAACACTTTATTAATAAGTAGAGTGACCAGCAGAGGGCAGTAGAAGACCACTTATTGGCTCACTTTCATTTTGACACACTTGATTTTCACCAGTATTCTGCACTAAAGCAAACCAGTTTTTCCATGTTAACTATTATAACACAATCATATTTTGTCAAAGTTTATCACTTCATTTTTATTGACACTTCACATTAATGCTAGCAATATGGTGCCTCATGGTAAATCACGATAGAAACATGGTAAATCATTGTAAACAATACTATTACATGGTGTATCATAGCAAATCATGCTACAATCCTGCGGTAAATCATTCTAGAATGTGGTATATCATGGTAAATCATCCTATAACATGGTAAATCATGCTAGAATCATATTAAATCATACTAGAATACGTTCAATTGTGGTAAATCATGCTAGAACAGGATAAATCATGGTGAATCATACTAGAACTTGGTATATCATGGTAAACTATGGTAAATCATGCTAGATTCATGGTAAATCATACTGGAACATTGTAAATAATGAAAAATCACACTGAAATGGGGTATATCATGGTAAATCATGCTAAAACATGGTCTATTCTATCTATGATCTCAGTGGTTAAATGCTTGCTACATACAACTTAATGTCTTCTAATGCTTTTGTGCTCAACGGCGTTAAAGGCCTTAACTGCTTGAACACCGCTAAATGCTGCTTGCAGCTTTAATTATTATTATTATTATTATTATTATTATTCTTCTGCCGTAAAACGCATCGTGCAGAACAAACCGTAAGGGCTGGAGCTCTGAAACTTTGTCAGATGGTAGTACAAAAATCGAGGAGAGCCTCAGAAAGTATGACCCCGATTGGCCTATAGGTGGCGCTACAGCAATCAATTGCGCGAAACTGCTCATAACTCCTAAACCGTATGTCGTAGACTCAAGTGTCTTATATCATTGGAAAGCTGGAGGCCTGACGTAAAAAACGTATATCTCCGATTTCATTTCCGGTATGCAAATTTTTCCGCCATTTTGAATTTTGTCACAAACCTACTTTTGCGAACTAGTCCCTGGTTTTTCGCCCGATCAAAACCAAACAAATGCATACATGTTGTCTGAAGTCTGAATATCAATAATCATTGAAAAAAAGTTGAATTTTCGATTCACGGTCGCTAGGGGGAGTAAAATGATCGTTGTGGGAGGAGCCTATTTTACTAAAATGGCTATAACTCGAGAAGTAAATGAGATATCTTCACCAATCTCAAGAGACATGTGTATGAGGACAGTCTGAGGTCACAGTAAAAAAACCGCGTCGATCTAACACTAGGTGGCGCTATAACATTAAATAAACATAAAAAGGGCTATGACCACCTGACCGTTAGTCCGATTGACTTGAAAATTGGTATGCAGTGTCTTGGTCCAAGGTGCCATGAATGTGTATGAGGAAATTGGCATAACTCAAAAAACATGGCCGCCATCGGCCAATGAATTTGAGCACCTATTAGACAAGGTTAACGGAGGCCGATCGGAACGAAACTCAATGGGCATGTTCGACTCATGGCCCAAGAGGTCTGTAAGAGTTTTGAAAGAAATTGGCCACTAGTTGGCGCTAACAAGTTTTATGGCTCTGTAATCACGTGGTGTTGCACACATCCCCAAAATATGCATATCATTTGATAGATCTCCTCAGGCTGAACAACTTTGCCTCTAGAACCATTGCTGTCAATCAAATCGTTCATTAAATATTCACGAATATGTTAAAAACCTACTTTTGCGAACTAGTCCCTGGATTTTCGCCCGATCAGAACCAGACCAGTCTAGGGCAATTCTCTGGACTCTCTAGATCAATAATCATTGAAAAAAAGTTGAACTTTTGCATTTTTCGTATGGCTATAACAGGGTCATTTAGAAAAGGGGCGTGTCAAATACACACAAAAGCCTATAAATCATAAATAAAAACTCAGAACTTGACAAAAATTGAAGAGCATATGTGTCATACCATGGTGAAGAAGCATGCAAAGTTTCATGGAGATCGGACAATAGGTGGCGCTATAACTGTTGAAAAGCTTTAAAACCATGCATTTCCTATGGTAAATTGCCTGTATTGGCTGTAAATGGCCTTTTCCATCTATGATCGTAAAATCTTAATGTTTAAAACCGGTGCAGTACAATTCTCTGGACTCTCTACATCAATAATTATCAGAAAAGGTTGAACTTCTTCATTTGAATGGCTATAATAGTGTAAATTGGATGGCTGTAACATTTTGGATGGCTATAACAGCCAATAAGTGGTATTTTACTGCCCCCTGCTGTCATTTCATCATACTACTCCCTAATATTGTTATATATAATTGAAATGTAGACTTTATTAAATCATTATTTTAACATTTACAATCACATTTTGTCCAAATTCATCTATTGGAGTATTATGGACTGCATTTATTTATTTTATTTATTACTATTTACAATTGTGTCACAGGAAGGCTAAAATACGAAAGTATAACGTTGGGCCACGCCCCCCAAGTACAAATTCACTCATAACTCGAAAACAGAAAGTTTCTGCACGCTAGGTAAGGTTCTCTCGGGGTTCTTGATCCAAATCTATCGTCGCGGGGCTCGGGAACGCCCCCCGCAACGAATTCTTAGTTAATGTTAACTAATGTAGTTAACATTAACTAAGAATGAACAATACTCCTTCAGCATTTGTTAATCTTTGTTAATGTTAATTTCAACATTTACAAATACTTTATTAAAATCTTGTTAACATTAGTTAATGCACTGTGAACTAACATGAACTAACAATGAACAGCTGGATTTGTATTAACTAATGTTAACAAAGATGAACAAAAACAGTAACAAATGTATTGCTCATGGTTCATGTTAATTAATACATTAACTACTGTTTAATAAATGAACCTTATTGTAAAGTGTTACCGACATTTTTAATCTTTTTTATCAGCTTTCAGCATTGGCTAACAAACAAACGCTTAAAGCTTTTTTTTTATTAGTTTTAATATAGTTTTATATTATTACATCACAAAGAAATATGTTAAATGCATGCTTATACACCATTAAAAGAGATTTTCACAATAACATATCCCGTGTGTGTGTGTGTAAGCATATGTCTACATTTGAATGGAAAAGCACTTGTGTGACCAGCAGAGGGCAGTAGAAACCACTTATTGGCTCACTTTCATTTTGACACACTTGATTAGGGATGGGAATTGATAAGAATTTAACAATTCCGATTCCATTATCGATATTGCTTATCGATTCGATTCCTTATCGATTCTCTTATCGATTCTCTTATCAATTCTCATTGGGTGAGGGAATAAGTACAAATTTGTTTGTTTGTATTAACTTATTGAACTTATAACTTATTTTGTTTGTTAATTATTATTAACTCGCTGACACAGCACAGAGTATTAGGGGTGTGAACCTACAATGGTCTCACGGTTCGGTACGATTATCATGTTATCGATTCAGTTCAATTTGATATCTCGATGCATTACATGCACTGCATCCTCAATTTTACTTCAAAAGTGATGTGTGTGTGCGTGTGCGTGTTCACCCGTTCGTGAAGTCGCAGTGACAGAAACAGTGACATTCCAGTTTAAGTTGTGTGTGCGCGCGCGCGTCTCATATGAGTATGTGCCTGGAGAGTTTTGCGCATCTCGTGTGTGTAGAGTTTGCATGTATGCGTGAGCGACTTTAGGTGTGTCATTGTGCATTTCATATGTATTTGTTTGAGCATTCAGCAGTATACATGTATGTTTGACTACTTAGTATACGTGTATATGCAAGTGTTTCATATTTGTGTGCGTGAATGAAGTTTGATTTAAGCCCTAGACGGCACCTCATATATTGTCGTCTTTTCGCGTGAAATATAACCAAACGAGCGCTTCTGCCTCGATGTTATGTTTGATGCGTTCTGAATCAAAATAACGCAGCTCGTGTGTGACGTCATGACACATTTGCAACGAGCGGAACCGATAAGCGGAATCGTTAAGCAGGCATACTAACGGTTCCAGGGAATTGGTTAACTGGGCACCGGTTCTGAAGAAGAAACATGGTAAATCATTAGCTGCGTCCCAATGTGCATACTACGCCCTAAATAGTATTGAAAATTACTAATGTCACATACTATTTAGGATGGATAGTATGCACATTGGGACGCAGCTATTGTAAACAATACTATTACATGGTGTATCATGGCAAATCATGCTATAATCCTGCGGTAAATCATTCTACAGGGTATCCGCGGGTCCTTAAAAAGTCTTAAATTAGATTTTAAAAATGTATAGCCTTAAAAAGTCTTATTTTGACTTATGAAAGGTCTTAAATTTTCAATGGCAATTTGAGTTAGACATATCTAAATGTTTTCCAAATTAAAACTATCTAATTAGCGTACTTTTTTATTTACTATTCGTTCTTTGTGGATTTGCTCGTTCACGTGACATTTCGCGTCACATTCGCGCCAGCATTACGTCTGTCTCCTGCACGCGAAACAGCAGGAGAGGAGAAGAAAGCTGGTTAATTTCAGTTCAATGGTAAGTTAATTCTTTATGTGCGTAGTGGTGTGCGATGTGTATTGTCTATTATGATATTGTAATCATTGTTTTACTTTAACGTTAACTATGTACGAGGGCGCACTGCGAGCTGACATCGCATTTGTCTCTCATGCTTGCTTTCACTGCGTGATGTGTCAGTGCAGTTATAGGTATGTTCCCTAAGACGTATAAAGTTTTTGTATTTTATATATCATATGTTGTTATCATAAAATATTACATCAGCAAGAGGGCTGTTTTCCCTTGCACAATAGCAAATATGATATTTATTTTATAACAGTTAAATTAACATTGTTACATTTTATAAACAATATTGTCAATATTGTTTGTTTTCCCTTTATTTCGCTGACGAGAATTTCAAAATGAAACCGTAGCAGAGACTCAATGCAAAAGACAGCGATGATTTCTTGACTGAAATCCGCGTTTTGAACGAATCATTTTAACGATTCAATGAACAATCACTTGCAGTTCCTGAATGAATCAGCCGTTTGAACAAATCGTTTGTATGAATGACTCCCTGAGACAGTGATTTGCCGCCACCTACTGGCGGGTTTAGTTTCACATTTAAAGTACCCTGTAATTAAAATGTTACAATTAGAAATCAGTTTATATTTAAATATTGAATTAAGAATTGAAAGAATTGAATATATAATAGCTTTATTTATGCAATTGTAAATGGAGTATAAATATATTAATGCCAGTTCTGATGCTGCTTCTGTGTCTCCTCTGCACTGCAAAGATGGATTTTGATTTAATGATTTAATATAACTGGTAACAGTGGTATTGTGTTATTATTCTAATATAATTTAATTTGAATGTTAGAATTTGACATAAAAGGTGATGCATACCTCTAAGTAAAAAAAAAAAAAAAAAGTCCATATATGGGTGAAAATGCCCCTGGAACTCAATTTAAGGTTGCAAATATTGCCCTTTAATAAAAAAATGTTAATTCCTTTCACTGCTGTGAACTGACCACTGCATAGAATATGAAAAATATGAATATCTTCGTGAGTCAGCTGTCAACAACAGGCCTAAACCAGCCATGGTACCAGTACACAAACACAATCAGTAAAATATCATCTAATTATCATCAACAAAACTTTGAAAATATTGAGACATTTTTTTTTAAATATTGCGCACCCCTAATGTAAGGTATTAATTTTGATTTCTTCAGGTCTTAAAAAGGTCTTAAAAAGCCTTAAATTTGACTTTAAAGGTGAACTAATTAACTTTTTTACCTTAACCGAACAGCTTTGGAGTCATTGTAATGTTTATATTACTGATTTCGTGTTGAATGGTGGTCGTCTCGCACCCCCCTGGTGCCTGTGAGCCGCAAAACCACCCTTGCAACTTTGGGCCGGCGAGACGCCGGCCTGAGTGTTAGGAAGTATCGTGTGATATCAGGTCTCGCGAGGTAACAAATTGCTTTACGGCAAAAAAACAGATCTGATAAAATTCTGATAAAATGAGCATCAAACAGAAATAACCCGGCGCCGTATACATGTGGTGTTGGGCGCGCGCAGCTCTTAAAGGGGCCATACCTTATTTCCACTCGTTACAGCGTCCATCCCACTGAACAGGTACCGGTGTACAGGGGGAGGGGATCCGGCCGTGAGTGCGAGCCATCTCTGCGTGAGTGCTATTCACGACAGTACAAGAGCTCCACAGCGACTCTAGGGGTCGCTGTTTGACAAAAACGGAATTCTTACTGAGCGCTGCTTTAAGAAGTGTGCAGATACCCTGTTCTAGAATGTGGTATATCATGGTAAATCATCCTATAACATGGTAAATCATGCTAGAATCATATTAAATCATACTAGAATATGTTCAATTGTGGTAAATCATGAACTTTTGCATTTTTCGTATGGCTATAACAGAGTCATTTAGAAAAGGGGTGTGTCAAATACACACAAAAGCCTATAAATCATAAATTAAAACTCAGAACTTCACAAAAATTGGTGAGCATATGTGTCATAACATGGTGAAGAAGCATGCAAAGTTTCATGGAGATCGGACCATAGTTGGCGCTATAACTATCAAAAAGCTTTAAAACCATACATTTCCTATGGTAAATTGCCTGTATTGGCTGTAAATGCTGATCTCTTAAATGAATGCTCAGATCTTCTTTTAAAAAGGTCAAGAACATGTTTAATATCACTCTGAACGGCATTGAAAAATTTCAGACAAATCAGACAAAATTTGCCTCTATAATTAATTGTCACAGGAAGCCTCAAAACGAAAGTAAAACATTGGGCCACGCCCCCCAAGTACAAATACACTCATAACTCGAAAACGGAAAGTCTCTGCGCGCTCAAATTTTGATGGTAAGGTCCTCTCGGGGATCTTGATCCAAATCTATCGTCGCGGGGCTTGGGAGCGCCCCCCCCGCGGATCGCTAATCTGTGAGAACCCCAACTTGAAACGGCTGTAACTCTTGATCCAGACCATCTAGATCCTTGTTGGAAAGGGCCCGTCCTCATCTAGCTTCGATTCGAGTTTGGTGCGATTTGGCCTGGGCATTCCCGAGATATAAGCCCACAAAGATATGCATTTAAACGGACATTACTCCCGCCCCCAATCACCCAGCAACACCGGGATGGTCTTGATCAACAGAGCTCCTCTAACACTATCTAAGTTCTGAGTTTCAGATTTTTTCACTTTCTCCTTCCCAAGATATAAGTAAAAAAAAAAAAACGAATTTCCCGTCATTCATTTCAACCGTTTATGTAGGCTGTAAAACCGCTGTTGTCCACTAGAGGGAGCAACAGCATTAGACATTTTTAATCTTTTTAACCAGTTTTCAGCAATGGCTAACAAACAAATGCTTAAAGATATTTATTATGTTGGAAATAATATTTATAATAAATAATATAATATTAAGTAATGATTTATTAGAAAGTTTAATATTTTTACATCACAAATAAATATCTGAAATGCTTAAGGACCACAAAAAGAGATTTTCACAATATCATAACCCAAAATTGTGTGTGTGTGTGTGTGTGTGTGTGTAAGCATGCACAATGGAATTCACATTGAAAGACTGGTTTGCTTTAGTGCACAATACTGATTAAACCAAGTAGTTCAAAATAAAAGTGGTACTATAGCAATAAGTGGTCTTCTACTACCCTCTGCTGGACATTATACTTATTAATAGTCTTTTCACATGTGCTTTTGCATTCATATATTTAGACACTAAAAAATAACCTTATGTGACAATTACTATAATAACACAATCATATTTTGTCTTTCAATTCACTTTACTGTTCTGAAGCTTCACATAATTGCTAGCAACGTGGTAAATCATGGTAAATCACGATAGAAACATGGTAAATCACAGTAAATAATATTATTACATGGTGTATCATGATAAATCATGCTAGCAATGTGATTTATCATGGTAAAGCATGTTACAATCCTGGTAAATCATCCTATAACATGGTAAATCAAGGTAAACTAAGACAAATCAAGGTAAACTATGATAAAGCATGCTAGAATCATATTACATCATAGGCTACTAGAATGTGTTCAATTGTGGTAAATCATGCAAGAACAGGGTAAACCATGGTGAATCATACTAGAACTCGGTATATCATAGTAAACTATGGTAAATCATACTGTAACATAGTAAATCATTAACAATCACACTGAAATGTTGTATATCATGGCAAATCATGCTAAAACATGGTCTATTCCATCTATGATGTCAGTGGTTAAATGCTTGCTACATAAACCTTAATGTCTTTTGATGCTTTTGAGCTTAACTGTCTTAACTGTCTTAAATGCTTGAACACCGCTAAATGCTGCTAGCAGCTTTAATTATTATTATTATTATTTTTCTTCCGCCGTAAAACGCATCGTGCAGCCCAAACCGTAAGACCTGGAGCCTTGAAACTTTGTCAGATGGTAGTACAAAAATCGAGGAGAGGTTATCAAATTATGAGCCCGATTGGCCCATAGGTGGCGCTATAGCAACCAATTGCGCGAAACTGCTCATAACTCCTAGACCGTAAGTCGTAGACTCAAGTGTCTTATATCACTGGAAAGCTGGTCACCTGACGAAAAAAACGTATATCTCCGATTTAATTTCCGCCAATATAGATTTTCCGCCATTTTGAATTTTGTCAAAAAACTACTTTTGCGAACTAGTCCCTGGTTTTTCGCCCGATTGGAACCAAACCAGTGCAGAAATGTTCTCTGGAGTCTGAATATCAATAATTATTGAAAAAAAGTCGAAATTTCGATTTCCGGTCGCTAGGGGGTGCAAAATAAACGTTGTGGGAGGAGCCTATTTTACTAAAATGGCTATAACTCGTAAACAAAATGAGATATTTTTACCAAACTTGCTAGACATATGTATGAGCTCAATTTGAGGTCACAGTAAAAAAATTGCGTTGATTGAGCTCTAGGTGGCGCTATAACATGAAAAAAACATATGGCCACCTAGTGGTTAGTCCGATTGACTTGAAAATTGGTATGCAGTGTCTTGGTCCAAGGCCCCATGTATGTTTATGAGGACATTGGCGTATCTCAAAAAACATGGCCGCCATCGGCCAATTAAGTTTGAGCACCTGTGAGACGAGGTTAACGGAGGCCAATCGGAACGAAACTCGATGGGCATGTTCGACTCATGGCCCAAGAGGTCTGTAAGAGTTTTGAAAGAAATCGGCCACTAGTTGGCGCTAACGAGTTTTATGGCTCTGTAATCACGTGGTGTTGCACACATCCCCACAAAATGCCTATAATTTGATAGATCTCCTCATGCTGAACAACTTTGCCTCTAGAACCATTGCTGTCAATCAAACCGTTCATTAAATATTCACGAATATGTTAAAAACCTACTTTTGCGAACTAGTCCCTGGTTTTTTGCCCGATCGGAACCAGACCAGTCTAGGACAATTCTCTGGACTCTCTAGATCAATAATTATTAAAAAAAAGTTTAACTTTTGCATTTTTCGTATGGCTATAATAGGGTCATTTAGAAAAGGGGCGTGTCCAAATACACTCAAAAGCCTATAAATCATTCAAAAAAACTCAGAACTTCACAAAAATTGGTGAGCATATGTGACATAACATCATGAACAAGCATGCAAAGTTTTATGGAGATCGGACAATAGGTGGCGCTATAACTGTTGAAAAGGTTTAAAACCATGTATTTCCTATGGTAAATTGCTTGTATTGGCTGTAAATGGTCTTTTCCATCTATGGTCATATAATTTTCATATCATAATGTTCAAAATCAGTGCAGTACAATTCTCTGGAATCTCTAGATCAATAATTATCGAAAAAAAGTTGAACTTTGCCATTTGGTTCATTATAACAGGATCATTTATAAAAAGGGGCGTGTCAAAACACACTCAAAAGCCTATAAATCATAATTAAAAACTCAGAACTTCACAAAAATTGGTGAGCATATGTGCCATAACATCATGAACACGCATGCAAAGTTTTATGGAGATCGGACAATAGGTGGCGCTATAACTGTTGAAAAGCTTTAAAACCATGTATTTCCTATGGTAATTGCCTGTATTGGCTGTAAATGGTGTGTTCCATCTATGATCATATAATATTTATATCATAATGTTCAAAATCAGTGCAGTACAATTCTCTGGACTCTCTAGATAAATAATTATCAGAAAAGTTATAACTTTATTAGGGTCACTTCAATATGTAGCCTTGACCAAGAAAGCCTATATCTCTTCAATGAATGCTCAGATCTTCTTAAAAACAAGTCAGAACATGTGACTCTAAATAAGATAAGAAATAATGCATCTATAACAGTTTAAAAGGTTAAAGTTATGACATAATGGCATATTAAGCCAATAAGTGGTATTCTACTGCCCCCTGCTGTTTAAAATAGTCATTTTGTCATGCTACTAACTACTAATATTCTATAATTCTTATTTAGAGTTTATAAAATCACTATTTTAACATTTACACTCACATTTTGTCAAAATTCATCTATTGAAGCATTGTGTCACAGACAAATGTTAATCCTGAATGAGACACAGTTCAGATCACTTTATCTACAACAGAATGTGTGTGTGTAGTCCCATGTTTCTGAATAAATCCTGAATAATCTGATTAATAGCTTGCAAAGACATATATTTTAATGGTCTATAAGCATTTCATATATTTTCATTATATTTTCATAATGACTTGTGCGTGTGTGTGTGTGTCTAGATCTGAAAGCACCTGTGAAAAGACTTTATTAATAAGTAGAGTGGCCAGCAGAGGGCAGTAGAAGACCACTTATTGGCTCACTTTCATTTTAACAGCCTCGAGTTTCAACAAAATTCTGAACTAAAGCAAACCAGTTTTTCCATGTTAACTGCATTATCCATGCTTACTATAAAATCCATTATAACAATTACTATTATAACACAATCATATTTTGTCAGAGTGTAACACTTTATTTGTACTGACACATGCTAGATGCATGGTAAATCATACTAGAACGCAGTAAATCATGGTAAACAGTCGTAAATCATGCTAGAACAGGGTAAATCATGTAAAGCATACTACAACATGGAATATCATGGTAAAACTATGGTAAATCATGCTAGATTCATGGTAAATCATACCAGAGCGTGGTAAATCATGGTAAACGATGGTAAATTATGCTACAACAGGGTAAATCATGTAAAGCATACTAGAACATTGTGAATCATGCTAGATTCATGGTAAATCATACTAGAACATGGTAAATCATGGTAAAACTATGGTAAATCATGCTAGATTCATGGTAAATCATACCAGAGCGTGGTAAATCATGGTAAACGATGGTAAATTATGCTACAACAGGGTAAATCATGTAAAGCATACTAGAACATTGTGAATCATGCAAGATTCATGGTAAATCATACTAGAACATGGTAAATCATGGTAAAACTATGGTGAATCATGCTAGATTCATGGTAAATCAAACTAGAACATGGTAAATCATGGTAAAACTATGGTAAATCATGCTAGGTTCATAGTAAATCATACCAGAGCGTGGTAAATCATGGTAAACGATGGTAAATTATGCTACAACAGGGTAAATCATGTAAATCATACTAGAACATGGTTAATCATGGTAAAACTATGGTAAATCATGCTAGTATCATGGTAAATCATGGTAAACGGTTTTCCATCTATTATGTCAGTGGTTACATGCTTGCTAAATGTCTTTAATGCTTATGTGCTAAAAGGGCTTAACTGCTTGAACACCGCTAAATGCTGCTTGCAGCTTTAATTATTATTATTATTATTATTCTTCTGCCGTAAAACGCATCGTGCAGACCAAACCGTAAGGGCTAGAGACTTGAAACTTTGTCAGATGGTAGTACAAAAATCGAGGAGAGCTTATCAAATTATGAGCCCGATTGGCCCATAGGTGGCGCTATAGCAACCAATTGCGCAAAACTGCTCATAACTCCTAGACCGTAAATCGTAGGCTCAAGTGTCTTATATCATTGGAAAGCTGGACTCCTGACTTAAAAAACGTATATCTCCGATTTCATTTCCGTCATGATAGATTTTCCGCCATTTTGAATTTTGTCAAAAAACGACTTTTGCGAACTAGTCCCTGATTTTTTGCCCGATCGGAACCAAACCAGTGCACAAATGTTCTGTGGAGTCTGAATATAAATTATAATCGTAAAAAAGTTGAAATTTCGATTTCCGGTCGCTAGGGAGCGCAAAAAGAACGTTGTGGGAGGAGCCTATTTTACTAAAACGACTATAACTCCAGAAATAAATTAGGTAGGTTCACCAAACTTGGTACAGTTGTGCATGAGTTCAATCTGAGGTCACAGTAAAAAAATCGCGACGATCGAACACTAGGTGGCGCTATAACATGAAAAAAACATATAAAGGACTGACCGTTAGTCCGATTGACTTGAAAATTGGTATGCAGTGTCTTGGTCCAAGGCCCCATGTATGTCTATGAGGACATTGGCGTATCTCAAAAAACATGGCCGCCATTGACCAATGAAGTTTGAGCCCCTATGAGACGAGGTTAACGGAGGCCAATCGGAACGAAACTCGATGGGCATGTTCGACTCATGGCCTAAGAGGTCTGTAAGAGTTTTGAAAGAAATCGGCCACTAGTTGGCGCTAACGAGTTTCACGGCTCTGTAATCACGTGGTGTTGCACACATCCCCCCAAAATGCATATCATTTTATAGATATCCTCATGGTGAACAACTTTGCCTCTAGAACCATTGCTGTCAATCAAATCGTTCATTAAATATTCACGAATATGTTAAAAACCTACTTTTGCGAACTAGTCCCTGGTTTTTCGCCCGATCAAAACCAGACCAGTCTAGGACAATTCTCTGGACTCTCTAGATCAATAATTATCAAAAAAAAGTTGAACTTTGCCCTTTGGTTCACTGTAACAGGGTCATTTAGAAAAGGGGCGTGTCAAAATACACTCAAAAGCCTATAAATCATAAATGAAAACTCAGAACTTGACAAAAATTGATGAGCATATGTGTCATACCATGGTGAGGAAGCATGCAAAGTTTCATGGAGATCGGACCATAGGTGGCGCTATAACTGTTAAAAAGCTTTAAAACCATATATTTCCTATGGTAAATTGCCTGTATTGGCTGTAAATGGTCTTTTCCATCTATGATCGTAAAATTTTCATATCTTAATGTTTAAAACCAGTGCAGTACAATTATCTGGACTCTCTAGATCAATAATTATCAGAAAAGGTGTAATTTCTTCATTTGAATGGCTGTAATAGTGTAAATTGGATGGCCATAACATTTTGGATGGCTATAACAGCCAATAAGTGGTATTTTACTGCCCCCTGCTGTCATTTCATCATACTACTCCCTAAAATTGTTATATATAATTGAAATTTGGACTTTATTAAATCATTATTTTAACATTTACAATCACATTTTGTCCAAATTCATCTATTGCTCTGTACTCTCTAGAACAATAATTATCAGAAAATGTATAACTTGTAATGTATAACATTTGGATGACTATAATAGGGTCACTTCAATATGTAGCCTTGACCGAAAGCCAATATCTTTTCAATGAATGCTCATAGCTTCTTAAAAAAAGGTCAAGCATGGCTAACAGCCAATAAGTGATATTTTACTGCCCCCTGCTGTCATTTTCATCATACTACTCCCTAATATTGTTATAGTTCATATTTAGACTTTCTAAAATCATTATTTTAACATTTACTATCACATTTTGTAAAAATGCATCTATTGGAGTATTATGGACTGCATTTATTTATTTTATTTATTACTCTTTACAATTGTGTCACAGGAAGGCTGAAAACGAAAGTTTTTATTTATACAACTGTTTATAGTCTGTAATACCACTGTTGTCCAATAGATGGAGCAGCAGTATTATACAAATGCTGAAGGAGTATTGTTCATTCTTAGTTAATGCTAACTAATGTAGTTAACATTAACTAAGAATGAACAATACTCCTTCAGCATTTGTTAATCTTTGTTAATGTTAATTTCAACATTTACAAATACTTTATTTAAATCTTGTTAACATTAGTTAATGCACTGTGAACTAACATGAACTAACAATGAACAGCTGGATTTGTATTAACTAACGTTAACAAAGATGAACAAAAACAGTAACAAATGTATTGCTCATGGTTAGTTAATGTTAATTAATACATTAATGTTTAATAAATTAACCTTATTGTAAAGTGTTACCGACATTTTTAATCTTTTTTTTAATCAGCTTTCAGCATTGGCTAACAAACAAATGCTTAAAGCTATTTTTTTATTAAAAAAATACCAAAGTGGTATTTTACTGCCCCTTGCTGTCATTTCATCATACTACTCCCTAATATTGTTTTATAATTCATATTTAGAATTTCTAAAATCATTATTTCAACATTTACAATCACATTTTGTCCAAATTCATCTATTGGAGTATTATGGACTGCATTTATTTATTTTATTTATTACTATTTACAATTGTGTCACAGGAAGGCTGAAAACGAAAGTATAACGTTGGGCCACGCCCCCCAAGGACAAATTCACTCATAACTCGAAAACAGAAAGTCGCTGCACGCTCAAATTTTGATGGTAAGGTTCTCTCGGGGTTCTTGATCCAAATCTATCGTCGCGGGGCTCGGGAACGCCCCCAATCTTTAGATAATTTTTTCATAGGCCTTTATCGCATTTCCTGGTTTGGAACGTTCGAAATCGCCAAGCAGTGTACTCGCACTTCCGGTGGTTAACAGATAAACTATGGCTGCCTCCTCTCGCCGGTGCTATTGCAGTGTACCGGGTTGTTCAACATCAAAACAAAGACATAACAGCCATACCTTAGCTTCCATGACTTCCCAAAAGACGAACACCTCCGCAAGGCTTGGGTGAGATTGATAAGGAGGGACGAAGGTCCTTCGTTTCAGAGAAGTCGGGGTAGTACGTTTGTGTGCACTGCAGCTTGCACTTTGACAAGGAAAGCATTTACGTCTCGAAAAGTGGGGGGAAGAGACTAAAATCCGGTACTACACCAAGCCGATTTTCGTGGAACAGCTGGGGGGAGACTCGTGTGGCTTCGCCAGTCAGTTTTCGATCGGGTTAATGCGCGTTTTGAAGTAACGTTAGTTGAAGAGTTTCAGAATAGCGACTCTGCTATAGGCATAAGATGAATGATTCAGATTTGTTTGGTTTCATTTTATTGCATTAAAACATGACACAGCATTTATTATTTATTTATTTATATATATATATATTTTATATATATATATAGCATGACATATATACATCTATTATAAAAAATAAAACAAATTATGTGAAAATTAATACAATAACATAACATTTATACACTAAAAAAAATCAGACACTCATATTACATTTATATACATTTAATTTACAATTAAAACAATTAATTAATCGATTAAGTACAAGTGTGTGGGAACATTTGCGTGTGTGTATGTTTGTGTGTGCGTACGTGCGCACATGCATGTGGTGGTGGTGATGATTAGAGAGTAGGTATGTCCGTTCCATAAATAAAATCAGAAAGAGATCCCATTTGTGTGTGTGTGTGTGGTGGGGGGGATGTATGGAGTTACTTTAGTTTCAGGTACGTTTCCATATATGTGGCAAAATAAAATATATCAAGTTTACCTTTCATTTCACTGATCAGCGACTCGTCGAGCCAAATTCGCTCTACTGTGAGGTCACTTTGTGTGGATGTAATGAAATCACACCATTTTAAACCAGTTATGGCTAACTGGCCTTGCACTTGCCAGAAATACTTGTGATTTTTTTTTAGTTTGGCCTGACCACCAATAAACTTCACATGTGTAACCTGTTATACTGTTAACATCTGGGCATTTCACTTCAGCTAACCCAAAGGGTGGATTTGCAGTGGGATCATACACTTTGGCATCAGGGCTAGCACCGAGGTAAGGCGCATCAGGATTCACAACGAATCCAGAAGGAGCGACACTGACATTGCAACGGTCACTGTACTGTTGTAAAACTTCTGGCTCAAGGTCAATACCCCTTTTCATGGCAGGTGTTTGCCTTACCCCCTTTATGATCCTGGCTGCCAGAGCCTGACTAGATGACTCCCCTCTAACGCTACAAACTTCGCCGAATCTACTGGAAGTTAGGCGGGGCTGTCGGACTTCCTTCCACAAAGGATTCTCCGACTGCCCCCTTGTATTCTCTTCGATGATACTTGCACATTCACGGGTTAGTTCTAAACTCTGTATGTGATAAAACTGATGACAATTGGGGACAAAATGTAGATGCCGTTCTAATGTTAAGCCACTAATTAATGGAAGTTGTGGGAATGAGGGAGCTTCTGGATGCTTAATGATTTCTCGAGGTATTACTGGTGTGCACTGTGCACTGATAAGAAAGAACTGAACCTCGAGGGACTAGTAGAAATTTAGAGTCCACTAAAGTCAGTTCAGAGAGGCCGTATAAGAATTTGCAAATGCCAGGTTGTGGCTGATGGTTGCGTAGTTGGGCTCCAACTGACAACACCGTCGGGTCAGGAAGGGGTCCTAAAAACACAAGTAACAGAAACCATTCATCAGTTAATAACTGCCAATGATTTACAAGCGACAGTGTAGCTAATCTGATATAAAGAACTAACTGTATGTTTTCATTTAAAAATTGCTGATGTTATCGGACTTTCAGCAATAGTAATAATAATGAATAATCGGATTCAGGTTTAATCATAACATAGTACAGACATTATCTTAATTCCATAATGTGCTTAAACAACAATATTGCTGGCCATAAACTGAGAAAGTACACATCTGGTGTGTGATACCTCGAGTTGTCCTAGACGCGGCGCTAAGGATGTTTACGTTATATCTTCAACTAGTTGAAATGTTCCTCCTGTAAATATATTTCCCTTTCAAATGCGCATTCTGATTAATACATACATTTATTTCCAAACTAACCGGACGAAGTCCAGTGCTCGCCTTCTCATTAACAGCGTTTTTTTCTTACTGATATTTCATACTGAATTTACAATCCTAAACTTTGAATTTCATTGCAGCAAGAAAGCAGCATTGGTACATCAAATGTGTGTAAATACTTTACTAACCTAACACTAGATATTGTTGAAAACGAAAGTAAAAGCATGACGCACGCTCACTACCGGAAATGAGAGTCCAGTATCTTTATTAAAATCATTAAAAAAAAAAAAAAATTCATTTATTTATTTAAACATATTAATGATGTAGCTAATTCACCCGCAGTTAGTTGGAATATTATTTTGTATTACTTGGATCTGCGCATCACTAAGGCACAGATGTGAATTTATAGCTTTTTTCCTTTTCTTTTCATCCTAAATGATGATGTAACTGCGGGCTGTTTACACCAGGGCACTTCATGTGTTTCTGTGATCTGATAGCTATATCCGATCGTGAAAAGACCAGGTGTAAATGCCCTCCGAAACGCACTCGAGACGGATTTAAATCCGATCGCTCAAACCGCTTCAGGAGGAGGTCTGGGCCGCTTAACAGACGAAAGTGGACAAGTGTAAATGCATCTGGTTGTTGAAACCACATTTGTAAATTGGACTTCTCCCAACAATGCTAAAAATAAACGTGTGAGAGCGTATTATAGTGATGAAGCTATGGCAACACGCATCGCCGCAGATGAGCAGCTCGAGCATCTATTCATCAAGCCAACAACGTGCAAACTATCGCAAATCAAAGTGAAAGTAGGTCACAGACGCTTAACCACTGATCTATATAATGTCATTCTATATAGATCAGTGCGCTTAACACACAATCATCTTCATTAAAAGTAAAGAAACAGAAATGATCTTACCAGTGCTGTCTCTCTTATTGCGGTCTTTGATTTTGAAATTAGCTGATGATCAATAAAATGCAGCTCATTATTGTTGCTTTCGGTGACGTGAACTGACGTGACGTTAAATCGATAGCGCGTTGTTTGAAGATCGGATTTATATCTGTTTTGCGAAAACATATTTATGTGACCAGGTGTAGGCTAAATAGCATCGTTTTGATAAATCAGATCAGTAAAAAAAACATGAAGTGACCAGGTGTAAACGGCCCCATTATGAGCTGTCTGTCAGCATCTGTATAATTTTCTGTTAATTAATTGCAAATTGTGGCATGTTGCAAAGGAGTCCCATCTCTTGTTTTTATGAATGACGTCATCGACTAGTCGACGTCGACTCGACTTTGATGTCATAACAGTCGACTTAAAAAAATCTGAAGTCGTTCAACCCCTAATTCATCAGTGCTCACACACTGCAGCGTTGTGGTCACTATTTAGACGAGCACTGACGTGGGGTGAAATTTTCACGCATGTTTAAGAGCCATGGCTTATGTTAGATTAAAAACCTACAAGTTCCTTTGAGTTTGAAAAATCATGTACACAGTAATCATCAAAAAATCTCTTCTCCTGTCTCTTAAAATGAACACCCGCAGGATGATTTACAAATTTTCAGAGGCGTTTATTCAACTAGATGTTAACAAAAGCACATTGAAAATACATAACCGGAAGAATCGATACACTGCTTCGACGAGCACTTCCAGTAATCAATTCTGCCGTGATAAAAGTCTATAAGTAAATTACCGTAATTAAAACTTACCAGCGTAAGCGCGATACAGAGTAGATTTGACACTACTGCGTCCTAGCGCCTTTGGCTTTCGTACCACGAGTTCATCCGTGGGTTCGGGACGAATCCCCTGCATCAACACAAAAAGAAATTAAATTCAGTTGCAAGTCTGAGAGAGTATCAGTTTAATTCAGCACACAAGTCATATTGTAGGTGTACATCCTATGCAGGCAACCGCTGCTCTGCAAAATAGAAGGAAACAAATGTATACTGAAATGTGATGTGTGAGTAATTCTAGAATTGCATGTATGGCTATATCTGAGGGACCCAGACAAATCTTATATTACCATGTGAAGTGAACAATTCATATGGATGAGGTGTAGGATATGTATACACTGTGTAGAAACATCTACACCAGAATCAGTATTCCAACAGTGTGCACTTACAAACTTTAAAGACACAACTTGCATCAGACAAACTTACCTGTGTCCTTGGACGGTGCCATGATTGAAGCACACCGGTGCAGGACAGTGGGGTTGGCACAGTTTTCAGCCCCATGGTGCTGTAGTGAGCCGTTTGAAACAGGAGTCCAACCACATGGTTGCATAAAGCCATTCCAGCAGCACACGAGCAGGAGCATCCATTTAACTCCACAGGTCTAACGGCATGCAGCACAATCTAGAAATGGAGAACATATACTTGAGGGAAAGTTTGGATGTTTAGCCTACAGTAATTAGCATTTGTTTGACACTAGGAACATTATTGTAAAACTAGGTTGAACAAAATCAAGGCAACAGCCGAAAAAAAAAAAGGTACAGATCTGCAACAGCAGATAGGCTATATGGAACAACAAAAAAGAGCATCCGCAACAGCAGAAGAAACAAAAACATACTGAACAAATGCACCTGAACCTTTGTAGGTCTGAAACCATGCTCTATTCACTACACATTACAAGTTTGGGGTAATTTGGTAACGTTACTGTAGCACTGTCTGGATCCAAACTGTAAATCTGATGAAATCCATCAAGTGAAAGCAAAAAAGTCACATTGTTCGAATTATTCAAATAGGATACGCTGTATTTGAAGTGAACCTATCTAGCTAGTAACAAGCTGACGAATAGCTTACTAAACATAACAAGCTAGCGATAACTCGCCAACAGAACAGAATTCAAGCTACTTACCTCTATAATTGAAGACAAAATTCTCGTAGAAGAACTTGTATCCCTTCTCCAACTTGGATGATTCGCACCACATCGTCTTGGCCAACTTTTGGGAGATGCGAGAGCGAAGTTGTCCAGCGATTACAGGCAGCCATTTCGAACGCAATAACCGGAAGACGCAGTACACTGCTTCAGCTATTTTTGACGGCTACTTCCGGCGTTCTATCGTGATGCGATAAAGGCCTATTATCTCGTTCCCGAGATATAAGTGAAAACCAAATTTCCATTCATTTATTTCAACTGTATATAGTCTGTAATACCACTGTTATCCAATAGATGGAGCAGCAGCATTATACAAATGCTGAAGGAGTATTGTTCATTCTTAGTTAATGTTAACTAATGTAGTTAACATTAACTAAGAATGAACAATACTCCTTCAGCATTTGTTAATCTTTGTTAATGTTAATTTCAACATTTACAAATACTTTATTAAAATCTTGTTAACATTAGTTAATGCACTGTGAACTAACCTGAACCAAAGAGTATAGAAGAACAAGAGGCGAAACTCCGATGCTTTTCTGGTAACAGCCACTAGGTGGCGCGGCCGCCATTTTGGGGTGAAAATTCCAACTGGAGTTACTGGGCAACAGCACAGATAACAGTTTTTTAGGTAGTTTTTCTTGCATTTTTATGCAACTTTACACATTTACTACTATTATTAGTTACCAACTCCACTAGGCCTGAAATATATTTTGTACGTTTTAATCCCCTGGATCGTGCTACAAACATGATGATCTTAACATGATGCATTGGTGTGTCCGTTATCTGTGTTTTTTTGTTTACATAGGCTTGCTTTAACGGTCATTAATATAAAATAGTACTGCAAAAAAAACAGTTTACTGTAAAGCTATTCTATTGCTGTTATATATTTATTGTCCAACATTTACATTTTAGTACAATTACATTTATTTGCTGAATTCATTTATTTCATTGAACTTATTTTTGTATGTAAGGTTATGTGTACCTCCTGGGAAACGGTCTAACGTTATAACTTTATGAACTTACATCACTTTATTCTTCTTACCTGTCAAACTTAATGTAGAGATTAATATAATTAATTAAATCCTTGAACTTCCCTGTCTCAAGTTATGTGGGGGAAAAGCCTACTAGCAACTTCTTTTTAACGGATATAACGTTAACTGTTGTGAATTAAAATAATCACCTAATTATTTCAACCTAAAAATGACCTCTGCACTGGACTAAATATATATGTATAATATATGACTGCCGAGTCGCTTTCACCCCAAAATGGCGGACGCGTAGGGCTGCTGCTGGGCGCTGGTGTTGCAATGGAACGTTCTATTGGCTTTCACTTCTTGTCAATATACGTTCTTTGCCTGAACTAACAATGAACAGCTGGATTTGTATTAACTAACGTTAACACTAGAAGTGCCAGAATTCCATAACTACTAGAACTGCCACAAGCGGTCATTTTGACCGTTAGATTGCAAACTCTATATCTTTAATGATAAATACCCAATTGAGAGATTAATGCATTTGTTGTATTAGGATATCTTTTAAAAACAAAACAACACCAAACTGTACATTTTAAAAAGTTTAATTATACATTTATAAATAATAATATCAGTAGCCCGTAATTATCGCATAGGGCCTATTCACAACAGAGCTATATTTCCATATCCCTTCAACATAACTCAGAACAAGATAATAACAACTAAAAGTATCTTATTTAGATATTCTTTTGACAGTGAGAGAGACAATGTCACGGTTTATGAATTCGCTGTCTCCTTTCTCGTCTTGTTGTGTGTGTGTGTGCGTGGTCGCTGATCAATGCAGCTTATCAGCACGTGCGCTCTGATCAACGCGCCAGCTGCAACTGATCAGCGATTCGACCCTTTTCAGTGTTACTGTTCTCGCCTAGTCTTTGGGTGTTTCTCAAAACCAAGAATGCAAAGAACGGACTTGTGTTCTTGGGGAGAACGCTCTTGCTAGTTGTTCTTGGAAGAATTAACTCACAAGCTAACGAGCACACAGAACGCTGCTGACAGTTTGAGACGATGTGTTCTTGCTGGTATTGCGCAATAATACCCCCGCACAGACACCGTCTGCAGTACCCAAACATAACGAGAATTATTGACGATAACAGCCAGGCTGCAATGGTCTCTTGACTGTGGGGAAAAACGAGTCTGTGAGCAAACTGGCCGGTTGGCTCGATAGCTAACGTTACACCCGCCGGCGCTTATGGAGATTCTCACTTCCGAAAACGTTTGAGCACATTTTCGATTAGCCATACATTTTCGTAAAAATGCCAATATTTGAAATCTACACAGTTGATTTCTCGCATCAAATGTTCTCAGAAGTGAATTTAGTGATGAAATAGTGTACGTAATTGTAGAAAAACGAAATACTGTATTGACCTGCCTCTCCTTCCTCGAATGCCGAATTGAATGCTGGGATATTTCTGCCGTCAAGTCAACACAAGTTACCAACCGATGCATCCTTGGTAAAATGGGCGTGTCAAGAACACATCCGGGATTTTTAACTGACTGTTCTTGCCAAAATGCAAACTTGTGTATTGGGACAGTACTTGGGCCACAAAAGATGACGTTTCACAAGAACACAAGGACACAAGTACAGACAAGAACACAGATTGAGAAAGGCCCTTTGTCAGATCGTTGTGGATTTTTCCTGCGTGTTTGTTCCCTGCCTGTATACGTTTTCCGTGTGTCATCCCGTGTTCAGCACTCCTGGTTCAGCACTCACTCCAGCGTCCCTGTGCTGCCAAGGGCTTCATACCAGACATTTGCACACCTTAACTCTCCCAGCATCTGACCAGCTCTCAATAAACATATCTGTCATTTTGCAAATGAATCTTCTGATTTTTTCCTAATAGACAAAGGTCAACCGCGAGAAATGTAACAAAAGAATACCGCGAAATTCAGTGCGGTCAATATGACCGTCTATGGCCGAAATAGGTAAATATGTTCATTTGTTTGTTTGCCTTATGTGTAATTTATATTAAAAACATTTTAAATGAAAATACAGACACTTTTAGGAAAAGTCAGGTACCAGCAGGATTTTTTTTTTTTTTCAACAAAGTTATTGCAGATATAAAATTCAAAACGGTCAAAATGACCGTCGTGGCCATTCTAGTGTTAACAAAGATGAACAAAAACAGTAACAAATGTATTGCTCATGGTTAGTTCATGTTAATTAATACATTAACTAATGTTTAATAAATGAACCTTATTGTAAAGTGTTACCGACATTTTTAATCTTTTTTATCAGCTTTCAGCATTGGCTAACAAACAAACGCTTAAAGCAATTTTTTTATTAGTTTTAATATAGTTTTATATTATTACATCACAAAGAAATATGTGAAATGCATGCTTATACACCATTAAAAGAGATTTTCACAATAACATATCCCATGTGTGTGTGTGTGTGTGTGTAAGCATATGTCTACATATGAATGCAAAAGCACTTGTGAAAACACTTTATTAATAAGTACAGTGGCCAGCAGAGGGCAGTAGAAGACCACTTATTGGCTCACTTTCATTTTGACACACTTGATTTTCACCAGTAAATCACAGCACTAAAGCAAACCAGTTTTTCCATGTTAACTATTATAACACAATCATTTTTTGTCAGAGTTTATCACTTCATTTTTATTGGCCCTTCACCTCAATGCAGCAATGTGGTAAATCATGGTAAATCACGATAGAAACATGGTAAATCATAGTAAAAAATACTATTACATGGTGGATCATGGCAAATCATGCTAGCAATGTGATGAATCATGGTAAATCATGCTACAATCCTGGTAAATCATTCTAGAATGTGGTATATCATGGTAAATCATCCTATAACATGGTAAATGATGGTAAACCTTGGTAAATCATGCTAGATTCATGGTAAATCATACTGGAACATGGTAGATCATGAAAAATCACACTAAATTTGGTATATCATGGTAAATCATGCTAAAACATGGTCTATTCCATCTATGATGTCAATGGTTAAATGCTTGCTACATAAAACTTAATGTCTTTTGATGCTTTTGTGCTTAACGGCCTTAAAGGCCTTAACTGCTTGAACACCGCTAAATGCTGCTTGCAGCTTTAATTTTCTCTATAATGCCATTCAGTGTGCAATATGTGTGTGTGTAGACTGTATATTTTTCACAAAACACTTTACCTTAAAGGTGCTATCAGCGATTTCAGGCCCAAAAAAGGCCGAAACATAAATTATCACATTCATCTCATTTTTCCTAGGGGGAAATCACCGACAGGGTGTTGTGAGGTTTTGCTCCGACTTCGCGTGCAGCCGTGCACGAGTGCAAAACCTCACAACACTGTCGGTGATTGGTTGGAACCAGTGATGCGCGGGTCAATGTATAAACAAACCGCACCCGACCGACGTTTTCAACTAACCTGCCCGCAACTCGGACCGCAAAAAAAAGAAAAGAAAATATTGTACCCAACCCGCTTCCTGACCCGCATTTTTTAAAAGTAGTAAATGCTCACCGTAGCGTCATTGGGCCATAGACGTATAGGAACTTGGGGTGCGGAGGAGTGTGGCCGCTTTTGGAAAAGTGTGAAAGCCCTTAGGAGCGCAAACTGTTCTTTTTCTGAATGCTGTATGATATAGCCTAGTGTTATGTAATAAAGGCTTGATTTATTCATTTATTTCGTTTCATTTTCTTAACAATTAAGATGCTGCATGTGTTTATCCAGTCTAATCTAAGTGTGCGTCTCTCCCCCGACTTTCCCAACAAAAATCCCGCCCCCTCTCAGAAAATACACTGACATTACTGAGCTAAATGCTTTTAAAAGTAGCCTATTAAAATGGTACAATGGCATTGCTCAGTTCAACGTGTTGGGAAATCGGGCATTTTACGTCAGCATTTATTCAAAAGTTAATAATGCTCAACATTCGAAAAGGTAAATAAGGATTTCCCACTTGTATTAGTAGGCAGCTCGTGCGTCATCTTCGCGCCAGTTATTCAGTCAATAAAGTATAAGTTAGGCCTATGTATTTCATAGAAAATTGTGTCAAGTAGGCCTACTATATAAATTACAAAGGTTTAATTGGCATTTATATTTTTTATATTTCAAACGACCCGACCGACCGCGACCCGAATATCATTAAAAATATTTTTGGATGACTCGTAACCGCGGGTGACCGTAGGCACCCGCTCATTTTGGATCAACCCGCGCATCACTGGTTGGAACACTGTTTGTTTAGGTTTTGGTGGTTGGTGAAACCCATTGTTTTTGAGTGCAGATCTCAGAGCCTAGACGCGGTTTTTGGACGGCATGCTAATGGGGCGGGCAGCTACCGGATCGCTAGGAAAAATTAGATGAATGTGATCATTTATGTTTCGGCCTTTTTTGGGCCTGAAATCGCTGATAGCACCTTTAATGCCGTTTTTAAGAGGAGCAGCGCCACTTCTTCTCCTGTGTTCAAAACTCATTCACTTCTTGGAGGAAGCGCGGTCTACAGGGTGTCACGTGATTTTCGTGCATCTAACCTGGACATTGCCATTGCCAACATCAGACCGAAAATATGGCAAAATCTTTTACTATGGTGATTTTTCTTAAGTATTTAAGTATTTGAAATACTCAAATACACTCCCTCAAAATATTTTGTTACAAACTACATTTTATTTTTTCCACACCTGCAAAATACAAATTACAAAATACACTAAAGTAATTAAATACGTATTTAAAATACATTTAATTGAAATACTGCCCATGTCTGCTGCCAAATATGCGGTTGGTCTTGCATTCTACAAGACCCCTGAACGTGTCCTGTGGGATCTGGCACCGAAACATTAGCAGCAGATCCTTCATGTCCACGGTGGAGCAGCAATGGATTAGATTTGTTCATCAAGTACATCCCACATGTTCAATCAGATCCACACCTTGAACTCTTCATCATGTTCCTCATATCAATCCTGAACAATGTGTGCAGTGTGGCAGGGAGAATTATCCTTAAGAGTCCACCGCCATCAGGCAATACCCATTATCACAAAGTGGTGTACCTGGTCTGCAACAATCTTTATGTAGGTGGCACGTGTCAAATAGATTTCACTGCTCAAAGGTCCAGTTCGGACGCCCGTGTGCCCATGTAGGTGCTTTCAACCGTGGACAGGGGTCATCATGGGCACTCTGATTGGTCTGTGTCTACGCAGTCCAATGTGCAGCAGTGGTGTGACACATTCCTCTCATTACCATCATTCAAATTGTGTGCGACTTGTGCCACACTAGAGCTTCTGTTGGCTTGGACCAGCCTCTGTTGCCCTTGTGCATCAATGAGCCTTTGGCGTTTAACAGCCTGTCACTGGCGTGTGGTTTGTCCCTCTTTGGATCACGGTTGGTACATTCTCAGCACTGCTGATCGGGAGTAACACACAATCCTTACCGTTTCAAAGATTCTCTGTCCCAGTCGCCTTGCCATAACAATTAGGCCTTTGTCTAAGTTGCTCAGGTGTTTATTCCTGCAACATGTTTTCTACAAAAAAAATGATTGTTCGCTTACCGTCTAATCTACCCAGACCTTGACATGTGAAATTGTTAGGAGATAATCAATGAAATTGGCTTCACTGAGTGGCCATAATGTTTAGGCTCGTGTATAGACAAATATTCGTGACAAAGTGGGGAAATTATATTATTGTGCCACAGTGAGGAAAACCGTCAAGGAACAAGAACAGGCAGAAATGAATAGAGATTACAAGGCAACTGCAAATAATTAAGTAAAACCAATCAGCCTGTTATTACTGTAAGTCACCACAGGGTGGCAGTACAACATCAAGAATATCACTGACATTGAGGCGTGAAATGTTGGACGGGGAAGCGAAAATAACCACTCTCTCACAGTTGCTCAAGGAAAACATTTCATTTATTAAAATTCATATACAAAAAGGAAAAAATTAAGTCCCTAGAAAAAGTATTTCTGTATATACATTATTTACATGGTACAATGAGCAGCACTGGTCTGTGATGGGCTGAAAGGAACATTTCAAGTCAACTATAAGCCATTGTGGCAATGACCTCGCTCTTGTTCGACGGTTTACAGGAGGCATGAAGTGACGTTGCCTTGGCCACTGACCTTTTATTGGAAAGGGCCATGTGTGAGATTCAACTCAATTTATGTCTCTGTATAGGTTTTGCTGAGCATTTTATAGAGGGCTAACCTAACTGATAAACCAATCTTATGGCTCATTGTTCTTACAAAATGCAGCCTGCACATTTTAGCCGATTAATATTTGTGTTTTCACAACAATAAAAATAGAACTATACAGATCCTTTGTAAGTATATTGCAATTGAAAATATTTATAAGCTTTTAGTGATTGTATTTGCGCTGCGTCTGGCCACATTTGAACTATTAAAACAGACTTTGACACAGTGGAGCCTCGACTCGGCTACTCAGTACACGATACATTCATCTGGTGTTATGACACAGACGATAGTGTCGCCACGTTTCAGCACACCAGCAAATGAAATGATTGGCATCACACACTACGTCTCTCATATATGAAAAAGACAGATCAAACCTACACAATGAATATTCATGGCAGAAAGCAGATTTATACCGCCACTGACCGAAAGTAATGTAACGTATGCACTCTTCGCGTGAGTGGATTTGTGATTCATTGGCACATCAGTCACCTATGAAGTCTTTCGGTGTCTTCATGACCCTCTTTTGGCAAATTTATGTTTCAGAGTTAAAATTCAGAAGTGGGCGTCCATCAAAAGTGCAGCTGGGTCCATTAAAACAAGAGTGTTTTGGTCAAGTGCAGATTTTTAAAACGATCAGTAAAACTGCTGGGAATAATGCTGCGCTCCATTCAAAGGCGGATGTGGGATCCCAAATAGCCGTGTTCTGTTGTCTCTTTCTATTACTTTTCTAGTAATTTATGATAACTTTATTTTTAATTATATTATTTATTTGAGTTAATTATAACCTTTTTCTTATTGTTCTAACTTTTTATTTTATTTTCCAGACATGAAAATGTTTAAAATTCTTATATTTATAGGTTTTCCAGTACCATGAACCCTGTTCAAGTGAAGGTTTTGGGTCAGTAAGATTTTTTGTTGTTGTTGTTGTTGAAAGAAATTAATAATTTTATTCAGCGAGAATGCATTAAATTGATAAGTACAGTACAGACGTTTCTAAAAAATATATATAAAAATTAACTTTCTTTTCATTAAAAAATCGTGAAAACTAATCTTTACCATCACAGGAATAAATCACATATTAAAATACGTTAAAATGTTAAAACAGTTATTTTAAATTGTAATAAAATTTCACAATATTACTGTTTTTTTAATAAAAGAAATGCAACCTTGGTGAGACTTCATTCAAAACCATAAAAAAATCGTACCGACCCTAAACTTTGAGCGGTGGTGTGTGTATTCACATTTTTGGCGAAATCAAAGTTCTTCACGACCTTCTTAAAAGTAAATCTGACAGAAATAAAGCTAGAAATGGAACGCAGCATTAGTCACGTGTGTTCGCTACAAAACACTGGATGAGACCGTATACCATGTTCATCATGGTGAAGTCCTGATGATTCACTGGCTTTGTTCCCTATCAGAGCAAAAAATAAATACGGTACATTTAATATTTCACTCAATAAATAAAACAAATCAGTCCTCCAACCTCAGATGCTCCTCACTCTTAAAGCTGTGTGACTGCATCACAAATGAACAGAAACCATTTCTTAGGACAAGTTTTTTGTAGCGTTCAAACTGGAACCATATAAAGGCTATAAAACACTAACACAGAAACAAACGCTGGGCTTGAAGTGTTCGGGTCGTCCGATTCCTGTCACTGTTCCTGGCTTTGGCTTTGCACCGTGTCCATGTAGGGGACGGCCAGCTCGGGTCTGCGATAAAGCTCGCTCAGGCCTTGGAACTTGGAGCCCCAGTGCTGCAGGGAGTCGTAGCTGAAGCCCTCCTCTGAGATGGCGGACCCCAGAGAGCTGAGGCTGCCCGCGCAGGAGCCCGTTCCCTCGATGGAGTACACGTGGTAGGTGTCCATGGGGAACGCCAGGCTGTCGTTGTCGGCCTCCCAGATGATGCGCGACACGTAGCTCTTGAAGTCCATGGCGCAGTGACCGCCGCAGCTGGCGTTGTGGTGGTAGGGAAGGGTGGCTCCGTTGGTGATGTTTCCACAGGGGTGGACCTCCTCCTGAGAGCCCTGGGACGACTTGATGAGGGGGGCGGTGGTGCAGGAGGAGGACTGGGACAAGCTGGAACACAGCGGCCTCTTCAGCTCGGTGATGTCATAGGCATTCTGTTGGGCACATAGGCGACAGTTTTAATTCTGGAAAAACGCAATAGAATGACATTTTATTTGGCCAAAATCTAAATATAAACACACTAACATTCAACAGTTCGGGGTGGTAAGACGTTATGTTTAAAAAATAAATAATAATTAGCTCAATCAAAAAATATAGTAAAATTTGAAGATTAATTAATATTTTTATAATTTCAAATAACCGTTTTCTATTTTAATATATTTTTTAATGTAATTAATTCCTGTGATGGAAAAGCATCATAACTCTAGTGTCTTCAGTTCCACATGATCCTTCAGAAATCATTCTAATATGATGATTTGCTGCTCAAGAAATATTTCTCATTATAATCAATGTTGAAAATGGTTGTGCTGTGTAAGATTCTTTGATGAATAGAACGTTCAAAAGAACAGCATTTATTTGAAAAGAGCAAAGCAAAGAATGTTGATCAAGAAACATTTGCTAAGTTCGGAATAGCATACTAATATACTGTACACACACACACACACACACACATATATATATATAGCAGTATGCAGTATGTATACTGTGTGTGAATGTTCTGTATAACAACATTTAACATCTCATTATTTAAATGGCCTGTCAGTTAAGACTTGAAATGCAAAATAATGGTATTTTTTTCCGCAGATGGAACTGGATGCCACGCTCTAATTAAACCATTTTAATGGATGCCATTGCAGTGTTGATGCTGATGGAGGTCATTCCCCTGACCTGAGTTTAACTGAAAGTAAATCAATACCTCCCCCCGGCTGGCCTGTGTTAATGGAATACCTGGTCCTGCTCTCCTCCTCCCTCCTCGTTGTAGTTGAGGATGTTCTCCCGGATGTCCTCCCAGCTCTCGTGCTCCGCTGGGATGTGGTACACACCTCGCTTGCGGAACTTATTCCGACTGCCCTTCTGATTCCATACGGTCACTGCCACGAGCACGGCTGCAGAGGGAAGAGAGAGAGATTAAAACAAGAATGATGTATCCAGTTATTAAAAAATATTATTTATTATTATTATATATTAAATATATATTATATTATATTATTTAAAATATATAATAACAGATATAACAGAAAACAGTATTTATTCTGTTTTATATTGTAATATTATTTCATAATATAACTGTTTTTCTGTACTTTTGATCGAATAAACACAGACACGGTGAGCATAAGAGATGTCTTTCAAAAGCATGAACGATAGTGGAATGATAGTGTAATTTAATATGAAACATTTCAAATCAATAAATGATATTTAAATGATGTCATTCACAGGTTTAAATTAGATTTTGGTTCCCACTTTTTTTGATTCAGAGGCAGAGCACGTTATCACATTCTGACGAAAGATTGATTTCTTTTGAAAAATGTGCACCTGATTAAAATCAATCTCAATAAGACTAAAAATGTGTATTGAACTAAACAGGGTCAGTTTTGATTTCATGTTGACTTCTAAGTGCAAAAGTTTGACTGCAGGCTTCAGCTCTCACCAGCTCATGCCATCTAGCCAGTTCACAGAAGGCAAGACTCCTCTTTTCAATTAAAGGCAGATCAATATGAAAATAACCCACCATTTTCTGCCAAATTTATTTGAAGCCCGACCAATCCCATCACATTTTTGCCTCAGTTGATGAGTGATTTCTTCCTGCCTGCATGCGGTAATGCTTTAAAAAAAAAGGATTTGTGTGTGTGCGCTTGCGATGTGTCTGATGGGTGTCAGAGCTGGCAGAGAGGCCTGGAGGGCACTGCCAGCCTGTCACGTCATTGTTGTACCTGTCTGAGGCACGCGCGCACACACACACACACACACACGCCTGGCCTGCCGACAGCATTCTTAATACGCTGACACAAACTGAGAGGGTCGCATCATGGTTCCACAATGATAACGGACATTCACCGCAACACATTATGACAATATATGGGCGTGTGTGAGGATATCCTGATAGTTACCGAAAAAGACGAGCAGACACATGCTGATGGCTAGGATGGAGCTCGGACCGAGCGGGGCGAGACGAAGGGCTTTGATTTGGCCGATCTCACACCATTGGCCCCTGAAGCCCTCTGGACAGCGGCACTGGTAGCTCTTGGTGGAGTCAGCCAGGCAGGTGCCACCGTTACGACATGTGGTGGAGCCGCAGGGGGAGGGGGCGCAATGCAAAAGACCTGTGACCTCATCCACCACTGCAACCTGATTGGCTGGACACCTGGAGAGAGAGAGAGTGGACGTTGAAATAAAGAAAGAGGATTTTGACAGTTTAAAGCACGTGAGAGAGAGTGTTCACCTGCACTCGTGTTTCCTCCACAGGTCTGTGCAGAACAGTGGACTCAGGCAGGGTTTGGCACTGCAGGCGTCAGAGTGGCAGCCGGGCACGACTCCATGCCGCTCCAGTACAGTACTGAACTCTGTGCCCTGACCATCCAGTGGCAGAGAGTGACCGTTCAGCCTTACATCACGCATACAGCCTGTACAGAAGAAACAGGGTGTAACTTTGTCACTGTAACTTCTTTTAACAAAGCTACGGTTTATATTTGTTACTATTAATGTTAACTATTTATATATAGGTGCACTTTTTTTTTTTACTAGGCGATATAATGGCTCTCTTGGAGTATATAATGACTGTAATTTTTAATTGGGGTTATGATTGCCTTTAGATTGCAATTATGACTGCGCGACTGAATTATCTCACTCATTACACAGTTACTGACCAAATAAATCTAAAATATTGTAAATATGTATTAAAATATATATTAAAATACTATATTATAGTTTAAAGTACCTTTTGAAAGTGTGGGGTCAGTAAGATTTATTTTATGAGTTTTAAGAGTAAACTAAGAGTAAGAAGTCTTTTATGCTCACAAAGGCTGCATTTATTTCAGCAAAATACAGTAAAATAGCAATATGAGATATTTTTACCATTTAAAATAACTGTTTTCTATATTAATATATTTAAAAATGTAATTTATTCCTGTAATAATAAATTAATCCAGTCTTCAGTGTTGAAAACATTTTTTGTGGAATCTGTGATACATTTCTTCCCCAGGATTTTTGGATGAATAAAAAAAGAATTAAACAAAAGAATCATTTATTTTAAAAATAAATATTGTGTAACATTATAAATGTATTTACTGTCTAATTTCTTAAAATCAGCATCTTACTGATCTAAAACATTTGAACAGTAGTGTATTTATAATATATATATTGCACAGTGTCAGATATTGTCTGCCTTTTTATACCAAAAATATTTGACCACAGAATGCTGAGACTGACCAATCAGAATCAAGCATTCCAGAAAGTAGTCGAGTATAAAGCTTTAATTATAAAAAGCATGAATGATACAAACAAATTCATTCTCATCGGAGATAAACAAAGCAAAATAGAGAAATGTATTGGTTTGAGTTACAGCAATGAGGAAGAAAGGGGAAGAGAAAACCCACCCTGAAAGTCTCCCTGCGTGTTTGGAGTGGCGCTGTTTCCCAGAAACACACTGGAGGGGTGAACTATTATTTCCTTCTTCTGACCCAGGACCCCCGTGACCTCTCGTGAACCCCCGCCCTGCTCCAGTCGCAGGGTAAAGATGTTGTCATGGCGATGAAGGCTGACCAAGACCCACTGGCCGTGGTTCACACGCTGGCCTGTTAGTTTGAGATGGTGAGTGCCGTCCCCAAGGTTAACACGAACAGTGAGGTACCCATCTACTATCTGAGAGACAAAAAGATGACACAGTGTTAAAGTTTTAATGCATATTCACTCACCCCAAAAAGTATTCGGACACTTAAGGGATGCTTTAAACGAATGTTATTGCATTAGATGTTATTGCATTGGTGTGTATCACTCACCTCCAGGATAATAAACTCATTGGTGTCCCGTGAAGCCATGCTGAGCAGACTGCCCATGGAAGAGCGTGTTCTCAGCAGAAGGTGAGCTTGGGTCCTGCGTGGACTTCCTAACCCTCTCAGCTGGTACCTCAACACACTGTCCTTCTCAAATGACCACTCAGGAAGTGCTATAACATACACAAAGCATAGAAGAAATCAGAAAGATATTTGATGTTTAATATGGAGCTAATTTTGGGATCAGTAAGATTTTTTTTAATTAATACTTTTATTCAAAAAAGGATTCATTAAAGTGACAGTAAAGACATTTATAATGTTACAAAATATTTATTTTTCAAATAAATTCTGCTATTTGAACATTCTAAGTATCCTGGAAACAAAATGTATCATGGTTTCTACAAAAATATTCAGCAGCACAACTGTTTTCAACATTGATGATAATCATAAATATTTCTTGAGAAGCAAATCAGCATATTAAAATTATTTCTGAAGGATCATGTGACACTGAAGACTGGTGTAATGATGCTGAAAATTCAGCTTTGACTTAATAAATTACATTTTAAAATAGAAAAGAGTTATTTTAAATTGTAATAATGTTTCACAATATTACTGTTTTTAATGTATTTTTTTTTATCAATAAATGCAGCCTTGGTGACAAATGGTGAGCACTAGGGACTTCTTTTCTTTTTGTTTTACCTACCCCTAACTTTTGAACGATAGTGTATGGACCAGGATTTTGGGCCAATTAAATGTCTTGCTGCACATTACTTTATATGAGTGTTGAATTATTGTATAACAGTCACTGTCATCAAATATAGCCCATGAAGTGATATATATTGTGTTGGCTTGCCTTTGTCACACTTGTGGCCGCTGTATCCAGGATGGCAATCACAGCTGAAGGAGCCCCATTCCCCCAAGCATTTCCCATGAACCCCACAGGAGGGTCCTCCAGCAGTCAGACACACACCATCCGTTAGGGCACATCCTGGGGCACTGTTCTCGCTCTCTGCTGGACTGCTGAGGTCGTACACCTGACAGAAAACAGACACACGCAAACACAGAAAGGCCTGAGTCAGCACAATGCTGAACCTCATTGATCCGTATCGACTCGCTGTCAGAAAGTGGCTCAGGTGAACGTCTGTTCCAACCAAACAAAAGATTGTGGACTGGAACCCGAAACACATTCGGTCTGGATTTCAGCCATGAAAAGAAAAAATGTTTAACACTTACAGAATCCAAATATACTCATAAAGCTTCATTCACAAAACATGAGTATAATGAATTTCTGTGCTAATTTACATACAGTAGTGCATATTGTGACAAACAGTGCTTTTTACAAATTATTTGCTGCAGAATTCCTATTGTTTGTTTTATGAATGAGGGCCAAATGTCAATAATAGAGAGCATTCCGTAATCATTTTTAAAATAGAAGTATCTACACTGTTCTAATTTACAAATTATCCATCCAAATAGTATTGGTGCATACCAGATCAACCAAAAATAGTATGCTGAAAATAGAAAGCCAAACATGCCCAATTTTTGTTTTTTTGAAATGTGCATTTCTGCATGAGTTTTTGGGTAGTATTTCCTACAGTGATTAATGAAAGAAAAGGAGTTTGTAATAATTTATTTTTTAACTTTTTCATTTGAGGAAAAATGCAATGAATGTGAGGTCAGTGAGGATGACCCTTCCACAGTAGTTAAGCAGGCAACTCATTTTAAATATGAATGTATTTTAAAGGCAAAGGCATTTGCAAACAATGCATAACTATGTACTTTCCCATTTCCAGTGAAGTACAAACGTTTATTGCGTAGTGCAAGTATGCAAACTAGGATGCAATCTTTTTTTTTTTTTTTAAGTTATATTTTGCTTCAGCCAAAACTCCCCCCAGAAAGCTAAGTTATATATACTATACTACAGTGGCGTGCACAGACCTCCTCAGGGGCAGGGGCGGAGGGACCAAAAAGGGCACTCATTTTTTTTTAAATTTAATTTAACAGTACCTGCATTTTTATTCTCTCTATTCAGCCAACTTGTGAGAGGGATGCTTCCTTTGGCTGCATCAGAGAGTTCCTTGATTTTTTTATTTTTTTATTCTTTCTTTCCTTGGCATTCTAAGAAAATATGTTTTTACAATTATTAGAATGCATAACACATCAAATGAAAATAGGGAAATGATGATAATATTACTAAATATTATGTACTTTACCAAACAAAACAGTGAGAATCAAGAAGGTAAAATTAATAATTTTATAGAAAATTAATTTTTAGTTTTGTTGATGTTGTAAATTTAATGTATATATTATATGTATGAAAGACAGTGTTAGCTATCATGAATCAGTAACACTTTACAATAAGGTTTCATTAGTTAAATTAGTTAGCATTAGCTAATAATGAACTGCACTTCTACAGCATTTATTAATCTTAGTTAATATTAATTTCAGCATTTACTAAAACATTAAAATCAAGTTGTATTTGTTATCATTAGTTAATGCACTGACTGTGACATAAGATGAATAAACAATTAAAAGTTGTATTATTAACTAAGATATACAGTAACAAATGTGTTGCTCATGGTTAGTTCATGCTAGTTCATACATGAGTAATGAACAAATGAACCTTATTGTAAAGCGTTACTATGAAATCAAAGATATAAGTTCCTTACAATTTAGAGTTGGACATTGACTTAAGATTTCATTTAACTAGATGTATTTCCCCTTGCACTTTTATTCTTGAATCTTGGATAAAAACGAATGACATTGTCACTCAGAATGCGTCTGAAATCGAGTTATACTTTTATTATAGTTAAGAATAACTCGCATGCTGCCGCAACTTTTAGAGTAGCATGGTGATGATCGTAGGATAAATGTCATTTTCCGTATTAGCTTTAACGTTACCTGCTGCTCGATTGAAGACTCGGGCGAACTGCTGAATAGTGCGTACCAGAACCGTTAAATGCGTACGAGGCGCTGCAAAGGAAACTCCCCCTACCACTTCTCCGCCAATTTAAAAAAAAAAATATAATATTTGTTTGTATTATTATTGTTAGTGGCAAGGGTGTGTAAGTGTATTGTTATTTATTATAATATTTATAATAATCATTATTATTTACAATTATCCGAAAAGGGCACAATGCATTTTGAGACAAAAGGGCTTTTGTCTCAAAAACCGGGTCCCCCCCCCCCCCCCCCCCCTGTGCACGCCACTGCTATCCTATATACTATACTATATACTATACTATATACTATACTATACTATACTATACTATACTATACTATACTATAAGCAAAGCGGCATCTAGGAAGATAATCACATTTACACTAGTTTTACCTGACTGTCCACCACAAGGTTCCTCATACATCCCACAAATCCTTTGTAATTGGGGTGTAATTTACGGGGTGAGTGTGTCTCTTTAACCCCACCCAACTGGAGAGGCTGGTAGATGTCCAAAAACCTGAAAAGAAAAGAACATATGTGCATTTAGTTTACATCAAAACCAGGAACCATGATTTGGAACTTGCTATCGCTAGTCAGAGGCATCTGGTATTCTAGAGAGCATTTTATTTGACAAATATTTGTATATTCCTGAGTGAAAGATAAGTTAACATAATTTTTAGTCTTTTGTCCTGGAAACACACAAGCATGTAGACAGGTTTAAAATATGAGGCCATGATCAAAAATCCACAAAACTTTAGTTCCCTTTCGAATGGAATTTGACGCTGTGTCAAGATGTTGACGCCATGGGATCGGTTCTGCGTGACCGGTGTCTGAAGCACGTGTGAAAACATGCCAATCTTGCTGACGTGAGATCAGGTGATGTAGCGTAGCAATTCCATAAAAGGGCACCTACATCCCGGAATCCCTTAGATTCTAATTGTCCGAAGGGGAATTCCCTTCTCAGGGAACTGGGTTACATACGTAACCTGAGACGTTTTCATTTCATGGGTTCTTTAATAAACTTGGCTTTTAACAAATTTAGCAATTCTGAACCAGCATGCAAATGGTCAAAGCTGATCTTTTCACCAGGGTTTTTCCTCGAACTAATCGATATATTAAGATCAAATGTATTTATAGCAGCATGTTTTTACCTTTCACTGCCTGGGGTCTCTCCGGAGGCCTTGCACACCGACTGATCAGTCTCAGACATCTCTACTCCAAGGCCTTCCACCTCATTCACCATGGCACCAGAGCAGTAGTCGAGAATCATCTGTACAGTCTACACAAAAACACATAAACATCCACACTCGAATGATTGTACCACAAGGCAAAGTGTTACACCACATCTGAGTGCAAGAGAGGTCACGTTTTATAATGGAATATATTTATACCCAGATCCCAGAGGGCGATAAAGCTCACAATCTGCTACCTCAGATCTACGTGATGATCTGGACTCTCTGACAGCTTCAGATCTCAATGAAATTGAGGTAAGATTGAGAACATTATGAAGTTAAACAAAAATTCCTCGGGGAATGGCAACTGCCCAGTGTCTCAATCTGGTCGTGTGCATTTTCAATCTATGCTTATACCTTGCCATCGCTGATGATGTCGAGGTGATGCCAGCGGCGGTCCATGACAGTTGCTCTCGCGGGCAGCTGCAGTGTCAGAGTCCCAGAGCCGTGATTCACACTCAGCGTAGGAACTCCATTTTTCAGCTCTATTGAATGTAACAGAATAATGGAATTTCATTAGAAGACACACGGAATATTGACATGAGTCTGTTTAAAAGTTTGGGGACGGTATGATTTTTATTCTCTCCAAATCTCTTGTGCTCACGAAGGCTGAATTTATTTAATCAAAAGACAGTAAAACCAGCAATATTGTGAAATATTATTACAATTTGAAATAACTATTTTCTATTTTGATATATTTTAAAAAGTCCTTTATCTCTGTGACGGCAAAGCTACATTTTCAGCAGCCATTGCTTCAGTCTCCCATGATCCTTAAGAAATAAATATATATATTTTTTTTTTTTACAATGTAAAATCTTTACTCTCACTTTTGATACATTTAAGGCATCCTTGCAAAATAAAAGACTATATAAAAGACAAAAAAAAATCTTTACTGACCCCAAACTTTTGCTCAGTAGTTTATAATTACGGTAGATCACTGAAGAAGCATTTCCACTGACAGGGAAATCTGGAACCATTCCACACATTTACACCACAGAAGGGCAGTTCTGGACCAGAAACCTTGGATAACTCATCTTGTTTGTGCAACGGACATAAATGACACCTCAAACATGCAGCTTGTTTCTTTTATAAGCATGATTTTTGGCCCATAAAATAGGAAAAACGTTCCCATAGTTTTGACCCAAGGCTATTTGGTGCCACTAGTTTACCTTTAACAACAAGTTTTCAAACTCATCACAGGGAAGCATATGACACCGGTACAGCAAATGCATGTGACATGAAAATCTAATGCGGTTTTATGCCCCCTCAGATTAGTTTTGACCCCCAGCTGAAAAAAATGCTTATTCGTAATCAATTTGTAGTTAGTTTGAAATTGCTGTCACTGCAGTGGAGGGTTTTGGCCCCAGTTCAATAAAAACATGTACCAAACTGATGATGTAAGCTTATGCAAGGCCACGGGAGGGTCGTTTCCTGAAATCATACGACCAGTTGCATAATACAGTATTGGACAGGTGGCACAGAATCTGAATATGACCTTCACCAGTGACCTGGTGTCAAGATCAATGCTGACCCAAACCCCACTCTCACCACAGCTGACCACACACATTTACAAACATCTATCATTAATGGCTCACTTCAGATTGTGCTTGTTGCCATTAATCGATTTTAGTCACACAGTTAATTGGTAGACGAAATTAATCTCATGCAGTGGTAACAAGAGAATCTTAAATCATAATGGTACTATGAAGGTTGTTTTTCCATTATTGAGATTATCTTTGAATGCGTTGTTCAGTTTAATGAAAACAAAAAACATGAGATGTTTACATATGTGCTTTTAGTCTGAACAGCTTTTAGTCTGAGTGATTTTTTCAGGCAGTCGGAAAATGATGTGTATGTTATTGTTAATGAATATTAAAATAAATGATTTTAGTCTAGGTATTGAAATAAAGCTGAAATAAAATAAAATATATATATTAGATGAAAAAATGTTGGAGAAATATTGCTCTGACAACTAAATGATATAAGTACCAAAATTACTGAAATAAAAATAAATGAAAGCAATCCAGAAATATAAAAAAACTCTTAAAATGCTAATAAAATAATGAAAAATACTATAATAGTACATAAATAATACTTAAATTACACTTTATATTCTAAAGTAACACACATTAACACACGTTAATAAACAGTGAAACGTGACAATTTGGCTTACATACCCAGAGCAATAAAGTCCTCTTTTTCTCTGGGCTGAGGTGTTCCTATTGGGCCATTGTAGAACAGCAGGCCATTGGCTGCCTCTGTAATGAACTCTAGAGAGATGTGGCTCTGGAAGCAAGGCCTTATGGGAGGGAACCAAGCATAGCCATTGCCGAGGAAACTGTGTTTGGTTTGCTGACATTCTGGCCCATCAAACATAGGGGGACATTTACACCTGCAACAGAGCAGTAGACCAAATATGAAACTGCCATGGGATTATATGATTAAACAATATTTATTCTATCATATAGAAAAAAAGCAGTAATTAACAAGACTTGAGTGGTAGAATGCTAGACTGTTTTACCAGTAGCCTAGTTCACTATCCACACAGGAGCCTCCGTTCAGGCAAGGGTTTTGTGAGTACGAGGAGCAGTGCAGGTGAACGGCCTCTCGAGCGATGCAGCCACACTGAGCGCTCGCTTTGGCTGAGACAGACACCAAAGAGACGTTCCCATTGTTCAGTGTTTTAGGGGTGTCACTGAATGTCACCCTGCTAGAGCAGCCACCTGTCTGACAGCAGGCTGCATAGGCGCACTCGTCCACCCCCACCTGTAGAATGGACACACCCAGGGCGGACTCCAACTGAAAGAGAAGTACAAGTCCACAATTTATTACTTTTAACTATATTTGGTAATTGATATGTTTGTAAAATTATTATTTATGAGCTTTTATGGGTCACCAACATAAGAAAAAGTACACAACAATTTGAAACATGTTTGTTACCCAATATTACTATAACTAAATAAAGAAATGAACTTTTATCTTTTAATTAAATTAAATTGATTTATTTATTATTTTAATTTTTTGTTCTTCCATTGTACTTTTGTTTCTCTTTATTCATTTTAGTTGTTTGGAGAAAAAAAGAGCTCGGTCATTCTACAAAAAAAAAAGTTCATCTTTGGTGAAGAGATTTACAATAGGAATAATACAAGACAAGTGATTTACCACAATTATTTTGTGGTTGTGCGCGTGTTTGTTAGTATGAGTGTGTTTGTTCTGGGAATGACGGGGGTCGGTCTCAAAGGCAGTCCATCACATCCCTCAGCAGCGGCTTTAAAAATGTCAGAGCAGCTTCCTGTGTAGTGCATCAACATCATCTCGGTGAGAGCATTAGCACCATGCTGGGGTGTGAAGAGCGGCCACTCTACACCTGATTTATAGACTGGTGGATGCTGCACAGAGAGCAACATGATCTTTCTATCCCTCCCTCCCAGCATCCTTGCTCGCCTCCCAGTCCCAAAGCGACAGCCCACCATTTCATACCTTACATGGAAATGAAATATTCATTGCCCCATTGCAAAGTGTGTCTCCTAGTGCAGGTGTTACACGTGTGTTAATGTGAACGGCTTCATAGACTCCATGTCTATGCCTATGTGAAAAACACAGGAGACGCGGATTGGTGTGAAAGTGTGAGTTTTTGTGCGCTCGTCTTTGTCACCTTAGCTTTGTGCATGGACACGTAGCCGTGGAGCTTCTCCGGCTTGTAGTATGGGGAGCCATGGGCGGCAAACCACACGCTGAGGTGATGCTGAGCTGGCTGGCTGCCACTAGCCAGGCTGAAGACATCAACATTCTCCATATCAGTCTGGAAAAGCTCGGACAAGAGGCGGTGGAAACGCATGTATCGGCTCTCCTCATTGGTTGATGCTCGGAAAAACTCATTTGCAGTCAAGTCTGTGCATAACAAACACACACATACAAAGAACTTACCAACAATGTAAAACCCAAATACATTTATTAACGTGGGTTTAATTTTGCATGAACGTTTTCCACAATTTCTCTCACCCTATTTTGTAGGACTTTTTTTTTTACCCTGTCCCTTTAAGATTTCGAAGCAAAGGGCCTCTTTGCATGTGAAATGAGCAAGATCACTTACTCACGGGCTGCAGATTGCATTATTCTCATTCATCAATATCAGCCTGCGTCACATTGTGACAGGTCTACAAAATCTGCATTGAAATGTGATGCACAAACTTTTAAGGTCAAACGAAATGGTCTTTAAAAAAACAGCCACTTTTTCTAATGGGATACAGGGATTCAAATGCATTTTATTGATGTATATTGATGTAACAATTGAAGAACATGCACTTTTTTTCTGCCTAGTTTATTTTACACTTGAGAAGTTACTGTAGAACTTACAGTATGTTTACATAGTTTTATTTCAAGCAATCAAGGAAAATGCCATTTTTCATGTTAAGCATTACACTTATGCATGCATATGTTTTAATAATTAATTGATTAATAAATCAAAACAAAAGTGAGCTGGTCTATATTAAGATTTCAGTTTACTTGAAAGGAAGTGTCACTCACTGGCCAGTCTGATGGAGCCAGCATTCCTCAGCGCCTCCACCTCCAGCTCCATCACCGTGACCTCGGCCGATGAGGTGACGTCGGGCCAGCTCTTATCTGCCACCCTCACCTGCAGGCTGTAGAATCCAGCTGCTGTGCCCTCCCGGATGCTCAGCTGACCGCTGTTCTGGTTCAGGCTGAACTGCCTGTGTGGGGGAAAAGGACAAGAATTAATGCATGGCTCAAGATTCAACTAGTGTGTTGATCATTTTGATTTACTACCTTTAAATGTTTATGATAATAAATATTAAAAATAAAACGTATCATTTACTCATGTCGTACAATTAAGATGTTTAGGAGAATTTCTGGTCTGTTCTTAACACAAATCTATCTTTATGACTTTATAGGAGTTGAAATATAGTGCACAGGACATACTGACCACTGTTATGATACTTTTTCTAATTTTGGAGCTTGACAGCATTTGCCCTCCTTCACTTTATCTTAAGGAAAAGAGCAGCATTTGGGTTTGGAACAACATGAGGGTGAGAAAATGGTGTCAGAATGTCCATTTTTGGGTGAACTATCCCTTTAAGCCCAGACAAACCAGAGTGAAAGTAACTGTACAGTAACTGGAGATTCATTCCAAGGTTCATTCCTGGATCATCACACATGAGAGAGCAGCACCAATGCTGTAAGGTGACTCAAGCTGTATTATTAATGGCCGTGTGTATATCAGTGAAAGCACTTATGTCAACTCCTGTCTCCGTCTCCAGATGTGATGACCATGACAGGGACACTTCTGCTGCTCTGGATAAGAGATTCCAGGAACAGCTGGGCAGCACCAATGTCTCTTTCTCTCTCTCTTAGTATGGATACGCTTTTTCTCTGTCTAGGTCACAGTTGTGTTATCCCTGCTCTGCATTCTGAAGTGTGCATTCTTTCAGTTTTTTAAGCATAAACCATCACTAAATTGTGTTAGATTAATGCTTAAAAATATAATCAGCACCAAATCAGCATATTAGAATGATTTCTGAAAGATCATGTGACACTGAAGACTGGAGTAATGATGCTGAAAATTCAGCTTTGCATCCCAGGAATAAATTACATTTTAAAATACATTAAAATAGAAAACATCTATTTAAAATTGTAATAATGTTTCAAAATATTACTGTTTTACTGTATTTTGATACATGACCTTGAACAGTTTTTTTATGAACTTCTTTCAAAGCACAACCCCAAATGGTATTATATAAGAAAAATCAACTTAAAATCCATGATATATGTTCTGAAATCTTCTAAAAGCTTCTCAAATAAATGTATCTTGTTATAAGGATGTATTTATTTTTATTGAAAAACAAGACAAAAATTCAGATTAAGAAAATAATGTTTTGCATTGCTGTCTTATGTCATGCTGCTGACATCATGTGTAAACTATTAAGTGTCAATTATAAAATCAAATGCCTTTGTGACCGTATCTACTAACCCAAATTAGCATTTTCTTACAAAAACTTAACGCACAGAACAATTTGTTTCTGGGAAACATTGAGGAAGGATTTGTGGTGATTTTTTGTACTGTTTTTATGAAATAAATGGGAAATATATATTTTGATGATTGCAGACCTGCAATTTCATTGTCTGCTGCTCACTGCTATCTCATGGAACCAGATTTCAAACAAATTTTACATTTATTGTTGCATTTGCATCTACAGGCTTGTGTGAGTGATGGGCTTGTCTTGTAGTGTGCAATGGGAGGACAAGGACACAAAATGAAAGTGACACATCTATTAAACAACACTGGTTTATGGCTCTTAATATGCTGTTTGCAGTGAAGCTCTGTTTGGTCTTGTAACTTCAGACATTGTGAAGCAAGGTCGCTAAACTCACAGTAGTCACTGCTCAAATTAAATTCAATTATGTTCATATAACAGGAATAGAGTTCCACCTCGATGGTAACCTTCAGCTCCGGTGCCAAATTAGGTACTTAACTGTCAAGTAAGCACATGAAAAACTGCTTGGATTGAAGCTACGCTCTCAGTGCCAAGAGATGTGTCACACTAGCAAGCATCAAACTGCTAATGTATTAATGTGTTAATTATCCAAATTAATGAGAGCAGATCCGCCACAACACACCGTCAGGCACAGCTCTGGATGTAACTTGAAATAGACTGTGATTGAACTCAAGACTAAACTGATTGAGTTGGCATTGGTTGCTGGAGTGTTAGCATAATCGCTTTGCTTGAAGGTGCCATTGCTGGCATGAGCCACAGAGTCTGGTTTGGACAAAGACCATCATATAGATGCAGCTCATTAGAGAGAACCTCTAGCCAACGTAATCTTTTTATCAGTTACTAGGAGAGAATCTGTGTATCACTTCAGAGTGAATTTTGAAATTAAAAAGGCGAGTGACAGGCAAGATGTCAGTAAGCTAATATGCCGTGCTCTGCACGCTCTCATCCTTTATCTTCCCTCACTTTTGTTCTTTTTTTCTTCTCCTGTAAGTGTCACTTGACACAGTAGAGTTTGAATCAAACTTCAATAGAAGATCAAAGCACCTGGGGGGTTTGCCTTCGAACTTGTAAACCTTCTCGCTCCAATCATCAAGGTCAGGGGATTGAACCTGTCCAAGTACCGTCGTGTGGAGTGTACCTGGGGAAAATACATAATGAGGTTAGAGACAAGCTACCTCCATCTAGGCTGCGCGATACCTGGGGCGATGTGCGCGTGTGTGGGTGGGTGGAGAAGACCTATCTTTAAAGAGATAAGCAAAAAGCAGAGCATCTCATTGGCACATATGGACCCACTTAAACAGCACAGTGGGGGGGATGCAATGCTATTAGCATGCAACATTGCCATTTCTCCAAAAGGCAAAACGAAATGCTGTAATCCTGTTAGTCATGAAATCAACATCCTTTAAAATGGCTTGTGTGTATGTGCCTCTTAAACCTGGGATTTAAGTAAATTGTTAGCATCATGCCATGTTTGAGCTACATGACAAATTCTTCTTAGAAATGGATTTCCATCAGAGAAAAGAGAAAAATGCTAAAAATATATCAAGTAATACTACTTTTACCATGGCATATTTTGAAGTACCCTGGAGTACCATGTAAATATCATGCTAAATTAACATTGTAACACTTACAAAAAGTACCATGCTATTACCATGGTATTTTGGACTTGAAAATGGTTCTACCATGGTATTTTAATCTTGTACTATGGTACAACCATGGTACTTTGGGCATGTAGCATGGCAATAAAACACATTTACAATGCAGTACCATGGTATTTTCTGAAGTACCATGAAGTACCAAGTAAATATAATGCTGAATGAGTATGGTAACACTTACAAAAGTACCATGACACTACCATGGTATTTTTCGACTATTTAGCATGGTAGTATTAGCATTGTAGTATTTATTCTTTGGAACATACCCTGTAAGTTGTACACTATGAACTCGCTGTGTCCAGGTGCATGGGGATGGTCATTTTTATCTCCGATTATGACGGTAAGTGTACTGGTGGAGCTCATTGGTGGAGAGCCACTGTCAATCATCAGGATGGGGAGAAGATACCGCTTCTGCTGTTCCCGGTCAAAGCTGCGGAGAGCGGTTATCATGGCACTGCCATTCCGCAGATCAGTCAAATTGAAATTAGTAACATCAGAGGTCAACATCAAAAGACGAATGGAAAAAGGCCCTCCGTTGGATGAAGTGTCTCTGTCAATAGCATGCAACAGAACAGATGAGTCATTCATGTGGACGACTTGTGGAGCAACAGTGTTCTCCCACACAATGGGCCGATATGGAGCCTCAAACTCTGGTCCGTTGTCATTGACATCCTGTACGGTCACTAACACAATGGCAGAGCCGGTCAGAGCAGGGCTGCCCATGTCTGTGGCCAGGATTATAAGCCTATGTTGGGACACCTTTTCCCTGTCTAGAGAGTCAGCAACTACCACCCAACCGCTCTTATCCACCAGGAATTGTTGAAAGGGATCGGATTCTGGGGCGATGCTGTATGTAAACCTCCCATTTTGACCAGAGTCCAGATCCACGGCTGTCACCTGTGCCACGATAGTGCCCACTGGGACGTCTTCGAACATGGATCCTGCCTCGTAGAACTGTGGGAAGAAGACTGGTGCGTGGTCATTGGAGTCTTCCACCTGAATGATGCAGTAAGCCAGGCTAAAGAAGTCAGCATCCTCCACTTTGACTGTCAGGTTGAATGTGCGCTCATGTGGCTTCTCAAAGTCAATCTTCTTCTTCAGTCTCACAATGCCACGGCGGTTTACCTTGTCTGTCTCGATGAAGAATTTACGGTCTTCATCTCCACCAATGATGCTGAACGTCATGATTGAATTTTCACCTTCATCCCCATCGGTGGCAGCCACTACCACTACCTCGCTGTTGATGTCCAAGTTTTCTGGCATAGAGGCCATGTAGACCCTCTGGGTGAACACTGGAGGATGGTCATTGACGTCGGAAACTACGATAGTGGCTGTTCCTGTTCCTGAAAGTCCTCCTCCATCACGAGCTTCCACCACAACGAGATATCGATCCACCACTTCCCTGTCCAAAGAGCGCAGAACAGTATAGATGGTGCCCGTGGCTGGGTTGATGGAGAAGAGGTTGAGATTGATTTCATTGCGCACATTCTGCACAATTCTATAGGTCAGGATAGCGTTCTTGCCAGCTTTTGGATCATCTAGGTCAGTGGCCCGCATCTCCATGATGGAAGTGTCTGCTGGGGAGTTCTCAGGCACGTGCCCCAAAAAGCAGTTGTCCGTTGCACATAGGAAAACAGGTGCATTGTCATTGATATCCTGCACGTCGACTAGAACATCAGCAAACCCGGTAAGACCTGCCCCATTCTCATCAGTGGCAAGTACAAGGAATTGCCAGGCCGAGCGAACCTCACGATCTAAACGGCGTTGCACGAAGATCCTGCCATTCATCTCATCTATGGTGAATTCGCTACCAGCTCCCTGCCCGTGTAGAGAATAGCGGACTGCACGCTGGTCTGCCTCTTGATCTGGATCTGTAGCTGAGACCTGCGAGAAGAGCAGATGGGGAAAAAAACAGGCATGCATTTAAGAATTCAACACACTAGTCACAGAACATACGAGGCAATTAAAAGTTAATAGTCACAGCAAAGGAATGCTGATAGTTCTCTCCGCCTCTTTTCCGGTATGTTTATGCAAAGTCTTTGAAGTCTATTTTTTTCACTGACAGCACAGTAGACAGCAATATTGAGACACGCTAGCAGAGAATGACAACCTTGGCAGGTGTGTCAAAATATTAATTTCAAATAGGCCTTACCTTTTTCTTCCAAAGATTTAAACTACATGAGGACATTAATACCCATTACATATCATTTCAAAGAAACCCGTAACGAAACTGAAACCAATTTGTAGCAAGACATTCACAAAATTATTTCAAATCTCTGCAAAAGGCTGATTTTTCTCTCTACAACATTGGCATTTTCTTGTAACTACATGTGTCTTTGAGTGTTTTAACCCCTCACCTCTAGTACAAGGACAGGAAGCTCTGTAAGTTCCTCCATGACACTGCCGTGGTACTCGGTCTGAGTGAAAAGGGGTGCCTCATCATTCTGGTTGATGACATTAATGACAACCATTGTCTGGTTTTCCCATTTTCCGTCCGACGCGACCAGCCGTAACTCGTAGCGCTGCACCTGCTCATAGTCTAGCCGCTGGGCAATGAAGATTGTGCCAACCTCTGGCTCCACATCGAACGTGCCCATGGTGTTCCCGGAGGTAATCTGGTACCGTAGTTTGGCATTGGCACCTGTTTGGGGGTGTTTGGGGAAGCGTTAGCATTCTAGGAAGTGTTAAGCTTGGCAGAGCTGGATAAAAAGAGAATGTCAGCATTAATCTGTGCTTATTTGATGAGGATTACATAAAGGACAAGAAAGCTCTAATGCACACAGGCATGATATGATTGTGCTTAAACACTGAAATCATGCATACACATACAAAATGTCACAGACAAACTGTTTTGTACAAATTTTTTGTACATATTTGTCATTAAACAAATCTCATTAGATAATAAGATAATATTTTTTTAGAAACTCACCAAATGCACACAAATTACACACTTCATATAAATTAACAGCTAATAAATCAACGCTGAACTTACTTAAACTGGACAATGACTTTCTTATAGAGCTGCTGTACAGCCAAAACTATCTTTGCTGCATTAATTTCCTGTTATCACTGTAAAACTTATTTAAAACAATCTGGATTTAACGATGTAGATCAGTGGTTAAAAATGTATCTCGAATTGATTGATTTAAACAATCACCACAGTCTAGATTTAAAACTGAGTAACGGTTGTCATGTGCTCTATGAAATCCAAACAATAATACTTATTATAAAAAATAATACAAAAATTATACCCTTCCTTTTATATGTGTTTGAAAATGTATCTTATTTAAAACAACCACCATAGTTTATCTTTCGTACTCTCTGCTGCTCCCCAGCTTGACCCCAACTGGCTTTATCCATCCATGGTACACTGAGGGGGAAAAGCTCTAGTTTCGCGCCAGCTCTGTTTACCAGTCCGGATCAGATTCTATGAGACAAACACCATCTGGGCGTGATGTGTGAGGATTTCATTAGAACATGTCCTGCTCATCCTGGCTACGGCCATCATGGATGCGAAGTGTGATGTGCTGTGACGCTTGCTGAGGGGAGCTCAAGTGATTTTGCCAAAAGCAAGCTTTCTTAATGACCAGGCGGGCCATTTGGCGCCCCCCCCAGGCCAACCAGGTTAAACCTAACTACTATGATCTATAAGATGGTCACTGGCGATGAAAGACAGCTGAAAGTCTAGGAGACCTTGTGCTCATTCAGCTGTTGAAGAAAGTTGTGCGTGTTTTACATATTCCATCATTGAAATCAGTCTGGAGTTTAATGAACAGCTCAAAGAGGGCACTGCTAATCAGCTTTAGGAAACACTTAACAGGACCATAAAATTCCTCCTCTCCTGCAAATCAGCTCCTAATTATTCCTATTCCCCATTTTCATCCCCAGCGTAATAAGAAATATCGCATTTTAATGGCGATCTCATTCATTGTGCCTTCCAAAGCAGGGAGGGGACAGAGGGACATCAAGCTTCGATTTGCATTTCCCTTCATGACAGTCGTGAGATATTAGCTTACGCTCTGCTCAGGACTGTCCATCCAGCCATGGCAGGTCATGTCACCCTTCTCACCTCCACAGCAGCGTAGGAGTCTGATCATTAATGAGCTATCAGACACCTGCACGTCTCCATCCCGCTGCCCCTGTCTCCTTCACTCCAGCCTGCTTGTTGACACGGCTCCACGCCACACGTAATTTGTCATGCATATGTAACGGGTGAAGCCGTGTCGCTGTGAGAGACATTGCGCTCCCGCCTGTTTGTTTATTTGACAGATGAGCCGAAGTCGCCATGCCCTGATGGAAATCAGAGCGAGATCAGGTGGAAGAATCGTGCCACCGAGATGTGTGGAGGTGACAGCCTGGAATATTCTACAGGCAGAGGATGAGAAATGAGGGGGTGGGCAGACAGGCAAGCTGCCACGCTACGTTGGACCGATAGGTGATTTGTCCAAGCCCGTCGCGCTCAGATTAACAGGAGCAACTCTATGACTGTCGGAGGAAACAAGCGATGAACCGAATGTTCCAACAGGAGTAACAAAATCAACAGTAGAAGACGCTTAGTAAACCGGAATATGCAAATTTGACTGACCACTGAGAGTTTGCTAGACTAATTCATAGCTGCTCATGCATTAATGTGGTTTCAGCTGCTAAGGTGATGTTTTCAGGCAGTGCTGAGATTGTCTGAAGGATATGCAGCTCTCTAAAGACATAAATAAAACATTTATTAAACAGCCAAGTTTCATTTCAGAGGTCAAACAATGCATATCATTAAGGTAAAGTACGCTGTCAGCAATGCTCGTACACATAATTTTGGCATCTTACATTACAGAAAAAAAAAAAAAAAAAAAATACAGACCATTTTCTGTAAAATGGTTTAATGGTGATAGTTACATCATTGCGAAGTCGGTGTGCTACTGAAATAAACATGAACTCCCTGCAGTTTCAGCTTGCCCTTGAGGGGTTCAGCGTACTTTGGTAACAATACTAAAGGATGCTGCTGTGCGGAGCGGTTAGGACAACAAAACTGCATGTTGTTCCTTTCTCTGTTATTAAGAGATAGTTTGTCAAAAAAATTGAAAATCTGTCAGTATCAGGGTTATTATAGTTAACTAAAACTAAAACCATAAAAAAAAATTGTTGCTTGAAAAAAAAGTTAAAATATATAAAAAAAAATTCCAGCTAGTTGCCAAGGAAACATTTTTTAATTTTCATTTAGTTTAACTTGATTTATTAAAATAACTAAAAATCATGGTAAAAATAAAAATAATAAAAACTATATAGAGCTTAAAAAAAACAACAAAAAATTACTAAAAATTCAACTAAAATTAAAAACTATTATAGAATCTCAATGGCACTAAATTTAACTGTGTTGTGAACCTGTATCAAACAGTGCATCAATTTAAATTAAGCAAATATTTTTTTTTTTTTTTTTTACTTTTCCTCACACAAACACGTCAACTTTAGAAGTTATGGAATAAAGTGGACTAGTATTATGGCACTATCATCTTCTGTGTTACACACAATAAAAAAAGAAAGTCATACAAATGAGGGTGAGTAAATAATGGCAAAATTTTCATTTTTGTGTGAATTATATTTTTTATACGTTTTTTCTTGTAGTGACTAACAGATAATGGATGAATGAATCTGTGTAGCTTGTTTAATACACTTGTTTTTCCCCCACATTTAATCTCTGGTTAAGCCACCTAGTAAAGCCTCTCGAGAATTCTGTCAAAAATGTACCATTACACATTTTTGTATATTTTATATATTAGGCAGAGCTGCCTATTTCGTTCCATTTAAAATCTCAATGGTTATTTGCCTGGGCCCTCAGATGTCACACAGCTCATGTAAATTTCTCCACAAAATCTTGCACACAAGAGTTTACTTCTATCATTAAAGAAGGCCTGCTACTTATTTAATTCTTTTTCTTGAAGACAACAAAGAAAAACAAATCAAAGAGACAAACATCAAATGGGGTGCTGAAATTGTTCCTCCCACATTCACCACAGAGATTTGCTAACAAGCTCAGCACAAAAAGAAGCGAATTTTCCACCTAGATTTATTTTGCTCAATTTCTTTTTGCAACCCCTCCTCCTCCATCTCTGTCAAAAATATCAGTGGGCTGTCAGAAAGAAGTCAATGCACAAACAAACAAAACTAAAACAACAAAAACCACAAACTAAAGACAAGTGACATGACCACCTGAATAAGATATTTGACACGCCTACATACAACAGAAAAATTACCTTCATCTTCATCGTTAGCTGTAACGGTAATGACCACGAAACCCACTTCCTTGTCTTCCTCCACGCTGATCTCATATACAGGCTGAGAGAAAGCTGGAGCATTGTCATTTACATCTGTGACAAAAACCCTTACGTAGGCTGTGTCTACAGGGTAAAAGAGGTGTGTATTACTTTCAGATCACATCAATACATAAAATATCTCAAGACAAAAGCTCTTCTTTAATTAATAAGTAATTAATTTATAAATCAAACAAGATGGGACAACAGAAAAAAAAACAAAGTCATTGGTATAAAGTGTATAATGAAATTTAATTATGATTAAAATTCAAGTGAATGTGAATATGTGTATATATTTATACATTTACATGACATCACACTAGTTGGGGTTAGTATGATTTTTTTATGTTCACCAAGGCTGCATTTATTTGATCAAAAATACAAAACAGTAATATTGTAAAAAATGTTTTTATAATTTAAAATAGCTGTTTTAAAATGTAATTTATTCCTGTGATGGCAAAGCTGAATTTTCAGCATCCTTACTCCAGTCTTCAGTGTCACGTAATCCTTCAGAAATCATTGTAATGTGCTATTTCTTATTATTATCAATGTTGAAAATGTTTTTGTGGAAACATTTTTTTCAGGATTCTTTGATGAGTAGAAATTTCATTTGATCCCACACATTTTATTTGATTATATATATATTTTTTGTAACAATGTAAAATCATTTACTGTCCCTTTTGATCAGTTTAACGCATTCTCTCTATTTCTTAAATAAAACAATTATTTGTATTTATTATACTATTTGCAAGAACACAGACTCCATAGAAAGTGTTAATAAAAAATATTATTTGTAAAAACTTGTAGTAATGATTTATTCTATAAAGTGTATTAAACATCCTAATCCCTGTTTAATATTAAAACTGAGGTCTAATTATATTATACGTGGCCTAAATTACACACAAATCCCTGGGTTGGCATTAGTTCTTCATTAGGCGTGACTCATTGAAGTCTTAATGAATGGAGTTCATTCTGGAGGCTGGTGAAGGGGGAAACAGAGTGACCGAGGGGTTAAGAAGACGTGGTTGATGGATCACACCTGTGTTGGGTTGGCCCTGCTGACCGGGTCGGGCCGACTCGGAGCTGTCCTGAGACTGGACCTCGATCAAGTAGGAGCCTTTCTGCTCACGGTCAAAGGTGGCCCGGGTGTGGATGATGCCCGTGTAGGAATTAATGCTGAAGAACTGCGAGTCGCCACTTTGATCCTTCAGAATGATGTAGTTAATCTAGGTAGGAAAGAGTGTCAAACAAGATTAAAAGAGAACTATGCATCAAATAATTTAAGAATCACGTACAGTATTAGACAAATATTAAGTCATGTGATCTGGTACTTCTAGAGTTTTAGAAAGAACCAAGAAGGATCATACTCAGAAGATTCTCACCATGCCATGGAGACCAGAGTCCAAGTCAGAGGCTGAGACCTGAGCCACTGATGTGCCAATCTCTGCACCCTCTGGAACCGTTGCCTCATACGTGGATGACATGAAGAAGGGAACGTTGTCGTTCACATCTGGAAGAAAAAAGAATGAGAGCAATCAGTTACAAATGAAACACTACTGAAACAAATCTTCCAATGGATTCATATGGACATGTTAGATTAGAGGTAAAAAATATTTTTCAGTAAATACAGTGACTCCACAAAATATTTAGTGTGAGGTTTTAATGTGTGGATTTAAATAATGCAGGTTTATTGTCTGGATTCTTTGCTCTTAGTGGATTACAGCTCCTCTAAACTAGTTGTTCCGTGGGCTTTTTGTCTCCTTTTCCCTATATTTCAATCTCCATTTTCCTCTTAATTAATGCTGATGTGGTCTCAAGTGTTGTGCTTTGATGCCAAAGCTCTTCACTGTTCCTATTACACACACACCGTCACTCTGCGCCCCCCACCCGCCGCCTGTCATGCACTCATCAGCACACTAGATTTCCACATACACTCAATGACAGAAGAGAACACTTTTTGTGTACAAATGCACAGCACAGGCTAAATGAGCTATGAAGAAAGGGAAGAAAAAAAACATTAGCGTCAGCGCCTCAAACACAATCAGTGGATCAGATCAGACACTGCTGTGCTTCTGAGAAACCGCGCTGGCATGAAATGCTGATTGCTAAACTACCGCAAATGTGTTTACCTCTCCGAGGGCACACAGGCAGCGTGGAACCAGTTGTCGAGGAGTATTTGTAGCGTGCTAGTGAGAGGTGTCAACATGGACTATTATCATTGTGTCAGATTTTTACATTTTTGTTCTCCTTTCTTTCTGTCTCACACTAAGGAAGAAGTACAATGGAGTTACCATGATTTTTAGACATGGAACCATGGTGATACATTTATAATGTTACAAAAGTTTTATAATTCAGATAAATGCGGTGCTTTTGAACTTTCTATTCATCAAAGAATCAAACAAAATGCATTGCAGTTTCCACCAAAATATTAGGCAACTTTTTTTAACATTGATAATAATAAGAAGAAATGTTTTTGAGCACCAAATCAGCATATTAGAATGATTTCTGAAGGATCATGTGACACTGGAGTAAAGATACTGAAAATTCAGCTTTGCCATCACAGGAATAAATTACATTTTAAAATACAGTATATCAAAATAGAAAACAGTATGGCAGTGTATATACATACTGAAAAGCATCCATAAAACAGTTTAAAACAATCTAAAATAGTAATAAAATAAACAAATAAATACATAATTAAACCCCAAATTTGCAGCATGCCTAAATATAATGCAGTTGTAATTTCCAGAAGATCAGGGTATCTCTCACCTGTGATGTTGACATAGACAGTGGTGAAGGAAGCTAGCGGTACAGCCGCCACGTTCTGCACACGCACTCGGAGCGTAAAGAAACGCGTGGTCTCATAGTCCAGATTCTCTGCCACCAAGATAGAAGCAGAACCGTCCCTCCGGTTAGGCTTGATGTAGAAGCGCACAGGCATGTTGGTCTCGGGAACCTGACCTTCCTCCAGGTTATAAGTCACCCTGGGGTCACCAAGAGGGGACGTTGCCTTGATGGTCTGTTGGGAGGGGAAAATGAGCTTGAGGTTGGTGATATAAAATTAACACATGGCCTGCATGGTGAAATATTATGTTATGAAAAGGGCGTTGGAAAATGTGAAACCTTTTGATGTGCATTACCGATATGGGTTTGTGTGTGCTTGGATGTGCTATAATACTTTAAACACATATTCATGTCAGATGTAAACACCTATTCCTAAAGCTCAAACAAGATAATTAGCATAATTTATGAGTAGGCATTTGAAATCAGCAGAACCGTCGGGCAAGCACCCACTGACTGCAGCGTGTGAATACATTAGACACGCTTCATCTATATAATCCATTCAATTGCTTATTGAACTAATATTGACAGATTTGGAGTAACTTTCTGCAGTAGTAGTTTCCAAAATTCCTCCTGACAGAGCTATTATAACAAAACCAATGATTACACATATCCTCTTAAGAAAGAATACACTTTAGTGAGTGGAAATAAACTGAGAAGAATATTCAGCCATCACATAAACAACAATCAATGACAACATAAACAGAAATGCTAAACAGTAGCATTTTTAGCTAAGCTACTCATGATTTATAGTTAGGAGGATTTATAGTTAGTACATTTCTCTGGCTCAAAAACAATGAGGGATTTAAATCTCGATGAAGGTGACAGCAATAAACATGACAAAGAGATTCATTTACTTTCAGATACTAATGTACTAAATAAACTACAAAATAACAGTGATGAAAACAGTGATTAACATCAGAGTTTATGTTTTACTATAAAAAGTACTGTTGAAAAAAGCACTGTAGATGGTAGTTATTGTCACTGCTAAAAAATGGGGTTGAATAAGGAGCATCGCTACTTTTACTTGGCTGTTAGCCTGTAGACATGGATACTTTTTATTGTTCTCAAGGCATGTGCTGTGCAACAATCCTAGAAATGCAATGCCACAACATGAAAGTCAAAGTCATTGTTTAATTAGTGTTCAGACAAAAACATGTGCATAGTACTTGGATTCAAGACATATAGCCGGTTTTGGCTTGGAAAATCCAATATTACAGCTGGAACTTGTCTGCGAGGGGAACTCAAAGTCTTTTAGCTGACTAAAACACATTTAACCCAAAACACCATCAACCAAATGACACCATAAAGCAAACAAAACATTCCGATGACAATACGGCCAATGGCACAGCAAAGCCAACAGTCAAAACTCAAAAAGAAAGACCGAAACCATTTATGGTCATCCAGAGTAAGGAACACTTTAGCGCAGGTTATAAAACTTAGTCGACAGAGAAAAAGGGCGAAAAGGTAGAGCAAAATAAAAGTGGATGGAGAGAGAGAGATGTTATAGAGGGAGAACTCTGTGTCAGAGAACATGAGTCCAGTCAGCCATTAAATCAACCCTGGCCATGATTTTGAGAGCATCCGCCCACTGCAACACAGAAAACAAGTACCTTAAAAGCTCTGTGGCTTTTGCTTCCTGCTTTTAAGTGTTGGCTTTGCCATTCGGTACGCGTCTCCCAACAGAAATGACCTATTCAGTGAACTTATTTGCAGTCACTTTGACAGAGCTCCACTAACTTCCCTGACCAATGCTTCTCTCACAGTTCCAGTGCATCTCAATACTGATGTGTGTTTTGAGAAGAAACTGTTTTTGAGAAAATTTCATTAAGATTTGTCGTGGTCTATTCTATCTGGCCAACAATATAATACAACTGTAAAGGCAAAAACATATTTATTGTGGTAACACTTTTAAGGTGACGTACGGTAGTTACATGCTACTACTACATGTACTTACTATAGTAATAACAGTAAATTGTGCATAATTACAAGTAACTAACCATAAACCAAATCCTAACCCTATAGTAAGTACATGTAGCTAATTAATATTACTTAGTATTTATCTGATTAAGTACAATGTAACTACGTCACCTTAAAATTAAGAGTAACCCTTATTGTTATTAAAATGAATTACATTAATAAGAATTTGGATGGAACCATTTCAAAATTACCATGAACATATTTGTTTTATTATGCCATTACTTTCATGACTATTTTCCACCCAAATAATACATATGTTTTTTTTTTTATTAACAGTTTGCTATTGGAAATTAAGAGAAGTGTTCATGCATGAAAATATCACAATGTAAAACAAAACCAAAAAAAAAATTGCCTTAAAATAGGCCCAATTTTCTTCATGCAAAATTTTATTTATTTTATTTAGTATTTATTTTGATTTACACAACAAATGTAATAATTTAATTGTGAAGTGAACATGATCAAATAGTGTAAAATTTCTACATAAAGAACTTGTGGGGCCTGAAACATTAAAGTGGTCACTCACACACTCTTAGCACACCTCAAAACAGCATATTTTACAGCTAGTTGACATCAAAAAGCTCTCAGAAGTTACCTAGACTGGTGCTCCTGTCCAATGGGACATCTTGCATTCACTTCAAAGCTTTAGGTTCAACTAATTCATCATGTAGTTGACAATCTTATCCAAAGTGACTTACAGTGCAATTTCTACAGGGACAATACACCAGGAGTAATCCCAGGTTAAGTGTTTTGATCAAGAGTACAATGGTGATATTTCACAGATCAACCGTTGTGGGATTTAAACCTACAGCCTTTCATTTCCCAGCCCACCACCCCATTCTTTTGGTTAACCACTCATGGGGTTAAACTATTCATGCTACCAAAAGTTCCCCTATTGAACTAAACAGAAATTTGGTCAACTTTCAAATCCCAACCTGTCTAATCTTCCCTCCAAGAGTTTATTAGCGGACGTCTCTCAGGCTTGATGAGAACAGCATTCTCATTATCCATACACAGAACAAGGCCCTTTAAATTACATCCTCAAGGTTGCAATTACTGCTTTTGAAAATGTGTTAATTAGCATTCCTTGAGATAATACCACAATGAGCTGACTCATATTTAAATTTTTAATTAGCTAGACAGAGAGACAGATAGATAGATGAAGGAGAAAAGCAAGGGGGGAGGAAGCAAGAGCGAGAAATGAATAGGAGCACTCGACGCACAACAAGGCTACTCAGTGTTGCTAATGAATGCATTATACTGTTTAACAAGCATAATTTGTATTTAGAGTTCTGAGGATGAATTAGCATGAAGGCTCCCAATGCACAGAACAGATTTGAACAGCCAGTTGCTACAGTTATTCTACATCAGGGAGTTCATGCTGTATTCAGAGGGTTGAAGAGAAAGAGAGCTAATTGTGGTAAAGCGCATTGTTTTTCAAGTCATATTACGGGTAACACCTCGATGTTAGAGTTCGGGTGCGGTGTGGGCGTTAAAGGGAGGGAAATAGAGACACGAAAGAAAGGATAAAGAAAATGAGGTTATTTGTCCAATTGCCTAGGTGCGTTCCATTAACAAATTCAGTGATTGGATCTGAATACTTGTGCAACCTGTGTTTTGAAACCCCTCGACTGCAATTATAATCAGAAGAAGTTTGGAGGAAGTAGTGACAAAGTAGTTTGAAAACATGAGTGGTTGAATATGATATTGAAACTCAACTGAGAGCAGGAAGGTAGGAGATAAAAAGCTCTAAGTAACAACACTTATCTGGTTTTCTGACTGAAGAGACACTGAAGGTGACCTCCAGGTACATCCTCCATTAGCAGAGCTATGTGAGTGGGCAGGGATGCACAGATCTGCTCTGACACACACTGCCCGTAGGACCATCACCTTCATGTGCACACGGTGGCCGAGCTTAGGTGCTAACACACACACATATCCAGACATGAAGAAATTTTACTTCGAACACAAAAGCTGAGACTACAGATAAAAGAAATACAGATTATATGATTCATGCCCTTCTGAATTTCCACACTAGTCAAGGCTGATTAGGCTAGATAGCGCTGGTTTGGGACTGGTTTAGCTTGTTGACCAGCCATGCGAAATTACATTAACATTTATACATTTAGCAGATGCTTTTATCCAAAAACACAGTTGATGGGACCCATTGACTTCCATGGTATTTTATATTATATTTTAATCGCTTCTGTCATGCTCATTTTGCGATCTAGCTAGTTTTCAGTCAGCTGATGAAATGGTGAGGTTGTGTGACATCGTTCTATGAAAGAGTGTGTATGGCGGGTTTTAGGGTAGCATTGCGGGGTTACTGGAAGTGGAAATGCAACTTGATTTTGGGCTCGGTGCTTGAGGTCCGAGGTTATTTGCCCCGCCCGGCATGTTAGCCCTGGCTTGCACTGGCCCGACAGTGGAAAAGCGGCTAATGTTGCCAATCAACTGTTTGGTTACCCATATTCTTCAAAATATCTTCTTATGTGTTCTGGAGAAGAAAGACATTAAAGAGGCAACAATGCAAGAAAGTGGTATCAGTATAAAGTTTCCAACATTGTCTAGAATAGTACAAGCTAGAACACAGAGGGATTTAGAAGTAGTGAAAGCATAAGAAGTTTTTTCTTTTTATTAAGAGTCAGCAGGATGTAGTTATGTGCTCACGGAAGAGATGAGTTTTCAGCTGTTTTTTGAATATGGATTCGGCTGTCTGTATAGACTTATGAAGATCCCTCCACCAGCAAGGAACAGTGAATGAAAAGGTTCTGTAAAGTGATTTTTTGCCGTTCTATGATGGAACCATGAGGCACCATTCACTCACAAATCGCAGGCTTCTGGGGGGAAAATTTAGCTAGTCAGAGGTTTAGCTAATCATTTAGCATAGTTTAACTTGTTGAGCAAGGAAATCTTCCTGGTTATATTAGTTAAATGAATAGTGCACTCAAGAATAAACTCAGGCCATTTTTAATCTTTTACACCAATCAACATTCAGTTACTATCAATGGTTACACTTTATTTTTCAGTTACTATCAATGGTTACACTTTATTTTTCAGTTACTATCAATGGTTACACTTTATTTTAAGGTGCTTACAGTGCAATAATAATTAATTACATGTACTTACTATAGGGTTATGGTTAGGATTAGGGTGTGGTTTAGGGTTAGTTGCATGTAATTATGCACGATTTATAGTAATTACTATAGTAACTACATAGTTAACTTGCAACAAGGACACTGTAAAATAAAGTGTTAATCTATGCACAAATGCGACAATAAAATTCTGACGGTTAAACTATTTCTTTAAGAACACCAGAAAACAGCATCCAAAACATATTCTAGTGACCATGCTGCTTTTTTAAAATCAGGGTAGCCCTTTAAACCAACACTAAAAACTTACATAAAAGACCAAAACTAACACAATGAGAAACTCTTGGCCCTGAATTTGCAACAGGTACAAACAAAGCCATACATGGAAAGATGGCAGAACAAAAGATAATCTGAGAGCTGTGGTGAGTGTGGTCTCATGTCCTGTATTAAACAAAGCAAAAAAAGGGACTGAAAGAGACAAAGAGTAGCTGGTGAGATCCAGTGCAAAGGGCTGTTCAAAAAAACATGTCTGGATGATAAGATGGGTAATGACACTGCCAGCTAAATGAGTACAGCCTGAGGTGCCATGAAATTAGCAATAATTAGAAATCATCTCATTATACAGCAATGGCATCAGAAAGAAAAAGCTGATCAGAGATGCCTTACGGTGGCTCTTATTCGGTGCCCATCATAAAGTACAATTCTATGCGGTCACTTTGGATATTTTGTCCAAGAAAGTGACAGTTTTACTTACAACAAGCCCTCCTACATATAATCTAATTATTTACTCTACAGTATATAGAAGTCAGAGTTGCAAATATTTAGAGCCAAGCCATGAAAGTAGTACAGGTAATGTCATTAGTATAAGTGAGGAGAGTTCTATAGGAGATGATTAGAGAGGTAAAGAAACATCTGTATTAAAATATGTAACATGCAGCGTGTGGAACAGTACAATAGACCGATATTAATTTTCTTTGACAGAGATGCTAACAGAAGCCCTCAGAGGAGAGCGGGCTGTCAAGAGATTAATGCAGTTAACTGAGCTTCACGCTGCTAGTAAAGTCCCGGCCAATTAGAAAGTACTATGCAACATGCCGTTTAAGCTCTATCTATCTATCTAAATATATATATATTTACAGGTCCTTCTCAAAAAATTAGCATATTGTGATAAAGTTCATTATTTTCCATAACGTAATGATAAAAATTAAACTTTCATATATTTTAGATTCATTGCACACCAATTGAAATATTTCAGGTATTTTATTGTTTTAATACTGATGATTTTGGCATACAGCTCATGAAAACCCAAAATGCCTGTCTCAAAAAATTAGCATATCATGAAAAGGGTCTCTAAACAAGCTATTAACCTAATCATCTGAATCAACTAATTAACTCTAAACACCTGCAAAAGATTCCTGAGGCTTTTAAAAACTCCCAGCCTGTTTCATTACTCAAAACCGCAATCATGGGTAAGACAGCCGACCTGACTGCTGTCCAGAAGGCCATCATTGACACCCTCAAGCAAGAGGGTAAGACAGAAAGAAATTTCTGAACAAATAGGCTGTTCCCAGAGTGCTGTATCAAGGCACCTCAGTGGGAAGTCTGTGGGAAGGAAAAAGTGTGGCAAAAAACGCTGCACAACAAGAAGAGGTGACCGGACCCTGAGGAAGATTGTGGAGAAGGACCGATTCCAGACCTTGGGGGACCTGCGGAAGCAGTGGACTGAGTCTGGAGTAGAAACATCCAGAGCCACCGTGCACAGGCGTGTGCAGGAAATGGGCTACAGGTGCCGCATTCCCCAGGTCAAGCCACTTTTGAACCAGAAACAGCGGCAGAAGCGCCTGACCTGGGCTACAGAGAAGCAGCACTGGACTGTTGCTCAGTTTTGCATGTCATTCGGAAATCAAGGTGCCAGAGTCTGGAGGAAGACTGGGGAGAAGGAAATGCCAAAATGCCTGAAGTCCAGTGTCAAGTACCCACAGTCAGTGATGGTCTGGGGTGCCATGTCAGCTGCTGGTGTTGGTGCACTGTGTTTTATCAAGGGCAGGGTCAATGCAGCTAGCTATTAGGAGATTTTGGACCACTTCATGCTTCCATCTGCTGAAAAGCTTAATGGAGATGAAGATTTCATTTTTCAGCACGACCTGGCACCTGCTCACAGTGCCAAAACCACTGGTAAATGGTTTACTGACCATGGTATTACTGTGCTCAATTGGCCTGCCAGCTCTCCTGACCTGAACCCCATAGAGAATCTGTGGGATATTGTGAAGAAAAAGTTGAGAGACGCAAGACCCAACACTCTGGATGAGCTTAAGGCCGCTATTGAAGCATCCTGGGCCTCCATAACACCTCAGCAGTGCCACAGGCTGATTGCCTCCATGCCACGCCGCACTGAAGCAGTCATTTCTGCAAAAGGATTCCCGACCAAGTATTGACTATTGAGAGCATAACTGAACATAATTATTTGAAGGTTGACTTTTTTTTTTGTATTAAAAACACTTCTTTTATTGGTCGGATGAAATATGCTAATTTTTTGAGACAGGCATTTTGGGTTTTCATGAGCTGTATGCCAAAATCATCAGTATTAAAACAATAAAAGACCTGAAATATTTCAGTTGGTGTGCAATGAATCTAAAATATATGAAAGTTTAATTTTTATCATTACATTTTGGAAAATAATGAACTTTATCACAATATGCTAATTTTTTGAGAAGGACCTGTATATATATATATATATGTATCTGTCTGTCTGTCGGGCTGTCTATCAACAACATTTCTCTTGACTTGGCCGGCCATCTTGAAGTACATTCTAGGATTGCCTTATCCACAAAATGTTAATTAATTGAATTATTTCCCTAGAATTTGGAGTTATCTTATAAGGCAACATATATTTGCAGCCTAACTTTTGGAAGAGCCTTGATGTGGAAGTGCTGTTTAAAATGCTGTCTAGGTAGCCAACTCAGTAGGTTTTGGAACATAACTTCTATGAGTGTGTCTATATATTTCCCCTTCAGTGCAAACCCTGTAGCCCTTTAGAAACAGGTTAACAAAAATGACTAGCGAAGCAGTCCGCTCACTAAAACCCATGCCGATGCAACCACCCTTTACAAGCCAGCGGGGAAAAAAGGTATTTTAGGATCAAACATCCCACCTAAGCCTATTTTACATCCTGTGGCAACGTGAAGAGGAGAACATCCCCGTCACAGTTTGAGCCACTGAGGACTGCTAAGACAGATGCGGAGGTTCATACAGATTGCAGAATAGCTGGCAGCAGCCAGAGGAAGCCGCTGATGTCAGGGAAACAGTGACTCCAGCAGAACTCCTCCTGGCACTCTTCACTGATAAATCTGCTGTATGTAAGGAAAACAGACTCAGTGGACTGGCCTTTTTGCCCCTTTTGAATGAATTAGAATGGAATGTTAAGACAAGCAGTCTGCTTGAGTTTCCTGGACAGATGAGGTTGTTTGCGGATGCTGATCTCTCAGTGGGTACAAGCTCCCAGATGAATGTAAAATGTGACAGCGAATGAAACGGGCTGAAATAGCAAACAAGATGAAGGCTGGATAAGATGTGACAAGCCTCAGCGGTAAGAAAGTCACAACACTCTATACCTCTGCTTATCAACAGCACAACCAAAGCAAAAAGCAATGTGAGTGAAAACTACTCTTCTCTACTCTTAAAAAAACAACAACAGTGAATGTGAAAACCTATTGAACTGCATTTGAAGACATAGAAGTGGACCTGACGGAAACGCTGTTACAAAAAGTAGGTATCTTAATTATGATAGCTTGGCTTCTTAAATATCTAATTGTTTTTGGTGGAGAAGACAATCCCAGAATGCACTATGACAAGCTCAGTGAAAATGAACGCAACATGGCAGATGAAGTGAGAGATTTTGATTACAATAATTAATTCAATACTCAGAAGTATTGATAAACATATAAATAGAATATAAAAAGAACAGACCCAAAATTGTGTGTACTATGTACATTTATGCTGCTGTCAATTCTCTAGCTCCGCCCGTAATAAAATCAACTGAGTTGTGCACAGAGTGCACATGACACACATATGAGTTGCTACTACTGTATGTAGAGCGTTCCAAGTGATCTACGTCAACAGGGCAAAGAAAAAACAATAATTATATCCAGAAAAAAATTGTATCATGGTTTCCAGAAAAATATTAAGCAGAAGAACTGTTTTCAGCATTGATAATAATAATAAATGTTTCTTGAGCACCAAATCAGGATATTTGAATGATCATGTGACTCATGTGAAGATTGGAGTAATAATGCAGAAAATTCAGCTTTACCATCACAGGTTTAAATTACATATAATAAATTAAATCAGTTATTTTAAAATGTTATCATATTTTTACAGTATTACTATTTTAACTGTATTTTTGAATATCTTACCGACCTCAAACATTTAAATAGTAGTGCATACAATTATACTCTATATTAATTTATATCATGGTCTGTCTGAATAATGTATTCTAATTGGCTGGAAGGTGTGCAATAAAACTATTTAATTCACAGGTAGTTTCCAGGTCAGTTTAATCACCATTCTAGATTAATGCGCTGCTTTCATTGAAGACAGACATCATTCGAACACAGAGATCGGAGATTGCGATGCGCACACACAAAGGATCCAGAAGCACAGAAACCTGTTGTCAGCAATGCCCTATGACTTTGATCGATAAAATAGCTTCACTACTGAATGGCTACATTTTATTTATCAGCAACAATAATGCTGTTTTTGAAGTTTATAAAACCCCCGGCTTCACTATTAGTAGACACTGCACAGACACAGGTAATTCACACACGCATCTTTCATCTCTCTCTCTATAATTCAAATAAAAGTAATCTTACTGCAGTACTTTATCTCTGTGTCTGGTTTCATAGCAGGCAGAATGCTAGATCTAATGAGCCGTAACTGAAGAAAATAACCATCATTTTAACTCTTCCGGTCAAATATTACACGGCAAACCTCCATAACATGCATCACATAACAAATGACCATGGTACAAGTGTGATAATCCACGGTTAGCTGTGCATTAAACTATTTGAATGCAACTACGCTTTGCGTCGGGTGGTTCTTTGCCTCCACGCTGTGCATTAAAATCGATTATTGCACAGCTAGCTGTGGATTACCGCTTACTTAACAGTTAAGTCCAGCCTCACAATCTGATTAGCTGAAAAGTCATGCATTTATGTTAAGTGGGTTTTAATTATGCAATTTAGTAGTTGTACTTTGTGTTTGCCATATTTAATGATGTTTTATTAACAAAGTTTAGGATGAGCACGTTCAGATAATCAACCCAAAAGAGCACGAGAGGATATATATATAGCCGACTAACCTTTGTCCAACAACAGTTTTCCAGCATCCCTCCACCACCCTCACTCCTCACTCTCAATTATTTCCATCTCAGCCAGGGATGAGGGGAGTACTCTGGATTCGGGCAAAATTTCGAGCTCAGAGCCCTCCCCTCAGACAGCACGCCAAATATGCATACTCTTTACTATATCTGATTATATGTAAGTGCGAACTCATGAAACACTCTTTTAAAAAGCAGAGAGGAACTTGTGATTGAGTATATGAATGTCTCACCACTATTTTGCTGTCGCGTGGAGTGTTCTCTGGGATTGTGACCCAATATTCCGCCTGTTCCCACTGCGGGGGCTGGTTGTGTACATTGGTGATGATAACGGTGAGGTCGACCGAGCTGCTCCGACTCCCTCCATCTGTAGCGATGATCTGCTGGCTGATCCGTGATGTCTGTCAGGATGAGAGACAGGTGATATAATCCAGCCTAGGGGCTTATCAACATACACTGAAATAATACAGGCTGTCACTGATACCGGTAAAGACAGGTGAGATTTCTTGTCAACGGAAATTCAGAGATGAGAAATCCCCGATACTTCCACCTGAAGAAATGGTCACCATTATCCATTGGATGTTTCACATCCAGAAAATCAACTACAGCAGCTAAGACTCTAGATATATATATATTTTTTTTTTATTTGACTTATTTCAAGACCGAGGACTGGTGAAATAAAATGTGTTTCATTCAAATGACTCCTAATAATCGAAAAGCACTTCAAAGATTGAGTCAGTAGTAAACTTTGCTTAACTGGCTCCAAAATTTAGCATTTTTCAGGTCAGAAAAAAAGGAAAGGAAGATGTAGACAGGAAGAGACAGACAGAGAATGAGAGGAGGCAAGAATAACAGCAGGGGGCAGTTTAAGTTGTCAATTTGAAGACAGGTGAGTTTAGTGTGGGTGACATTGTCTGCCGTTCTAAAACGGATCCACTCGGACATAAGTGATGCAAGGCAGTCAGCCTGGCTAATGAAAAAACATGGACCAGACTTACATTATACAGTCTTAATGACCTGCTCTGAGGAAATTGCATCCACATTCATTTCTGTTAAGAGCAATGACATGTTAAAAGTAGTGCAGTTCTGGACATAAACTGTGCATTATAAGTCCTCGGATGCTTTACCTGAAGACTGACATCACTTATGACTCTATAAACAGGACGCAAGATGTCACCGAAGTACGACCTGTCTTTCTGGCCGCGCTTCTCTATGTGCATACAACATTTTTAATGTCAAATCAACCTTCAACGTCTCAGAGCTTCTATATCCAGCATAGAAATGGCACACAGCCATTCGTGGGCAGAAAAGTGAAGACTATGACATTTCTGACCAGACCAAAGAACACACATACACAAGAATGTTTCTTCAAGTATGGAAAATTTGGCTTGTAAACTTACAAAATAACTCTCTTAAAACACACTTTTTTATACTCTCACTAGTTTAATCTAATAATATCTATTAGGGGTAAAATTGTTGGTTATGCTTTAAAGGACACCATAACATTCTCTTTGTTTCACTCTTTGTTTAGATCACCATAAGCTTTATATGTACATTTTTAGATTTCTTATTTATGATTATGACTGGGTCTCAGAAAAGAGTTACACAGGCATGGTAATAAGTTTCCATTTAACGAAAAGAAAAAAGAAGTTGACAACATCTGTTAGTTTAATACAAATAAATTTCTGGGTCATAAAAGTGCCCAAAGACATTTGAAGAAACACCCCAAATATGAAGCACAAAGTATAAATGCCATTATGCAAGATGAAAAGAAAAAATGTAAATAAACAAAAAAAATTATGTTTAATGACGTTTTAAAAAAAAAATTAACTACACTCTCTGAATAAAGGAAACCATACATGTGTTTATGCTTATGATAACAGAATGCTATCCCTCCAGACAAGGTTTGTACGGATATATATAGGATCTTTCTTGATCCCAACCAAGTTTAATATGCAAAACTCTGAGGATCTGAACAAAGAATAAAATAAGATCTGGATGATGATGAGTAAGAATATGTGTTCTACTCCAGCATATAAAACACACACATGCAAGTACCTTTACTACACTAAGTAAGGAGTTTTCCCAGTGTGTGTTTATGCGCACATGTACTTGTATCTTTAAACACAAGTTTGTTCATACATTTGTTCATTAATTATTTATATTGTTTATTTGTAACAATAGAAGTCTATGGCATGTCCCCTTTTGAAAGCTAGGTAAATGGATGTGTATGTGAGTAGGTGTGTGAAATGTGCACCTGAGAGATAGGCTGGTTGACGTAGATCCATCCTGTGCTGGGGTTGATGTGAAAGTAAGCTGGGCTCTGCTGGGACAGAGAGTAGGTGATGGCCGCATTGGTGCCCTGATCGTCATCATGAGCCGCCGCCCTCAGGAAGCTAGTCCCAACCGGTGTGTCCTCTCGCAGGAAGTCTGGCATGGGAAGGGTTAACACAGGCATCAACAAAAACAAATAACATTTACATTACATTTACATTACATTTACATTACATTTATTCATTTAGCAGACGCTTTTATCCAAAGCGACTTACAAATGAGAACAATAGAAGCAGTTAAACTAACAATAGGACAACAATATGCAAGTGCTATGACCCTTCCCAGTTTACCTGTATTTTTTTTTTATATATACTTTTTTATATATAAGATGATAGATATAGAATAGAAGATAAAGTGTTAGTATTAATGGATTAAGTGTTGCCGAAAAAGATGCGTCTTCAGCCATTTCTTGAAAATGGACACGGACTCAGCCACTCTAGTTGAGTCCGTGTCCATTTTCAAGAAACGGCTGAAGACGCATACAACAGTCTTCAAACAAGAAATGGATGCTGCTATTAAAATGCAGCGAAAAGGGGGGGAAAAAGAATGCGCGTCCCAGAAACATTTCAATCTTTCCCTTTAATTGTTAATGAGCTTTCTCACTAACGCTTTTAATGTGATGAAAAGGAATTCTGACATCAAACTTACTGAACTTATATTTGCAATTATAAGCAAAATCCTTCAGAAGAGCCAAACAGATTTCTCACACTTTGAGCAAGCTTTCCAGGATTGCATTCGATTGCATCTAAAATGATTAGTGATGTGTTTATACTGTGTTCAGCGCATTAAAACTCACCTTGCTCAGACTGTTATGCATTTTTAATATTGAGGTTTAATGTGTATTGACTACACTCTGGAATCCTGGACTTGAGAATTTGTTAAGCTTGCAAAATCCTTACTGCCCTTAAGTGCAATGTTAAAGGTCCGTTTATAAATGTTTAAAGAGTCTACAGCTAAAACTTGAGTTGTGACTGCCACGAATGCCTTCTTGCTCTCCTATCACTCCTTTATATATGCAAATGAGCAGAGGAATAGATCTTAAGTACTGGCAAAAGATCCTATCACTACAGACCATTTGGAAGATTTCATACCATAGCATGATTATGTAACAAATATAAAAAAGTGGCACTGTAAAAAAACAAAAAAATTGTACTTATTGCATACTCTCTTGTACACTGTAGATAACATCAGCATCAATTTGAACTAGTCTTCAATAAGAGTGATGAACATTTTTCAGTGGTTCTTACATTGGTAGCGGCTGTTCTCGAACTTGGGGTCGTTGTCGTTCTGGTCAGCAATGAGGACAGTGATCTGACAGATGCCGATGAGGGGCTCCTGTGCTTGGTCCGTAGCCGTGACTGACAGTGTATACTCTCGCTGCCTCTCTCGGTCAAAACTTACCGCTGTACTGATCACACCTGTGCAACACATGCAATGCACATAGTGGCATCTCACTGGTGAATTGCCATTTTATTGATTTGACAACAATTTTAATGCTAATAAACAGCATGAATTTGTAAACCAACCAACCAACTGCGTGTAATCAATGATCTGGCAAAGGGGGAAGTATGCACCTGTGTCAGGGTTTATAGTGAAGCCTGGTGAGGCTCCGTCCCTCTGCATTATCCCGTACTTGACCTCCCCGTTGACCCCTGTGTCGGCATCGTGGGCGCGCACGCGCAGAACGGAAGTGCCCGGGGGCTGATTCTCCAGGACCAGCGCATTCACGCTGTGGTTGTGGCACTTTGAAGAAACAAAACCAGTTTCAGACATGGATACTGCAGAATATGTACAGGTTCTTAGCAAATGCCTTGGCAAAGACCAATAACAAGGTCTCAAACAAAAACTTAATAGTACTAGATTGATGCTGGACATATGGTTCCTCATAACAACAGAGAAAGAACAAGGAAAAAGCAAGAATGGGAGAGCAAGACATGACAGAGAGAATACGAGTTGTATTTAGGATAAAGTGTTTATAAATTCCTCTAGTGAAGTCCTGTCACTCCATAATAGGAGTACACACTTATAATGAGCCCTCAACCTCCCTCTTCCTCATCCTCCTCTTGCTTTCTCATCATGCTCTCATTACAGAACGGGCATCTGGCAGGGCCTCCTGGTGAGCGGTGCCCACAGGGAGCGGCATGTCAACTTAAGGCGATTAATCAAGTGACTAGATCGATACTGGGGCTAAAAGCTGGAATTAGCTTCCCTCCCAGCCTCTGAAGAGTATTCTCACTGCGCTTTGCACTTCACACCTCTCATTGTCTTTCGACACACACTCACCCTTCTGAGAGGGCTTAGGGAGGATTTCTCAGTTTAGCAAGGGAAAAGACTCAAACAGATAGTCTATTGCTGTAATCTGCTGCGCTATAAGGAGCGCCGGCAACCAGCGACTACAAAGCAGGGTGAAGGTTTGAATTCGTCTGAATGTCGAAAAGCGTGTGGGGCCAAGATGAGGGAGTGTTATTGGGTGAACCTCAAAAAGCTTTTCAAGAACATGATTGGGTCATATTGCACTTTAAAATCAAAAGAAAATGAAGAAATTATTTGTTGCATAATGGGACCATTAATATTTTTTTGTTTCATAACATTTCTATCCCTGAATTGTAATTACTGCAATGAGAAATACATCTTATTCTCATGCTGTATTGCAAACAAATTCATAGTAATATTTGTTGTATCGCTTTTAACTAATGCTAATTTGAATAAAACACTAGATTTGCAAACAGATGTAAGAGAGCAGACCAATCCAATTCAATGTAAATATAATGTTGATGACATCGCTTCAAATTACATGTTGAATGCTGAACTTTATATTGACTTGTATAACAGTATCATTGAGTCAATGAGAATTTAAATTTTGTTTTAAAAAATGGCTAAATGAAAATGAAAATGTGGGGAAAGGGTGCTCATTTGTCATGAAAATAATCAATGACAATACAAAAAAAGTACAAGATTGGCTTCATTTTCTTTGTGCATAATATTCGAATTTATTTTATTTTGGGGTGTCGCAAATGTGTTTTGTGCAATTAATTATTAGCTTTGCAGATGGTTATGGAACATATAACCTTCTAAATTCAAGAGACATTTAAAAACCAAACACTCAGACTATAGAAAATGAAGACTGCTGAGGTGTTTTCATGCTAATACTAATAGATGACCACTACTAAATACATACGTAGGTTAAAATTTAAGCACGTTTTTGAACAATAAAGAAGTTTGGCATTGTGTTGAGCCACTGCTTGATGTAAAATCAGAGTCTCTTGAAGCCAGTTGAGAACCAGTGAAAGAGTAGGAAAAGACTCTGGTCAGCAGGGCAGGCACAGAGAGAAAAAGAGAGACGGTGAGAAGAAGGAACAGGGCCAGATGTTGCCCCTGGGGCTCACTTAGTGCTTCTATTTCATATGCATCCCCTGTGCCGGTGAGTAATTCCCCCTTGAAATATTCATGGGCAGCAGCAGAGGTGGCGGCGGCAGCGGCGGCGGCAGCAGAAGTAGGGCCTGTGGGGCTCACGGAGAGTGTACAGGGACACAGCTCTGCCTCCTACGCACTCACACACACACACACACAGCCCTCCTGCACCACCGGCCTGCGCTGAGAAGCTCTCCCACCGGAGACCTCCAAGAGCCTTTAGATCTCCTACTGCCAGCTGTCTGCTCTTCCCACAGCTCTGCTTTCACCTGTCTCTTTCTCGCTATGTTTCCTTTTCCACATGCTCTTTAATATTTGCCCTCTTTTACTTGCTCATTTTGGGGCGAATTCACAAAATAGCTTTTTTTAGCCAGATGAGCAACGTATTTAGGCAGAGCATTTTGAAAAGCCAATTCAGGTATCTGGTTTGTAGTCTGAGTAAAGTATGTCTGCTACATCCTTCAAGTCAATTCAAGTCAATACACCTTTAATTATATAGCGCTTTATATAATACAGATCGATTCAAAGCAGCTTTACAGTGGTAAACAGGAATATAACACAAAAGCAGCTCTAAAAAATCAATAGTGTCATCATTCAGCTAAAGTCAGTTCAGAGTTTGGTTCAGTTCAATAAAGTTGATCAATTATGCAATAAGTTCAATTCAGCTATAAGCAGCTGTTGATTCATTTCAGTTGCCTCACACAATTCAGTGCCTTCACAGTCTAGCATTCATAAACAACTGAAAATGGAGAATAGCAGTACGAAAATTGCGTTCAGATATGATTTTGTGGGTGTGCTTGTGCAGTTAGTTGATTTTCATAGTGTCTTTAGTGATTGGGTGATAAAACGAGCCGGAGCATGTCATCAGTAGGCGCATTTCATTGTTTATCCTTTATCTTACAGCCTGTCTTCTGCTCCATCATTTCTGTATATAAACACCTATCCATCATTCTTTACTTCTTGTCCCCATTGACTTAATCTCTGTCTCTAAACACTGCTATTAGTGAGGTGTTCAGTGTCACTGGTATTAAAAGCCTAAGGCACTTGATCCTAGGCAGATTTAATGAGAGAATATATTTGAATTCTTTACTCATATCAACACCGGTTGAGTCAGACTCTTCTCCTGTACACACTTTTGCTTGTGTTTCTTATTTTAGTCCACCGATTCGGTGGACTAAATATATATCTCTTCTCTTGTTAAAAACAGATTTTGACAAAGTTTTAAAATAATTTTTTAACCTCACCTCATCAAATACTGGCTTGTTGTTGTTGATGTCATTGATGCCAACGATGACTTGGGCGGAGCTGCTGAGGAGCAGTGGCCCGCCTGCTGCGTTGTCATCGGTCGCCGTGACGCTGAGGACATACTGAGGCCCGCGCAGTTTAGGAGGAGGACTACGGCGCAGTTTGATGATGCCTGTAAATAATTCAATAAAACACTTTAGCTCATCTCACTGCCCTTGTGAAAAATAAGTGTGCTTAACCGATTGTGTTAAATGCGCACTTGTAGTGTATTTCAAATTTGAAAAGTATATATTTAAAAAAAACTCTTCTTGTAAATATGAATGAAATAAAAGGACACTTAAGTGTCCTTAAAGAGAGTACACTTCCATAAGTATGTTCCATAAGTATGCACTTTGTAATGACAAATTAACGGCTTTACTTTAAAGTACATTTTAAATCATTATGTTTTAATAAACTTTTGTCATAGTATACCTATTTATTTTGTGTTGACTAACATACTAAAGCACATGTAAAAAACTTGATTATAATTTTAACCGTAGTGTCTTCAATATTAAATTTAAAGAGAATATATTTGAAATGTACTAAACAGCAACAAGTAATTACAAATATCAATAGAAATGACATAAACAATTATTTTAGTTTATAATAAAGGCTTGTCAGTGCATTTACACTTTAACTATATTTCATAAGACAATAGAAGTAATTATGAAATTACAAGATGTAATTGAGTCCTATTTTAGTGGCTCAAAAAGCACTTTAAAATTCAGCTAATTGCATTTAATATGAATTTAAACAATAATACATTTTAATCTAAAACAATATACTAATTAGATGACAAAAATAGCCAAAAAACATTACATTCAGTTCACACTGAAGTATATTCTTTTAAAGTGTATTATTTCCAAAATATAGAACTCTTTTTAAAAGTATGTGCACTTGTTTTACACAAGGGTGTACAACCAAATAAGTCATTGTTAGGCCAGTTTATGAATACAGGCACGTATCGCACAAGGTGACAACCTCTCAAATCGAAAACATTAATATCTGAAAAGAATGAAAGATAACCGCTTTTGTGAATCATGCTTTACAATATTGCAAAATGGACCCGTAATGGTTGCACATTCACAAAACTGAAAAGCAGGGGGTTGTGTGCAAAAAAAGTGCTGCTGCATCTTTGAAGTGACAACTCCACGCAGCTTTCTGAGTGCTGAAGCCACGGGCCATCTCTCTGCTCTGGCCTGTAATGGGTTTGGTGGTGGAACAGCCGTGCCGAGAGGCTGATAAGACAGTAGAGAGCTTTAGCATACTGCTGTTTTTCAGCTCTCAGGCATAAAATGTGCTGGTAAACAAACGAAAAGCAAACACTGCAGACAAATGTAACCTTGAAACTGAAAGCACACAGTCAGGCAGGCAGGCTTGAAAACAGACAAACATTACATTCACACACAAGTGCACACACACACAAAACAAGAGCTGTAGATCAAAAGCAACACAAGGGGTGTTTGTTTTTCCCACAAATACCACAAACGTGAGCTGAATGATGGATGAAAAGAGAGTGTTGAGCAGACAGGAAGAGGAAATTCGTTTTTTTGATGGCTTCGGATGTCCTTGTTAAAGACACCATCCCCAAGGCCACAGCAACTAGTTTTGAGTTTGCATCCCACTTGACTGTACTCACCCTTCTGGTTGTCCAGCTCAAAATTGCTGTCTTCGTTACCCCCGGTGATGGCATACGTTACGCCATCCCCGTCTGGGTCTTTGGCATGCACAATGGCTACTAACGTCTCAGGGCCGGCATCTTCAGAAAGGAAGGTTTTATATCTGCAGAAAGAGGGAGATAGAGAGAGAAAGACAGACAGATCAGGCTAAGAACATCACAGACCCACCATCTGCTTCCCCAACACGGCCTCTGAAGTGCATCCCAAGGCGCACACAAACAACCATGCGGTCCCTGCACTGAGAAGAACCAGAGCAAATCCTAACATAAACACACACACACACACACACACACACACACACAGCAGCTCTAATGATTATACACCACCACCAGCTCCTTTATGTGTCTCCCAAACTCTTACCAAGGGAGACGATGTACTGAAATAGAGCCTGTGTGTGTGTGTGTGTGTGTGTAGACAGCTCGCTTGCTATACTGTGATTGTTGTTTTTCTGCTGAATCGGACCAAATGTCTACCTCTCCTTCTGGCTACATTCAATAAATGCCAGAGCCGTATAGCATGACGGCCATCTTTCATGGGACCCTCTGCTAGCTTCTGCTCTGATGAAATCCCATTGTGGAGGAGAAACAGTGTAAAACTCATATCTGTATATTCTTAGACACTCCAAGACAGTTGGAAGAGATACAGGGGGGAAAACGAGGGAGAGAAATAAATAGAAAAGTAAAACTAAAATAGAACAGAGAGAAGTAGTGAAATATGTCAATATTTAATGTCCATTTATTTATTAATTTGAATATATATTATTTTTTATATCTAATTATTTGTAAAGTAGATGTGTAAAAATGGGATAATGTACAGTCATCCGGTCAATGCAAGTATAAATTAACTTACTATGTGAAAAGAAAGAGGCTGTTGAGTGAATTGAGAGATCAACGGTCAATTATATAGGATATATAGAATAAAGTATTCCAGAAAGCTTTGCAATAATGAGGTATCAAACAAAAAGAAAAGGAAAACAGAAAGAGGAAAAGAATCATACATAGTTTGTGAAAAGACAGGGGCTTCATCGTTGACATTGGCCATGCGGATCCGGATGGAGGCTGTGCCTGTGCGAGGGGGCGTCCCTTGTCCACGGCCACCACCGTGCACTCGTACATGTGATTGGGTCTCTCATAGTCCAGCCTCTGACTGGGGCTCACCACTCCTTGAGATGAGATGTCAAAGTCCACGCTCTGTATGAAGTAGGAGAGTTCTGCATTCAGGCCAGTATCACAGTCCCTTGCCAGAACTAGAGAGAGAGGGATGAAAGAGCCATGTTATACATCAGGTCACGTTGACTAAAAGCAACAGCTAGCAATAACACAGCAGTAAATTGTGGTGAAGGCAACCTTGGCGGGGATCTGTTCTGGGTCAGGCACTGAAAACAATGTCAGTTCTCAATCATCTCTATTTTTTTCTCAGACAGTTGTGTTCTCATTAGGCCTGGAATGTTCCGGTATGGGGCTATTCACTATCAATTACAAGCTTTTTTGTCACTATGACCAATGCTTGTGTGGTTTTTTGGAAGGTTTTGTGTGTGTATTGGCGTGTCCTAAACTATCAATCTATCTATCTATCTATCTATCTATCTATCTATCTATCTATCTATCTATCTATCTATCTATCTATCTATCTATCTATCTATCTATCTATCTATCTATCTATCTATCTATCCATCCATCCATCCATCCATCCATCCATCCATCCATCCATCCATCCATCCATCCATCCATCCATCCATCCATCCATCCATCCATCCATCCATCCATCCATCCATCCATCCATCCATCTTGGAGGGTTTTGTGAGATTTACCTAGTTGGGACACAGTATAGCACTGAAAACCGTCTTGTTTGAAGTTGTTGGACTGCTTGTGCTAAGCGCTTTTTAAATTACGTACGGTGTCATATTAATAGAGCCAATATTAATTAAAACTATGTAGCGGAGGCCAATTCTATATTTGATCAATTTAAGTGCCCATCTGTCAGTGGCACGGTGAAAAGCTGCTGTTGACTGAAGCAGATCAAAAGTAAAAGTGGAGGAAGGCTTTGCTGTCATTAGGCCCACAGCCAAAGTCAGACGTCCTGTATCATTATACTGGAGGCAAGCTGTCATCACACCCAGCCAGCTAGCACACTCATTTACTACAGCCACATGACGGACTTCTAATCTCCAAGGCAAATAGATAGCATCCACAGATGTAGCAACATACAGCAGAAAAAAGCCGAGGACTTGTTGCGGCGGTAGGAAGCAGGTGGGTAAGGGTGGGTGTCAGCGCCTCGCACGCGTAAAAACAAGAGTCGGAGCAGTCGAGCAAGCATATAAAGTCAAAGTCATACAGCCAGGATTCAAACAGAAGCTTCATTAAAAATACAAGCCCTAATACACTCTCTTAGGGCTACCTATTACCATATTTAATGCATGCGAACGAGAGACCAGGGCTAAATTAAACATACCAGTTAGGCGGCTTGGGAGAGAGAGAGAGAGAGAGAGAGAGAGAGAGAGAGAGAGAGAGAGAGAGAGAGAGAGAGAGAGAGAGAGAGAGAGAGAGAGAGAGAGAGAGAGAGAGAGAGAGAGAGAGAGAGAGAGAGAGAGAGAGAGAGAGAGAGAGAGAGAGAGAGAGAGAGAGAGAGAGGCTGGAAGGAAGGTGGGCTAAGGTTGGGCGAGTTTTAAGTGCGTTGCTTCGCCGTGCGCTAAATCCTCTCCGAGAAGTTTTCCATGCGATAATTGGAGAGCGTTCTGCACTTCTCTTCCTGCTAGGCCCTATTAAAAGCCGGCACCCAATTTACAGTCTAATCCCATTTTAAGGTAAACAACAATAATAATCTTCTCTCCCTTCTGCCAGGCTTTGCACAGTCGACGATTGCTCCGTGTTTTCCTTTTTTTTCCCCCGCTCACAACAGAACACATTTGATAAGCAAATAACAGCCCCAGCTGGTGTTTGTGTGAACCTGCTGCTTTTACATGTTGAGAGCGAGAGAAAGAGAGCGAGGGAGACGAAACAAGAAGAGAAAGAAGACAGAGACAGAAAAAGAAAGTTGTTTTGCGTTACCACACTAAAACAGAAGAGCCAACTGGAATCAGAGGCAGGAATCCTTCTGTTTGCATACGGCAGAAAGCGAACAGTGCATGTTTTCACTCGGCGCAGCGATATGTAAACATAATTGAATTGCATAAATGCAGTTGGCATTCTAGATTTGTGCATGTGCCTCACAAAGCATGCTGTCTGTCAGATCTGACTCACTTCTGTTCCTTGTTGCTTTGCTTTTCTCTCTTTTCTGCTTCTTTTCATCAGAGTCGCAGGCTTGTGGACAACAAATTCTAAATTTAGGGTCGTTAATCACTGAAGATTCTGCGGAGAAGGTGAGGAGCTCTTTGAAATGGTGGGCATCTCTGGGCTTCTGATCTCAGATGAGCACTGGGTGAGAAGATTCTCCCAGCCTCTGAGCACAAAGCTCATTAGCTTTTGTTCGATACTAAGAGAACCAGTAGATTGGAGACTGTTAATACAACTGGATCAGAGATGAAAAGGACACCATGCATGTATTCACACATATAGTCCAACATGTACAGATCATGTTTACGTTTTGTACTGTGTGTTAATTTTGCTTGTTTACATTTTAATTTCACATATTTTTAATGTTTTTAAGTGCTTTTGCCTGTAAGTGGTTTTTAACATGTTGCTATGTGGTTGCTAAGGTGCCCATGTCAAATAAGCTCACCAAGAGGTCTCTCTGATTTTATGGTCTCTAGATATGGCTCCGGTCCATCCTTCAATGTAATTATTGAATTTTTACTAGAGACACTCAATGTTACCCATATTGTTGGTTCCATAATGGATCCAATAGCCAAAGTTTTTTTTTTATTAGCATCAGTCAATACTGGATATACCTGTATAGTATTGGATATTTAACAAATGTTAAGACTATCTTTGTCATCATATAATGCTCACTTAAAGTTAATCTTTAGGAAAAAAATGAACACTTCAATATAATCTTTAGCAAATCTCAAAATTAATATTAATTTATCATACTGAATTTTAAAATTTTTCCTGCCTAAATTCACTTATAGCATTTTAAATAAATGATTTTTGTTTTATTTTAAATTTATTTATACAAAACCGTACAGAATTTTGGCTAACATGAAAATAATTATGGCATAATTGGGCAGATTTATAATCAAATCGATGCATCCCTAATTTTTCTGCCCGTATTATATAACCTATTTGCTCAGAAAAGTAGCACACCTCTCTTTAAGAAAATTTGAGGTATAATTTAAGCGTGTAGCAAAAATAGTGTTTAAAGGTGCATTGCGCAACTTTTCATGTTAAAAATACCTGTTTTTTCTATCCTATACATGCTTAAAGAACTGCCTGATGGGCTGAATGAGCCCTTCTCTGCGCACTGAGATTGCCTCTATAATCCTGTACAGTAAAATATATAAGAGGGATTCGGGCTCGAATTTGAGACTGGGCGTGACGTCATGCGCGTTCACGCTCACCAGGCTATGTCTCGCAGGTTTGTGTATTCGCCGGCGCCGCCATTCTCAGCATCAGAGAAGACAACTCGTGCGTCAAAGGTGGAAGATGGATTCAAAGAGACCGACTTGTAGTCCATTCCAAACCCCAACGCAAACTCCACGTAAAGTAAAGAAAAGAAAAATTTTGTCTAGTGCCACCAAAAGGTCCAAATTGGAGTCAGACAGGCGTTGGAGTAAGACGAGAGTCAACCTCGGGAAGGCATTCAACAAATGGAGAGATCTCCGGTCTGCTCTTGGTCTCAAACGGGATCCTCAGTTGGCTTTTTTTCTTGATAAAACGGTAAGATATAACCCAGTCTCTAATGTCTGATACGGCAAATCTATGACAACAAATGACGATGCGTAAAATGTGTAATGCTTTAGCGTAAGCTAGATAAATGTACAATCAGATTTGGTTTTACTACCATTGTCAGTGAACAGGTTCATAAACTAGGAATTGTCTTCGGAAGAATAGTACAACATAAAACATATCCCATAAAAGAAGCTAAAGTTACCTATGTTTTTGTGTATGACCTACCGGTAGCTTGTGTACTTTGCTAACATGATAAGGTGCTCATGTCCTTGACCAACAAGGAAGAACGCCGTTGCATTGGCTATATTTTCTTTTTCGTAAAAAATAGTAAATTGTTCCCGGGAATGTGAATTCGGCGGATTAGCCTGTTTGGCTTTTACAGTAACGTCATAGTGCCATTTGATTGTTTATTACCGTGAGACATTTGAGTGTACTTTGTTGACCAACTGTGTATGGTATGATTATTATTTTGAGCTTTTACAAAGTAATAACTTATATTGTTCATGAACGTGTTTCCATAATAATACACTCATAAGTGGATACAGTAAACACATAAAACAGTTCAACATACATGGAGATAGATGGAAACAAAAACCGAACTTTTATACTACCCCCGTTTTCCCCTCACACATAAGTGTGTAATTTACTCAAATGCCTTTCCTTTCATATATTTAAAATTACTTGCAGATTTATAACTTTATTACCTCTGAAGACATTATGACTGTCAACAAAAGATTTGTGCGGCTGATGCTCTTTTGGTTATGAACAGCTCGTGCAAGCGTGCGTGTGATCCATGAGCGTGCACATCTCTGGTTGCAGTTTTCGCTTGTCGCCAGAGGGGGCATAGTTCTGCAAAAACTCAGAAACCTGCGCTATGCACCTTTAAAATGTTTAAATCCCAAACGTTAAATATAAGCAATAGTAATATTAATGTCTGTCTTAACAAGGGCAATTAGGGCTAATAAACAACTAATTCACTACAGCTTCTTTCTGAAACGCAACACCACGACTCCTTCATGTTCTTTCAGCCACTAAAACACCTTCAATTACAGCGATATGATCGCAGAGAGGGCTGACACGATTGTGTTTTAGAGGAGGAGGTCACGAATGCCTCTTCTTCAGAGCTGCCTGTCTCTATCAGAAGTGATTATCTGGAGAATATGGAGGGGGTCGTACCCCCCACCTCACCACATCCAAGTGCCACTGCGGAGATCCCACCTCTAATGCTGGGTCACAGTCTCTGACCTGTGGTTATAGAGCCAACAACGTCAGCAAAGCACAAAATGGAGGATTGATGGCCTGAGTAGCTTGACAGAGGTAGTCAGGATGATGAGAGATTGAAGAGGAGAGGAAGACGGGGGCAGAAAAGCTCCTCTGCCTGGGAGCCACCAAGCTGGCTTTGATTACAATCCATTTACCACCCAGAAAGTGCTGCCATAATGAATTATTTCATAATTACAGGACTGAGTTGAAGAGACAGTTGCCCCCGCAGAGCAAACGGCAACAGCACCTGCCTCAAGAGCAGGACCGCCGGGGGAAAAACATGGACAGAGAGACAGAAAGTGAGACGGTAACAGAGATGAGAAGAGAGACAAATCGAGAAACAGACACTCACCCTGCAGTAATGATGTACCAGTTGGGGTGGTCTCAGGGACGTTGTCTCGACTGTAAATGGAGTGCATAAACTCTGGTGTGCAGTCATTCTCATCTGTGATGTGAACCACCACCTGCATAAGTAAGAAAATAAGATAGAGTGAGAGAGAGAGAGAGAGAGAGAGAGAGAGAGAGAGAGAGAGAGAGAGAGAGAGAGAGAGAGAGAGAGAGAGAGAGAGAGAGAGAGAGAGAGAGAGAGAGAGAGAGAGAGAGAGAGAGACGTCATTATGTGGACAAGTATGGAAATATAGCCCCCCACCAAAAAAAAGTCTCCTTCCAAACATTCAAGTTATATTCAATTAATTTTAGTTAGGGTTTTAAAGCATCAAAATGACTTGAATAGAGTTATTGATGGGTGAGTGCAGAGGCATTAACCATCAACTGTATGTCTTTTACCAAATTCTAAGAACATTAATGGATGATTTAAAATGCTTTACATTAAGTTGATAGAAATCGGTTCTATGTTCTATTGTGTTATATGCCTCAAGACTAAAATAGCTCTTGCCACAGAATCTTGTAATGACGCTTTAAAAATACCAAACATTACAATACTTTACTGACAGATGAAAACAGAACAAGACAGGAACATTTGCAAACCAGCTCATCACAATGATAGATAATGATTATTTATCACACAACCTCTGCAAACATACTCAGAGTCCTTACTGACCTTCCATGCAAAATTCATATAGCTATACAAAATTATTAAAAACATGCCTATATTTGCATTATTATGAGAGTAAGTGAGCTACAAATTATCCCTTGATGGATTGGGTTGTAAATTTTCTTTATATTTTTATCCATCAGTAAAATTTTCTTTTGTCATTGTAACCAAATGCATTTTTTTAAATCAAATTTTCCATTAAAATTCAGTATATGACAGACAATTTAACTTCCTGAAAGATAGTTGACTTGACCTAAATATCTGTATAGGGACTACCGGGACTAAAACCCTGCATGAGAATAGACACATTTAATGTCCTGAGTCACTTGTCTTTCTGAAGGCTTTCGGTTAAGAACAGCATTAAACATGGAATAACATTAAAAGAAGACACAGAAGCAGAACAGAACAGCTGTGGCAGAAGCCACTGAATGCAAATGCCGCAACCACCCCACAAACACACACATAAACCGCAGTCAAACTCAGTGTGTAGACTTTAATGTAGCCGATCTCAACTGAAGCTCAGATGATAGCTTATGGAGGCCCTGTATCTACATTCAGGCTTCTCTCTGTGCAGTGATTTTGTGAGCAGTCAAACTGAATACTGGCACGGGATTTGACTTTGACCGAACAGAGGCAGAGGGAAAGCGAGGTACGTGTTCTCAGTGGGAGCGTTAGTCATGGTGAGGGAGAGTCCCGCAAAACTGCTTATCTCAGAGGAGCAGAACTGCCAAGAGGGAAAAGTTCCTTACACAGAACACACACACAGTACCATAGCTGACCATACAGCTCTGAAGCCGTCAGGACAGCATCTTAAAGCCCATGTAGCGCTGCATTACGGGTTTCTTTTTCTCTGCTGTCGTCTCTCGGGAATCAGCCCAACAGAGGGGAACGTTCTGTTTGTTTCATGGCTGCTAGAGGTTGAATATGGCAGTAATGAATCTGATGTCTGCTGCTGGAGGAGCATTACTGCTAATAACAACAACAAGAGGGGTCTAAAAGGGATGAAGAGTCTTAGAGCAGAGCTTCATTATTATTTATGAAATTATTTTTCACATGCTAAGAGGACTTCTCTTCATTTCTTCTTTTCTTGTCTCATCTAATCTCCTCCCCTCTCGTCTCATTATTTTCTCTTCTCATCTTGCGTCATCTCACCTTTGTCTTTAGTCTCTTCTGTTGTCGTCAACTCATTTGGTCTCTTTTATCTCCATCTCCTCTAGTCTCATTTCATTTTTTAATGTTGTGTCTTCTTTTCTAATCTTGTCTCGTCTCTCTTTCTTCTCACCTTGTCTTGTTTTACCTCTTCTCTTCTCTGTTGTCTAATCTCATTAGACAAAAAACTCATTTTTCTTCTCACCTTAGTCATCTCTGTTCTCTCTTTTTTTCTGATATTGTTTTGTCTATTATCTTTTCTGGTCTCTTTTCCTCTCATCTTCTCTCATTTTGTTTCATCTCATTTCTGTTCTAGCTTGTACTACTCATGGAGTCGTCTTCACAGATGGTGTAATGATTTGGCAGGGGGCAGTGACTCTGACAATTATCTAAAATGTGTGTGTGTGTGTGTGTGTGTGTGTGTGTGTGTGTGTGTGTGTGTGTGTGTGTGTGTGTGTGTGTGTGTGTGTGTGTGTGTGTGTGTGTGTGTGTGACTGGCGCTGGCACAGACGCAGTTACACATCACTGTGTCTCAGCCAAGTCCATCAAGAGGACTCAATTAATCTGGAGGAACTTCTGCCAAACAAAGAAGATCAACATGGAACAACAACAGTGTGAACAACACGCACACACGGATGGATACATTTGCGCCTCTAATAACGGCAACAACAACAACATGATGGGTAAAATAGATCAAACATCTGTTATATTTCTTTGCCTTTGTCACATCACTTTATCTTACACATGCACCACCAAGTCTCATAAGTGGCAACAGCCACAGCTGTGGCGTGTTTGATGGCCTCAGTGCCACACAATCTCTCATTACTGCTTTTCTGCTGATATGTGTATGTTTGTTTCTGTGTGTGCTTGTGTGTACCTTTATGTGTTATTGTGTGTATTAAAGCATATGTAACTTTCTCTTCTAAAAGAACCAGATGCGTCATGAAATTGTGCAAGGCCTGGATGCGAATGACTGACAGCCACACATACAGAATCATAATGTCAGGCCTAAAGGCCCGTTCACACCAAGAACAATAACTATAAAGATAACTATATTAGCATACACACCAGCGGATGATATCATTCAGTTTATTCTAAGTGCGTGCTCGTCTGCCCCTTTAAATGTTCGAGCTCGCTACGGCAGGATGGATTCTGATTGACTGTCAATGTTTTCAGCTGGATAAAATTCTAATTCTAAATCTAATAAGGTGTGTTGGTAAATACAATGTATAAGTTGAAAAAAAAGCAACAAAATAACTAGTTGTGTACTTCTGACCTAAATGTACTTTTGGAGATAAAAATGGTTAAAAAATGCTTTTAAATCTGAAGAAATTATAATTAGTTTAAGAACAATACATTTAAGAGCAATACATATCTAAGGAAAGATCATGTTTAGATAGCTAGGTAAAGGTGTGCTAACCTCTGCCATGTTGCTCAGTCCTGTATCTGGTTCAGAAGCTCTGACTTGCAGGTGATGGAGATGTTGTCCACTCTCATAGTCCACAGTACGTGTCAGGCTGAGCGCGCCACTCTCCTGGTTTATGCTGAACAGGTTGCCTGGGTTTACTAGAAGCATATAGGACAGACTCTTCCTTTGGAACGAGATAGCCTGGACCACCGCCACCCTACAGACACATACAGGAAACAGATTCAGTGCACAGGCCAGCATTTAATTCATGTACATGTACTATGAACTGTGAGGAATTTCTCCTCTGGGAAGATAGAATTTCATAGGAAAACTACAACTCTGTCCCAAACACATTGTGAGCTACCAAGCAAGACAGTATTTATTGATCTTTTTTTTATTATTATTATATATTTATGTATTTTATCCAAATACAACAAAGTACTACATATTACTATATTACAATTTATAATAATGTTATATAAATATATAACAATTTAAAATGTTATATTGTAATATATTTTCAAATGTAATTTATTTCTGTGAATGTAAAGCTGAATTTTCAGCAGCCATTACTCCAGTCTTCAGTGTCACATGATCCTTCAGAAATCATATGCTGATTTGGTGCTCAAGAAATATTTCTTATTATTTCATTTCTTGTTATGTTGCTAAATATTTTTAAATAAACCATGATATTTCTTGGATTATTTGTTGTATAGAAAATTTAAAAGAACAGCATTTATTTGAGACAGAAATCTTTTGTAACATTATAAATGTCACTTTTGATCAATGTAATGCATCCTTACTGAATAAAAGTTGTTCAAGTTGCCTTGATGTAAAACATTCCAAATTAGCCATTTAAGAATTATTTTTAAGAAATAGACATTTCAGTTAAAATGCCCCATTCACATTTTAGCCTGTAGAATGTTAATTTTAAGCAGCAAGAAAACATACAAATTATTTTCAAAAGCTATGGGAATTTGCCAGTATGGCACCAAAAAAAAATTGACCATTAGCGTCCAAAATATATATAATAAAATATATAGTAAAAGCACTGTCTGTGTGAATGGGACTTTAGAACGCAGTTGCTTTTGTAGGCAGCAGACGGCAAGGCAACTCACAAGATTTTGGAAAATGGGAAATAATGCATGTCTGAGATATAGTGGTTCTTTGTGGCTCTCTTCCCATGTCATCTCCCCTCCACACTCTTTAATATGTCTCTCTTTTCCTCTCTTTTTAATATGTCTCTCTTTCCATGATTAGTTGTCCTCTCCTCCTCCACACAGATCATTATGCTCTGGTCTGTGCCAGTGCCCGAAGGGAGAAGTTCAGACACTGCTCTTCATGTTTATCCAGAAGTTTCTTTTAATAAATATTTGAATTTGAACACGCTTTCAAATTCAGAGCCTGGGGACAAAATGATGCATCTGTGTTCCTCCTCTCTGCCACAACCCCCTTCATTCACTCTGCCCCCCCTCTCTCAACCTCCGCTATCCCTCCAGGCGAATTGTTTCATGCAACAGATGACACATAAAGCTTCAGAGTTGGCCACGTTCACACAGTCCTTCTCTTACCCTCTAATGAGCAGCAAATTTTGAATCTTTTTACACGCAGATGCACACAAACACACCCACACCCACTAACACATAGTTTCCTGTACTCACGCTTGGCCCACCCCAGTGCTCTCTGGGATGTAGATGGTGTAGGTGGTGTTGGTGAACTGAGGGGGCCGGAAGCCGGCCAGTATGAACACAGAGGCGAGCGGGCCCCTCCTGCCCTGCGAGTCCACGGCCTGGACGCTCAGTGTGTACTCCTTACTGGGGGTCAGAGGTCGCCCAGTGGTCTTCACTTCTCCTGTTGTTCGGTCCACTTCAAATGAATCTTCCCCACCTGTCACAACAAAACACACCCATTTAATTTTAAGATAAAATAAAATAAAATAAAACACAATTGTAAGTTAAGTCTAAGGGCAACATATTTTAAAAATATGCTATACAGTATAAAAAAAGATAAAAAAAAAGATTAGATGAAAAAAACTTAAAAAGCTTAAAAACTAAAATAAACAGTTTAAGTTGAAGTACTAAAATATACTATAGTAGTAAATAAATCTTAATAAAATAACACTGATTGTGGTTGACAGAAAATTTACATTTTCAAAAATTATATTAAATATATATACATTTTAGATGTAAAGATAAAAACATTTTTATCCAGTATATTACGACATATAGGCCTATTATAGGAACATGAAAATGCATTGCATAGTAGGAACAACCTGCCTAATTTTGAAATGATGACTTGTGGCATATAGAAAAAAATCTGCATAAATCGCCTAAAAAATGTGATATGGCACTTGTTTATAATCACATATTAAAAACAGCAACTCTTGTAAAGTTCAGCTCAAAGTGCAAGAGGATTACAAAGTCATAAAAGCCTTGAAGTCTTTTTACACACATTAGGAGTAAGGGACCCTTCTGCCAGCTGTGGTTCAGTGCATCTGTGTGTGTATGTGTGTGAGGAGCATTATGCTCCCCTCTGTTCCTCCTTCAGGACAATAGCAAGACAAGAGCTCATTTTAACCGCTGTCCCCTTGAGCGTGTCATTATTTGGGATTGGAGGAAGAGGAAGTGGATGAAGAACACAGCTGCTGAGGCGGAGCAGATCTCCCAGCTGTACCCGCTCTGCCTTGCCCTTCTTGCAGCTGCTTGAAGACTCATCTGCAAAGGTTCTGATTCAGAATCATGCTTGATTCTGTCTTTACAAGCTCTCTTCGAATAATGAAAAATTGAATGATAATGATGAGAAATGTATGGTCTATACCCATTATCTCCACTTTGGAGAATATCTTATTCAGGATAAGAACTGCCCACTTAGACAGGAACAGGTTAGTTTCTTGTTTTACGTTTTAAGTAAAATTGATGTAACAATTGACTATTCAGGTATACACAATTACAAGCTACTAAATAAAAGGAAAAATTTGATTATCTACCTGACATCAATGATTTTATTGTTATATTTGCATACAAACCGTTCAAAGGTTTGGGCTTGGTAAGATTTTTTAATGTTTCTGAAAGTCTTTTATGCTCACCAAGGCTGCATTTATTTGATTGAAAATAGAATATATTTTAAAATTTAAAAAATATTCAAGAAAATATTCAATATTGAAAATATATAAATGAAATTTATTTATTCTTTTGATAGCAAAGCTGAATTTTCAGCAGCCATTAATCCAGTCTTCAATGTCACACTAAATCTAAAGAAACTTTTGAACAATAGTGTCTGCATTTATTGCATAATGAATTATGATTAGTGTGCTGTAACTATTTTATCTGCCTTTACACTACTATATGAATATAATCAAGGCTAAAGGATGTTGTAAGGCACAACGTACAGTAAAATGCCTGCAACCCTTTAGCTGTGAAAATACTCATAAAATAACACAGCCTTGATTTTTTGTTAAGGACGCAATTTTTCATTAAAATGTTATAAAGCAAACTTATTGTGGAACATAACATGGCTGAAATGCTGTAATGACCCATTCAGCACCCAAGACCCGAACTGTCCGTTTTATATTTTCCATCTATTTTCTGCAAAGTCAAAGTCTATAATCTATTTTTACCTGAAACATTAAGACCATTTTTCTTGCAAGCACAAGTAAATCTTTCTGTAAGTCCAAATTGTAAATTGCCTGTACTTGACAATGAATGACATTCAACTAAAAGACTGATCAAAAACTTTGAGAAAGAGCGCTTTAGGCAACGGCACCTAAAGCCAAATTTGATAAACATCTGAGTGTAATATCACCAGAGACCGAATATTTATAGCAGAGTATAAATCCTTATGGACCAGAGAAGTAATTTTGTAATGTCACAACATATCAGATGATGAATGACTAGCCATTATGAGAGGTTATGATTTTCTGAAGATGTCCTAGAGGTACAATAAAACCAGTACAACACACCTGTCCTAACACACACATACACATAGATCAGCATGCACACATATGTTGTATGTTTAAAGAACATTTGGTCTATTTGCTTTAGGCTAATTACTGTAGATTGAATTCCACAGTGCGTCAAATTCATTTAACCTTTGTTGGTCTCTGTGCACTAAATGAAATCACGTACATTAAACAGGAACGAATAACTATGGAAACGGTGTGGATTTCATTAGTGACTTAGTGCTTTATGCTATTTCGATTACAGCAGTAACCAACTGGCTAATGAAAAAGGCATGTCATTGCCATTGTTTCAAAATAAAAGCGTGTCTTTGGTGTCCATTATGATTTCATGGCAAATCCATCCCATACATTTTTTTTAACAAAACTTTAAACATCCTGTCAGTACATTCCTAGGTCTGTGAATTTCTCTTGCAAACCTAAGCTGAGTGTGTTAGCTAAACCATTTGAGTTCCAAGCATAAACAATGCATGGGGTTAAAATTATTGATCATGTAATGCATGTCTGCATGTGAGACATCAGTCTAATTCGCTTTCTATCTAAAGTGGGGCAGTGTTGTTACTGGCAGAATGATTGTATTGACAGTTTTCCGATGATTAAAATGTCTGCCCATCAAACCCACCATCAACCAATAGGAAGTGAGCTGTTCCCACTGAGCCATCACCAGTTCGGGCCACAAGCTTGTAGACCACAGAGCCAGCACCAGTGTCAGGGCCCACAGCTGCCAGGTAGGGATAGGGGAACATGGCCCACTGCAGATCTGACAGGTTGGAGAGGGTCAGAATCAGCCGGCACAGGTACCATTCATCCCCTAGAGAGAGAGAGAGAGAGAGAGAGAGAGAGAGAGAGAGAGAGAGAGAGAGAGAGAGAGAGAGAGAGAGAGAGAGAGAGAGAGAGAGAGAGAGAGAGAGAGAGAGAGAGAGAGAGAGAGAGAGAGAGAGAGAGAGAGAGAGAGAGAGAAAAAGACAAACATGTTTTGAATTATTAAAGAAATCCATCACATACTAAAAACTCCTTTATAGCTCTTTTGCACATAACTCTTTTGCATATACCATTGATATAGATATATTCACTATATATGTTGTTTTCATAGCATTCAGATGGCACGTTTGTTTGAAGGACAGCATTGAGCAGGATGTGGAATAGTGTATTTTGTCAATAAAAAAAAAAAAAAAGAAGAAAATGTGTCTTTTTATCTGATTAATCGAAGAAATAATCGGCCAACTAATCGATTATCAAAATAATTGTTAGTTGCAGCCCTAGAAATTGGAGAAGTCTGCAATTTATTGTACGGATTTTTTTTTTTTTTTTATGCATTACAATACAGAAAATATGGCAAAGTGGTAAATCAAACTCTTAAATAAAATAAATAAAAAGATTAAAATTATTTGAAAATAATAATAATAATTACGGGTGTAACGATACATTGTTATATCGAGATATAAAAATACGACGATGTGTGTCGTTGATGTAAACGATATGATTTGCGATATAAAGTGAATTTAGTTCCTCTAAACTATATCCAAGATCCAAAAATCTAAATTGTAAAAATAATAAATGAAGCGGTCTAATCCAGATCCAAGTCTTTTGAAGAGACACAATGGCTTCATATAAACAGATTTACAATGACGCACATACTGTACTAAACATGAATGAATCAAATGCTTGCATGACGTGCGAAAACAACATGAGAGTGAGTAAACACAGAATTTAAATTTTTCGATGAACTAACCATTTACAGTTTGGGAATAGTCATTTTGACATGCGGTCCACTTCTTGTGATTAGAACTGTGATTTATTGCATTGATAATCTGAAGCACATATGCGCTGCCGGAATGGCCGCACTTCTAATTATTGTGGTTGTAGATCTTTGACGAAAACAGGTACAAAACAAAAACAGGCACAAAACACAGCATTTATTCAACTGAGATGAGCAAGAACATGAGCAACCGATCCATCCAACAATAGACCCTAATGAGAGAAATTCAAGGCCTGTCATCTTCCCTCTCATGATACTCTTCTTGTTTTATCACTTTCATTGTTTTATTTTTGGAGGAAGCTCATAACGCTGTTCATAATCTCTGTAATCTCAGCAAAAAATCCAAAACACATCTACCAGGCCAGAGTGTTGTGTTTATAGCCCCTGAAAGCACATCTTCTAATCGAAATACTAGCGAAAAGAGCAGGAGGGATAGAGAAAGCCTTCAGCCACCCTGAGTTCAGTGACGCCTCTCGGCTTCAGACTGTCATTCAGCCCGAGGACGCTCGGCTACAAGAGAGAAATGACATTTCTGTAGAACACGTCATCTCTGACTTCCCCTGTATGTCCTGAGGAAGATTGCTGTCAGAGACACGATCCGCTACCTCAGACGGCCTCGGAAGATCAGACAGAGAAAGAAAGGACTTAACAGAACAGAAATATCTTTTTGGGGGTGTTTTTGTGTTCTCTTTTCTCTGTTGTTTGCTTGTTTCCAGACTTGCACCGTGTTGTTTTTGGCATTTCACGCAAAAGTGAGACAACAGTGAGAATAAGAAGAAAATTCACTTCTAAGCATCTTGTCAAGAGGGAACATACTACCGTTACCCTCACTTCCTGTCTTTTCATAGCCACCCTTTGGAGTATGTCATAAGAGAAGGATCGAGGGAGATGCAAGGAAAAGACGAAAGACACAACGAGAGCAAAAGAGATACAAGGGTCGGGGGTTTGGGTGTCTTGACACTATGTTTCCCCGTCTCTTGTGTTGTCAGGATGTGAGGCGATTGTGGAGGCCTTGTGCAAACGAACTGGAGGTCACGTTGAACAGACAGTCAAATAGATAAAACCACATCAATGCCAGCAGAGCAAAAACACAAACCAACAAAGCCCCACAGATCACTGCACAAGTTAAAGTCAACACAAAGTGACATTCTCTATGCAAATACATGTAAATCCTGTTAATGTTGCTGTTGGTGTAATCAAATTCTCTGTCTGTCCACTTGCCGCTGTGATTCACTGACTTTTGAGGATAATACAGATAAATGATCAGTGGTCTACATGACTGAACCTAGCAAGATGTATGCTAAATACATGCATAAAGCTCCAAATAAGCTTTAGCAGCATGGCAAGAAACAGAATCATAATGTCTTACTGAATAATATTTTATTATATTTTTATATTCCGGAAACTTTTGAAAGCTGACATAAACTCATGGGCATCAATCACTTTACTGAATACTTGCTGGCTAACACAGTGTCTAAACCGGACGCGGCAGCTGTCGTGTCGCGCCGAAACAGCCTGCTGTTGTCTACACTAGACGAGACAAAGCGACCATTGCAAATCCATTTGTTCTTTGTATCAGAAGTAGCGTGAGTGCTTGAAGTACGTCAGAAACAGAATGGGGCATCAGTTAACAGTTGGGAATTTGTCGTGTCGCGCCACATCCAGTGTAGACAGTATTTCTAATTATAATGGTTCAATTTGCGCTTGTCGCATCATGTTGCACCGCACATGGTGTAAGAATAAAATAATTATTACCTTACGATCCATCTGTTTTCAAATGCACATCATTTAAATATCACGACATCGATGTCTGTGCACAATACACAGTAGTATTTACGAGTGCAAGCATTTCCTGGAAAACCCACACTACCGAATGTTTTGAATGCGTCATCGCTTCCCAAGAAGGGAGGGAATTTGTTCTTCACTCGCTTAAAGGAGAACTCCGGCGCAAAATGAACCTTTGGTCTAATTACACATTGTTACCTAGTCAACCGTTATCTGAGATTTGTTTTCATGATTATCGAATGTAAATAGTTTTATCTCTAAAAACAGTTTAGCCTATAAAGCTAGTATAACGCTAGTATATTGGGCATCGAGTACCCCACTTTAATACCACTAACAAGGCTCAAAATAGCCCCACACTAGCACGGTAGCATAATGAGGGTCCCTACCTTCAAACCGAAGCATTGAGAACTTTGTCAGTGTCCAGACAGTTTAATAAGAAGATATTTAATACATAGTCAACTTCGCGTATACAGGCAGAAGCCATCTTTGAAAAACAGTCTCTACCAGTCGATCTACGAACGCCGATCCAAGCCTGCTGTTCGCGCTCACCTTATCACAACTTATAGCTCGTTCACATCTCACCAGCGCACTTGGATCGGCGTTCGTAGATCAACTGGTAGAGACTGTTTTTCAAAGATGGCTTCTGCCTGTATACGCGAAGTTGACTGTATGTATAAAATATCTTCTTATTAAACTGTCTGGACACTGACAAAGTTCTCAATGCTTCGGTTTGAAGGTAGGGACCCTCATTATGCTACCGTGTTAGTGTGGGGCTATTTTGAGCCTTGTTAGTGGTATTAACAAGCGATTTTTATTTGTCATTACTCCATGCCCAATATACTAGCGTTATACTAGCTTTATAGGCTAAACTGTTTTTAGAGATAAAACTATTTACATTCGATAATCATGAAAACAAATCTCAGATAACGGTTGACTAGGTAACAATGTGTAATTAGACCAAAGGTTCATTTTGCGCCGGAGTTCTCCTTTAAATTGAATCAGAATGATCAGGGAACTGAGTGAAATACTTCACACTGCATGTTAAAGAGAATAAACGCCAATCCAATTGAAAAACTTCACCGGGTTAGTAAACGTCGTTCAACATATGTTGGATTTGACGGAGATTTTTTATGCACGAACTACGCATTTTGATTTTGACAATCTTGATTTGAAAAATGTTCTATTCTTGACAGATTTTTTTTTCATAATTTTAGCAATAGATGAACTGTTAAATGAGTGAGCCTGAGGTGAGTCCCTGTAGTCGTCCAATTTGATTCCCATATGCTGATGTAATATATATATAAACTTGACAGGTGATTTTTACAAAATGTACTTTGATCACTATCTTCTAAGTGGTTTAAAAGGTTAAGGCAATTATCAAAGTTTGATATAACGTTGTTTAATTTTCAAATAAAAGATGCTAATTTTTTAGATGATTTGTTACATTTAATTACCCCTTAGCAATGTGTATGTGTGTGTGTGTGTGTAAAATGTTGTATATAATGTAAAATTAGAAGAAACAGATACTGTTTGTGTACATTAGAGGCTCTACATCTTTAAGTCTTTAAAGATCCACATTCTCCACGTAGGCCTTAGAAGCGACCCTTCCTACCTCACACTGTGCTCTGTGTGCAGCCCAAAACTGCAGTGGCCTAAAGGTCCAACAGATGTGGATCAAAACCCAGCGGCCAACACCCACACCTGAGAGGCTAATGGGCCACAGGCTTAATCAACAAACCTCCAGCAGGGAGAGGGCAGTTCAAGGGACACCCGACGAACTCTGGCCAGGATTTCAACCGAGGGATCTCTACCCTCTAACTCCTCCAAAACAGCTGTCACAGTATCACCACATCCTGAGGAAAGATAAACACCCCTCGGACAGGGAGAATGAGAGAGGGAGGAAAGTGAAGGGTAAAAAAAAGAAAGCCTTTTAGATAGGATGGTAATAACAAGGCCAAATGGTAACGAAAGGAGGACTTTTTTTTTTATTCGTTTCATGACTGGGCATTTTACTCTTTGTTTCACAATAACACTATGGAATCCCAACCGGGATCTCTTTCTCGCTCTGTGCATAAAACACAATGAAACAATTGCTTGATCGTTTCAGCATCACAGTTTGCTAGATAACGTGAGAAAAAAATCTGAGGAGAAAGCGCAAAGGCCTTTGTGCATTTGTTTACGGCTCACTAATCCAAACTAAGCCTGGATGGCGGTGAAGCAAAGCATTGGATATAATATGCTCCATGTATAAACAGCTGGTGAATTTCATCTAAGTCCACCCAAAGCTCTGTACTAATTTGAATATCAATACAGAAGATGTCACGGATTGTTGTGTTAAAAAAAAAAAACAGGACGAAGAACGGATAAAAAAGGGTGACGGAAATGGTGCGTGCAGTGTTTGTGTTGTGTTTTCGGCCTAATTTGGTGTACGGTAATTTGACGACTGTATGTAACATAAGCCGATGTTGACTGAGGAAAATTAGATACCATTCAAAAAGACTTAAATGGTCATCAGCCGCATCGAACATGTGCCGCTTTTCTTTTGTTAGCATGTTTGTCTGCATCCAAAAAAGCAACTCAAAGGCACTAGATTATCAGAAGAATGCAATGTATTGCCTTTGAGTGGATACGGACTGCTGAATCAATGCTGATTCACCATGAGCGCAAGACACAAACGACAGAGGAAAATTGCATTGCTTTGAGTTTGCTCTTCCATAATTTAACAGATTAAATGTATGCTTCATTTTATGTATCTGCTTTTAGTCTCAAATCTTTGGATAATAAAGCTCAGATAATTTGGTTTTGGAAGAATTTGGATGAATGACAAAAATGTTTGAATTTTTATTGACATTTTTATCTGGAGAGGTTTATGAACATTTTTTTATGAAAAAACACCATCAAATTATTATATAATATTATCAAATTATCTGAAGACTGGAAATTAAAGTAATATATTAACTATTCATTTGAATTAATGAAAAAAGTATTGGTGCATGAATTAAATGATTGAATGAGTTGTTCTTTTGAATCAGTTGATTCAGTCAGCAAAACCAGTTTGAATGATTCATTCACAAATTGGACTGATCCAGTTCTTGAGTTCAACTGACTGTTCAATGATCCAGTCAAAGATAAAGTTGGCATAAACTTGATTTTGTCCATGGGGAATTGATTCGTTGTGGTTTGATATTGTTGCTCATGTGAAAGATTGTCTAGCCCTCGCACTGAAAGACATGTAATCAGAGAAGAGAAGAGATGTTGGATAAACTACAAGAATTGGCCATTTTGATTTCATGATGACTTTAAAATGTGTGCCATTGTTGGTCTGTTTGGGAAGGACTACATCAGGACCAAACCAATGAATCTGAGAAGGCAGAAAACACGTCTCAGAAACAACCTAAAACAGATGATCTGGAATTACACACACACAGCATAGGGAAAGACTTGCAGGTGTCTTGGTGAATGACAGTGTAGGCCAAGTTGTCATGGCGACTGAGATGGTGCAGGTGTCCCCCAGAGTCAAGTCTCCGTTTTGCAGGGTTAAGTCTTTGTGACATCCAAACAGCACGCCGGTGAGCTCGCATAATTGCCTTGCCCTTGCTGGCCTGACAGAAGCAGTTTTTGCGTTACGTTCTAAAAAGAGAGTTCTTTTCATGCTCAATTAAACACTCAACGATGTATATCTCATTGTTGTTCTGATGACATGCTTTTTCAGGGATGTAATTAAGTTTTCAAATCAGGGCCTTTGTCTTTCTCTCTCTCTTTCTGTCACCCTCACTCATGAACCCCACACTGAAATTCCTCCGGGTGAGACGTCTCAAAGAGTGAGAGAAATGCAAAAATCAAACTGATTTTTTAAAACTGAGTTCATATTGAGATGTCTGACTTTGGTACCTTGGAAAACATGAAGTTCAAACTTAGGTTTGGGAGGTTTTTAAAACGTAAGTTCATTCACTCCGGTCAATCAACAACTTGAGCATTTATAAACAGCAGTTATTGAGCCATTTCAGCGACATTTCTTCCAGCATCCCTCCACATCTCCTCCTCTATTCCATTCTTTCTCTTTCTATGCAATGTAAGGAGGATCGAGCCTCCTTTGAGGACAGCAAGCCAAGTTCGTTTACTAAGTTGTCTAAAACTCTTGAGATATTAAAGAGACCTCATTCATGATGGGCAAGAGAGTGATATCTCACACTGAGCAGGGTGAAAGGACTCTATAGCTTGATGAACCAAACACCAAAACGCACGCGCACACACACACACACACAAAGGGAAAGAGAGCATGATCGTTAGTGTAGGTGTGTAAGTGTGCATACTAATCTGTAGGCAGTAATAGAGGGCAGTGTGTGACAGACAGGGCCTCATTATTGAAGTACTGTGTGTGTGTTTGTAGACTGTGGGGGCTACTCTGACCCAGCCAAAGCGCGAAAGCACAGCGCATCCTAATTAATGATCTCGCATTGTGGCCCACTTTTATTCATATCATCACCCTGACACTGTTCATAAATGCACATCACTGTATAATACAGTGTAATACAATACCATACATTTGTTCATTTTACACTACTGTTCAAAAGTTTGGGGTCAGTTTTCTGATTAATTGGTTTAACAAAGCAGAATTTGAATCTTTCCAAGCACCCTCTTGGGTACATATATATATTTGTTTGGGAGTCACTGATTTATAAAGTCAAAAGCATAAGTAATACAAGAAATATTTTATCCACTTCTCTCTGAAACATGTTTTACAGGGAGAAATCCACCACAAAGCCACTTTTAACATGCTGCTTCTCTCCTCCGCTCTCATTTAGACACAGTTGTTGAAAAAGAAACACAATTCAGACACACGCTTCCACACATCATACACATTCACAAAGTTTCCTGCAGGTTAATTAAGCCCATTTTTCACCGCTGATGAGAGCATGTAGAGAGAGAGATGAGGGGAGGAACTAAACACATATAATTATGTTTCCTCTGTTCTGTTGATTTCAAACCGACATCTGTGTGGGATGTTCTTGCACACACACACACACACACGCACGCACACGCACACACACACACACACACGCACAGCACACACACACACACGCACACACACACACACACACACACAGTCCTTGTCTCTCACTGACAAATGCAACTGTTCTATTCTATGTTATATCAAAGCTTGGGTATGTTATATATTTCATACACTGTCATCTGAAATACAAGCAATACTACACTAGGGGGGAAAAGGAAAACAGACTTTCAAATAAAAGAGAGAGCGCAGTGGAACTCTTACACAGAGGAGAGAACCACTCAGATAAATGCAACAACACGACTAAGAGATCCTCCATCTTAGTGATGTGTTTTCTCTTTGTCTCTCACTTCCCTTTTTTCCACTTGCTGTTTATTTCCTTTTCATTTCAGCGAGTGAGATCTGATTGAAAGCCCCGAGGCTGTTTGTGGACACACATTCTCACTCCATAGTGAAATACAGCAGGAGTCGCCATACAGGACAGCACAACGCTGATCTAAAGCACAAATACATTCATAAACACACATGCGATCCCCTAAACTGGTCACAAACCGTTCCTTCTTTCAGTGGCAACTGAAACCATACTCCTAAAAAATAAAGTCAAGTCACCTTTATTTATATAGCGCTTTATACAATACATACGGTTTCAAAGCAGCTTTACATGGATAAACAGAAAAATAATGATGCCAAAGAGCTGTAAAGCAGCTCTGAAAAGAAAATAGTGTCATTGTTTAGCTGAGGTAAGTTCAGCGCTTATTCAGTTCTGTTCAATAACTGTGTAAAGATCATCAAATATGAAATGAGATCAATTCAGCTATGAAGCAGTGCAGTAGAAAACAGTGATGTCATTGTCCAGCTCAGTTCCGTTCTCATTCAATAGTGTCAGTACAGTCAAATCAATAATATTACTGAATATTATGTTTCCCCAACTAAGTGAGCCAGTGGAACCCAAACTCATTCGGTAACAGAAATGGAGGGAAAAAAGCCTTGAGAAACCAGGCTCAGTCAGGGTGCCAGTTCTCCTCTGGCCAAACGAACCAACATGGTGTGGTTTTGATTCCAGGCTACATCACAAGTCAGATTTTGGATTAGTATCATTCAGAAAATGTCATCCAGTTCCTTCAGCTTGAAGATTGAGAAATCATTCAGCAATGAACCATTTTCATTCATTTTCTCTGTATCAAGGTTCTTCAGTTGGTTAAATGGCTCATTGGAGACAAATGGTTGAACGACTAAACTACACGCAGGTGGAGACCTAACTGAGCTGGTAGACAATCTTAGTCAAGGACTCTGACTGAAAAACTAGATCATACAAAATCACTGCCCATACGGAAATGTAATATATGTGTACATATATGTCCCTATACCCAGAGTATATGTATATATATATAATATATATATATATTTCTGTATGGGTGTAGTTATAGTTGAGGTTTGACATGTTGGCGGTTTGTTGCTGGTGTAGCTGAGTCCATTACCGTAATCAGCCAACTAAACCATGTGTCCATATCAGACCAGCTTGGACCAGCTACCATGTTTCAAAACACAGCTTTCAAAAAACAGACCCGGTTTTCCAACAGAGGGTCAAAGTGAAGTGATGTCTAATTTCATAATCTTGTTCTGTAGATGAATAAGTGTGTCAGTAAGTCAGCTGGGATTAAGACGCTGTCTGACCACAGAGAAAGGGAAATAAAGAGAGATATATAGTAAGAGGCTTAGAAACATGGAAGGCAAGCACCTTTCTCTGACCACTCGTGGGCGAATCAAAGCCCAGTCAGCACAACACAGAAACTCAATTAGAGGCTCTGCATGTGTGTGCAAGGGTTACGGCTGCTGAGTCCTAAGGTGAGATAATGACCGCGATCAGCACCAGCACACACCTCTGAAAGGAAGCTGCCAGTAGGGCACACACTCACTCTCTCACTCTCCTGGAGTCGTGATATCAGAGGACGTCTCATTACCTCTGATGTGCTCCAACTCAGACCTGGAGTCATTAAAGGGCGAGAGAACTCCTCTATGTCCCCTCGCACACGCTCCGTATAAGTCTGGGCAGTGTGAAACCAAAAAGAGGAGGTGGCTCTTGTTGCGCCAACTGATCAGAACAGTCAAGTCTGCACTGTCCAACCTTGTCTGACATGTTCTCATGTGACACCTGCCATTCCATTTCCATTCGTTTCACTGTAGGTTAAAATAGTGGTCCTCAATTGTTTTTGGTGATGCCCTCCTTTGAAAAAAGAAAACATTAGTGCTTACCACATCTTAAAAACATTGAATCACTCCAGTCTTCGGCGTCACAAGATCCTTCAAAAATAATTTTAATATTTTGATTTGGTGCTTGTCACGCTTGACCATGCACTCCCTGGGTTATCACGGACTACATTTCCCATCATGCATCTCCCTGGACTGATTACACCATACACCTGCACTGTGCTGATTACACACACCTGCATCTCATTCACACACACACATATAAACCACTTCCACTCACTACACCATTGTGAAGTCTTGTATTTGCCACGGCCTACATCTCTGAGCGTTTATATTCCTTAGTTTTCCTGGTTTCCTGATCCCTGCCTGTTTTCCTGGTCTCCGTGTTTCTGTCTGCTGCCTGCCTCGACCCCTGCCTGATATTGTTGCTGAGCCTGGATCTTCCCTGTTTACCAGTTTGTGTTTACTGCATTCTCTCTGTCTACTTATTGTGAATAAAGTTACTGCACATGGATCCGAACGTCTTCGACCCTTCGTTACAGAAGACTTCACCAACACAGGATCCAGCAGCCTTGTATGCTCTCCAGTCAGCCAATGCAGGTCCACTCGCTGTGCACCAGGACCCGCTGAGTAAACTGTGTTCAATTTATCAGTTTAATCGCATCATAGAGGATTATGTGGAGGAGTTTCTTGTTTATAGTCACCTCGTTCCTGGTGATGATGCAATGATTAAAGACTGTTTCTGGAGTGGACTTGACCCAGACATTAAATTAAATTTGCCAGAGGAAGACCCCTGCTGGACCCTGGTACAGTATATCGACTTTGTCCTGGAGTTTTGTGGATCCCTCTTCACTGTAGGGAAGGTGGAGGAAGATGTTGTCACGACCGCACTGCCTGAGAAACTTCTTGTCACTTCAACCATCAAACTAGCCATGGCTTCGGTCTATGGGCGTCCAGGACTGATGTCCACCGTGGCACAACCCCCGCTGATGTCAGTGCGGAAGGTCAAGAAGACTGTTCACGTCACGTCTGCCCAGCCAGAGACTGTTCACGTCACGGCTGCCCAGCCAGAGACTGTTCACGTCACGTCTGCCCAGCCAGAGACTGTTCACGTCACGTCTGCCCAGCCAGAGACTGTTCACGTCACGTCTGCCCAGCCAGAGACTGTTCACGTCACGTCTGCCCAGCCAGAGACTGTTCACGTCACGTCTGCCCAGCCAGAGACTGTTCACGTCACGTCTGCCCAGCCAGAGACTGTTCACGTCACGTCTGCCCAGCCAGAGACTGTTCACGTCACGTCTGCCCAGCCAGAGACTGATCACGCCACGCATGCGCCGCCTGAGCCCTCAGTGACCGCAACACTGGCCATTATGGCCACAGCCATGTGGTGTGTGTGGGCTACGCACACACTTGAGCCAGAGCCCGCTGATCCTGCGCCAGAGCCCGCTGATCCTGCGCCAGAGGCCGCTGACCCCATGGCTGCCCCTAAGAAAATTTTGGGGGGGGGGCAGTAGGACCCTGGATTGGACCATGAAGGCCGCACCGCCATGGCCGCCCGAAGGGTCTTCTCCGCCGTGGCCGCCCGAAGGGTCCTCTCCGCCATGGTCGCCCGAAGGGTCTTCTCCGCCGTGGCCGCCCGAGGGGTCTTCACCGCCGTGGCCGCCCGAGGGGTCTTCACCGCCGTGGCCGCCCGAGGGGTCTTCACCGCCGTGGCCGCCCGAGGGGTCTTCACCGCCGTGGCCGCCCGAGGGGTCTTCACCGCCGTGGCCGCCCGAGGGGTCTTCACCGTCGTGGCCGCCCGAAGGGTCTTCACCGCCCTGGCCACCTGAACTGCCTGCTCCACCCTGGTCGCCTGCACAGCCTGGTCCGCCCACGCTCCACGACCCAGGTCCGCTATTGTGGTGCCCTGGTCCCGTTCCCCTGCACGGACCTGGCCCTCCATCCCTCCCCCAGGACCACCTCCGCTTCACCACCCTCCTGAACTGTTGTGTTTTTTTTATTTTTGTTTCGTTTTTGTTTTTGAGCGTCTGGAAGCCGCTCTTAAAGGGGGGGCTCTGTCACGCTTGACCATGCACTCCCTGGGTTATCACGGACTACATTTCCCATCATGCATCTCCCTGGACTGATTACACCATACACCTGCACTGTGCTGATTACACACACCTGCATCTCATTCACACACACACATATAAACCACTTCCACTCACTACACCATTGTGAAGTCTTGTATTTGCCACGGCCTACATCTCTGAGCGTTTATATTCCTTAGTTTTCCTGGTTTCCTGATCCCTGCCTGTTTTCCTGGTCTCCGTGTTTCTGTCTGCTGCCTGCCTCGACCCCTGCCTGATATTGTTGCTGAGCCTGGATCTTCCCTGTTTACCAGTTTGTGTTTACTGCATTCTCTCTGTCTACTTATTGTGAATAAAGTTACTGCACATGGATCCGAACGTCTTCGACCCTTCGTTACAGTGCTTAAGAAACAGCTCTTATTATTATAAATTTTGCAAAAAGTTGTGCTGCTTAATATTTTTCGGGAAACCGTGAAACATTTTTTTCAGGGTTCTTTGATGAATAGAAAGCATTCATTTGAAATTTAAAATATATAAATATGAAAATATATATATATATTTTTTAAAAACTATAAAAACGGCCTGTTCTTCAAATTTTCACTGTTTTGTTATACTTTGTGTCAGTAGGCTTACATTGCTCAATTATTTTCAGTGAATTTGCTGTGTTGCAAAAATACACTAAAACACTTAATTACAAAAAAATAGTATACCATGGTATACAATACATTAAAAATAATTAAATAAGCAGTGATACTGCTTTAGGGGGTTCACCCCACACTGGGTTACACCCCACAAAACCACTGGGTTAAAGCGCTACAGCAAGGGCATCTGTTTACCACAACGCACCATCAATATGTGATCAAAGGCCTGTGCCCTCCAACGAGAGATTGTTTTCGTCTCAGGTTGATCGCACACATCATCTCACACATCAAGGTGTTTTATTTCCCACATGGCATAGATGTGCTCTGCAGAACTCTGCTGGATCTATGAGATACCTGATCCTGGATCCATCTTTCCACTCTGCCCTTTACTACGAGGAATTAAATCGATCGCTTGGGTTGTGAGGAATGGACAAACCCCAAGCAGCGTCTTTCCCTTTGATGCTGCCGCTGAAACTTCGGTTTCATTTCGCCTCTGCAGAAACTCAATTACTTTGGTGGAGTCTGACAGGCTTTACTGAAGAGAGGACCATGGGAAACATTTTCAAATTGATGTCAGGAGAACTGCAGGCACCCTTCCACTGTTGAGATCTGCTTGGTCTCTCCCACTCAATTCATCTAAAGTGACTTTACAGACTACGGCCAGCAAGTCCTCTGCTCCATTTGCTTTTTCTGCCCCTTCATCAGATTGGGCCGCACTGTGTTCAGTGGTGACGATGTGGGAAAAGTCATATTAAATGAGTCAATCTGTTCATTACAAAAGCTGACTCTGCCGTCACTACTGGGGTTTAGCAAGACACATCTCTTTCCATATGTTCTCAAAGCAAGAAAGATTCCTCTGACAAAATATCCTATAGGAAAGAAAACTCTTAATAAGATCTTGTTAACATCTCATTTGTTTCGCTTAGACAGTGAGGAGAGATTAAATAAAGAGCAAATGGAGACTTCTGCTTTTCAGATATTTCTTTAAAAGAAGAAAAGACTCTAGCAATCTGACATTTCTCATGTAGAGGTTCAAAAATGTCTCAAACTGCGCTCAGATTTGCTCAAAAGTCTGAAATCTCAATTTGAACTCAAATATATATATGTATTTACAGTGTATTTCATCAAAAAGCAACACACTAGCAATAAGAAATGTGACTCAGTAAGCTCCATGTGCAATAGTGAAATAGTCTCATCGGATGCTTTTAAATGCTCCTGTGGGTACGACAGTCAGTACCTACAGCTTATTCAGACAAATAAATCAGTCTGTTCTTCGGGGAGCTTATTTTCTTCGTAATGTAAGACAGGTGTGATGGAAGGAAAGGCTCGGTCCATGCGGAGCACTTAAACACTGAATGGCAAAGATAAAATGAGCGGAAGAACGAGAAAAAAAAGAGAGATGTTCTCGTCGAGCTTAATATTCCAAACTGCATGTAATAATACAGCTGTTTTTAAGCCCTATAAACCACCTCAAAGAAAGACATAAGAAAAATGGAGACAGAGAGTGTGTAGACTCAAGAAGTTAGCATAGTACTTCCCATTTTTCATATTACACCCTCAGGACACACTCAATAATTCACCAGTCCTCACATTTACAATAACGGGTCCCTGAATAAGACTATTTTCAATGTGGTTTTCATCATCAAGCAAATGTCTCAGATCCACATTTCATAAGCTCTGTGGAAATCGACCAATCTAAAACATGGAAACTGTCAGTTAAATAATGAATATATGGGAACTTTTGTTCAGCATTAAAAAATAAAGCCCTAAAAAATTGATGTGAGGGCTCATATCATATTTATGATTTATGCCAGGAAATTTCTTTAAAAAAGCCACAATCAGAGGTTCTGTGCTGCAGTGTGTGTGTGGTTTCATTATGTAAATATCATGAAGCTTGAAGAAATAAGGGGAGCTTTTGTACAGGATGATGGGAACTGGATTTTCTCAGGTTTGGACTAAATGGACAATGGGGAACTCTCTTGAACATCCCGTGGATTATGGTCTTTATTGCTCAACTCCTGACACATTTCTAAATACAATTATGGGTACGCATAAATATTAAAGGGTTGGTTAGTTCACCCAAAAATGAAAATTATGTCATTAATGACTCACCCTCATGTCGTTCCAAGCCCGTAAGACCTCCGTTCATCTTTGGAACACAGTTTAAGGTATTTTAGATTTAGTCCGAGAGTTTTCTGTCCCTCCATTGAAAATGTATGTACGGTATACTGTCCTTGAAAGGAAATAAAGACATCATCAAAGTAGTCCATGTGACATCAGTGGGTTAGTTAGAATGTTTTGAAGCATCGAAAATATTCCGGTTCTGTTGTCAATCCGCGTTCAGTGACGCTGCTGACGTGTTATTTGGTGCGCCCGAGCTTCGTTTACAGTCTGAGGGAGACGCACACTGTAAACAAAACAATCTTCGCAAACATGTCTAAGCATTTCGACACAGAGGAAGACTTGCATTTTTTTGCCCAGCCATATTTATTTGAACCCGAATACACGGACACACCAGATAACACGTCAGCAGCAACACTGCGGACTCATGAACCCGGCTTGACAACAGAACCGGAAGACAATACAATGCTGAATAAAGTCGTAGTTTTTGTTATTTTTGGACCAAAATGTATTTTCGATGCTTCAAAACATTCTAACTAACCCACTGATGTCACATGGACTACTCTGATGATGTCTTTATTTCCTTTCTGGACAAGGACAGTATACCGTGGACACATTTTCAATGGAGGGACAAAAAACTCTCGGACTAAATCTAAAATCTCTTAAACTGTGTTCCGAAGATGAACGGATGTCTTAAGGGCTTGGGACGACATGAGGGTGAGTCATTAATGACATAATTTTCATTTTTGGGTGAACTAACCCTTTAAAATACTGGCTGTTACCAATAAGTTATTTATACTTTTCATTTTATGTTTAGATATTGTTCATAAATGTCTTACAGATGTTATACTATTTTATCTAAATAAAACATTAAACACTAAAATAAATGGTTTAAAGTGATTTTAGCCATCAAAAATTATAATGTACAGTGTTAAAAATAGATATTCATTTTGAAATTTGCTTAAGATTACATTTAATAGTGTTATTAAATTAGTGTTTTTTAAGATGAACTTTAAGTGAGCAAGAAATTTATTTTGAATAAAAAATGTGATATATTTTTTTATGTATTGAATTAAAAAGAACAATATTAATGGATGGATTAAAAATAAACTCTAATATCGGCCGATAATAATTAATATGGTATGGTACTGATATATTGTGCATCCTTGGCAACCACATGGAAAGCATCTGTAGTTAGAAGCGGTTGCATTTACATTCCTTGTGTAGAGTATGCAAGTCTTCAAACTAACGTCTCTGTCTGTCTCTCCATCTGTCCGTTAACCTCTCACTATATTGGTGTGCAATCTTAAGCAAAGATTCATTAAACTTCCAGCAGGGCTGTCGACCATTAGGCTCGGTCTCAGGATAAAGCTTGTTAACGGCTCCACGTTCTGCCGTGTTAAACACAGGCCACGCACAAAGCGTTCCTCGCAAGCACATGCAAATGCATGTTAAGTCATGCAAATGAGGAGCATAATTGCTGTTCTTTGTTTGAAATGTGCATTTCAGGGCGCAACGTTTCCACAGAGAACAACAGAAGAGAGAGAGGGGGACTGAATAAGAGAGTGAGAAAGAGATTTGCTCTTCATTATTCATTAGCGAATCAAATGTCTGGCTAGATTTATGATGCTGCAACATGAGAACAAACAAAGTGGATCCTTTCGTCACTCATGCATAGCGCACTACAAGAAAGACAAAAAAAAAAATGATGGAAAACATGTAAAGTGCAGAATTTGTGCCAAAACATCATTCCAATTTAACGATAGCAATTATAGACACAGATAATGACCCAAAGCCCTCAGAAACCCAAGGAGGGCTTGTGTGCTCTTTAGAAAGCTCATTTCCTCAAGGCTGAATGTACTTGTATTTGCCTTTAACCCCTGTTGAGGCTACACTCTCTCTTTTGAATGGAGAAGTGCCATGCTGGAACGAGTCAGCGTACGTTGGTCTGGTTGAGCTTAGTGGCAAATCCTAACAAAACTTCCAGCCATTCATTCAGCCCCCGGAGTCCCCGCAGGGAAATCGCGGAGCTCCACCGCCAACATTCCCATGTCCCATTCAGGTGAAATACTCCCCTCCGTGTCTAGATTTTCCACTCAAGTGATTCTGTGAAGAAGTGGCACACCGAGCTGGATGGGACCTTGGCACACCCGCTGGGATAGTCTACAAAAAGCAGACGCACACATGGGCGCATGAATGCCAATGTTTTCAAACACTGGAAGATGAAGAGAAAGCAGATCTGCTCGCATTTGGAAGAGATGAAAGGTACCTACAGCTGCGCCGCAAATTAGGTTCGGGGTCGCCCCTTCTGACTGTCTGATGGAGGATTTGCCCATGTACCAAAACAAGCACATGTACCCAACCAGTGCTGATATTTTTAATTAAAACTATTACAATAATTTTCGATAATTAGGAAGCTAAAATAATATAAAATATGAATATTAGATGAAAAACGTATACTTCAAAAACGTAAACAAAAACTAGAAGTGTTGCCTTGGCAGCTAACTTAAATTTTAAATACTAAAATGACTAACTTAAAACTGAAATAAAAATAATAATTTCGATATTTGAAATAAAGCTGAAACAAATTAGGATAAAATATAAATATAAGATGAAAAACCTAAACATTACATTTCTAGTTTTTTGTTTAAGTTTAAAAATAGAGTTGAAGTACTAAACTTTTAAATAAAAATAAATTAGCTATACAGAAATAATAAACTGACAAAAGCGCATAACAAAAAAAAAAAAAAAAAAAATCTAATTCAAAAATAGTAATAAACATTGACTACGTTTACATGCAGCCAATTTTCGGGTTATGGTCGGGTTAAGGTCACTATTCGGGTTTCTGAAACATTAGGAATAACCCGTTTACATGCGTGAGCAGAGAGAGTTTCTCCTGTATACATGGAATTGCAATATCCCGATGTAAACGGCGACGCACGGTTAGCGTCAAGACGTACAGAAAACCTTAAGACGCAATATGCGTCATTTCCGATTCTTCTTCCTGTATCCAAAGACAACAACAACAGCAGCAGCACGCGGATAATGAATAGTTCGGGGCAGATAGCGATCGCCTTTGTTTGCGCTTTGGTGCTGGTACTGACCTCGCTCCAAAAGTATGCTGTGCTGCGTCTCGCCATGTTTACTTCCGGTATACTGCACGCAGATTTTTGTATGCGCCGAGAAGTTCCTCTACTCAAAAGACCAAGATTCCTTGCGAATAGAACATGCGCAGAACACAAATCACTATGGGGATATGCCGATGCGCGTTTACATGACCAAAAATTCGGGTTAGAAAAGGGGTACCCCAGGTATCATATCCCGGTTTTTAAAATCCGGGATATAAGCATATTCGGGTTTTTGCAGGTGTTTACATGGCCGTGCGCGACCGGGTTATTGCTAATATCCCGGTTTTGAACGGGTTATTGGCTGCATGTAAACGTAGTCATTGATAATACTAAAATTAGACAGAAAACCCCCCCCCCCCCCCCAACCCCCCCCATCCCTCCACCCAACAAGGCTAAATCTGCATCCCTGAAGAGCAAAGACATGGCTCGGTGTTCAAAGCAAAAGATTTGTCTTTTTGTTTGCATAAATGGCTACCAAAATCGGCTAAATAAAGAACGCTAAGCCGGCCGTGGATTTAGGAAGGTTGACGACTTCGAAAAGCGGACAACTTGCGAAGAGAAGCCAAACAATGACTGTGAGAATCGATAAATCTGGCCTAATCTCACTGAGCAGCCACAATGGCTTCCTTTCCTACAGGAGAACAGAATCATGGGAAAGTCGTCCAAGTCTACCTCAAATTTCTGGGTTGGTTTTTATTCTCTCTCCCTTGTTTCATTCTTTTATAAGTGCATGAAGTGTGACTTCAAGATTTCAGGGCCTGTGGAGACCGAGGATTAGATTCTGGTGTCGAGTTCTCACACTGGGATCTGAGGTATGATTAAGGAAGTCTCCATCTCTGCCCCCGTCACCTCTCTCTGTTCACTATGAATCCCTTTCTTCTCTCTCTCTCTCATGGTCCTTTCAGCACTCACTTCTTTTTTTACATTCCTCACACTTTGGCTCCGAGATATCTGACAAAAACTGCAGAGGTTTATGAAATTTAAGTCGTTGTGAGGCTCTAATCGAAAGCCTGAGTCTCCCTCCGCTTGTTTAAAGGATCTCACTGCTGGAAGGCAGCTAGATAAGAAGCAACCACTCAAACCAGCTCTCAATCGGATTTCCAGTGATAAAGTTGTTTACTTCACTCCTCTGCTCTTTTCTCCTCTCACGCTCTGACTGAAGCTGTCTAGCTTCTGAGATGCTACGGGAAAACAGAGGCAGACGAAGTTTCGCTTAAAACAAACACTTCAGAAAGTTGTCCACAGGCTAGACGTTTGTCTGAAATGATAGATGGTGCAGAGAAGTTTCTCTCGAGAGGACAGTTGGATACTGGAGGTCCTCGTGTGGACGTGGAGAAGAGAAGGGGAGGAAAGGAAAGATGTACCAGCGTTGGTCTCACACGTCTTCACTTATTGCTTTGCTTTTTCATCAGCTCTCCCTCATTTTCAAACCTGTCCATTTCTACTCAGTGACAAGACCAAAAAGACAACATGATATCAAATTTGACTCTATTTACTGTAATTGTTTGTCTTTGATGATGTAACCAAGCCTGTGGGACAGGATTAAAACTGAAATAAATGTTATTTCACACTTAGTATTCTGTTTTAACATGAAGTATGAAACATAATGGAAGTTTAATGCATTGAAAATCCAGTTTCTGATCAGTAAAATGATTTTTCGCATTTTGTCTGTTTATTTTTAAGCACCTAACTACATAAAATATGCCAATACACACTCTGACTAATGTAAGTTGTAATTAAACCTTTGTATTCTATGCAATGTTCCAACACCTAGAGTCATTTGCAGTGTGTCGGTTACATAAACGTGGGTGATGAGCCAAATTACAGTGTGTAATCTAACTAGAACCTGCTGCCATGTCGTGAGATCTATCTCATCCAGCTCATAAGCTCATGACTGTGACTCAGCGTGCGCACATACACACACTTTCATGCACACATACACACAAAAAACAGCACATAATACAACGTCAGGTCTTGAAATGAAACATGATCATCTTCAACACTGGGCACTTTTGGTCCTCTCTTTAATATAATATAATCTAATAAAATATTAAATATAACTGAATCTCTTAAAATGCACTTTTCAAGCTAAAAAATGTGTCCAACATTAATGTTCAAAAGTGGACATGCATTATAGGAGAATACTGTCATTTTTGTCGAATGTCATGGACACAAAAAGATGATGATGATGATGGAAATTACATTTTTGTAATAAGGTAGGGCTAATTTCAGCATTTTATGTATCCTAAATACACGCAATTAAATATAATATGTTCACAGTTTTGTATAAAAATTTGAAAAATATTATTGAATTGTGTATATCTAAGACATATTAAATGCAATTAGCCTTAGCAAGACAAAAGTTGGCCATTTTATTCCAAAAAGTTTAAAATCTAAACAATGTGCATATGAAAAGTATGCCCTGCTAAAAAAAACTTTCCAAGACAGTTGCAATGTGACCTTCAAATAAACTAAGAAGAAAAAAAAAAAGAATTCTAATAGCTTAAATAAAAATCTGGGACATAAAAGTACTCGGAATTGAAGAAACACCCATTTAAAAAATATTTATGAATCTTTCCAGAAGCAAGGATAGAGCGTTTAGCTATGGACTATTTGAGCAGGACATCAATGGGAGGAAGTAGATGAAGAAAGAGAGGAAGAGACTGAGGAAGTGTGTTTGTGTCAATAATGAGAAGCAGAGAGACAGCAATTATGCTAATGAAGCTTCCTCCTGGAACTGACCACTTGCTGCATTAACGACGACATTACTAATGGGCGGCATTAATAAGATTCGATCCTACTGGGATCCAGGGTAAATATCTCAATCCCTGTGTGAATGGACATAAGTAGGGACACATTCGTGTGGAGCTCAATGAATCATGTAGAGGAGTGCTATCGCTCCACAGCATCTTTTTTTTAATGTCCGTGTGCTTGCAGGCAAGTCGCCTTGAATAATGTGTCTACCTATAGTCAACCTTATACCCATTTGTCTATATTTGAATCTCATTCCCTCTTCTCTTTTCCACAAGGCACTGCTGTACAGTCCATTCAATGGTCACAATTAAAATATACAAAACTTATGCTTTCCAGAATGTATTGTCTCATAAACATTTGTAAAAATACTTTTTTTTAATTTTCATTTCACTGACCTAATGGTCTGCCTCCAAGTACACTATAATACCAGATGTTGAGCGAACATTGATCTCTCATGGCCTTGTCTTCATTCACATCAAATGAAATATGGTGTCTACTCTGACAATGGTCTATTATCTCAAATATTGATGTCTAAATGTGCTTGATTAAATCAGTCTACTAAAGTATTCAACAGAAGCTGACGGCTTTCAAAAGCATTCTAGTAACAATGAGGAAATAAATAAAGAAAAGGATGGGAGAATGGGAGAGAGAAACAGAGACTAATGCTCTAGAAGAGGTCTCCAGGTCCCTGCAATGAGACCATTAAAAGCTCTCTAAAGTTTTATAATTTGTCCTATTAATATTAAACACCTCCATCAAGGACGTAAGAAACTTAACAAAAAGCAACAAGATGATTAAATGAACCTTCCCTCACAACCTCTAAATCATCCCTGCAAAACTTCACCATAAAATCCCTTTAAATTTAGATTTAAAAATGTAAATCAAATAATTGCATGATGTTTTTATTCAAATTAAATCACAATTAATTAAAATAATACCAATGAATGAATGAATGAATGACAAGACCTGGCTCAATGTTAAACACCTGCACTACATCCTCCTGCAAAGAGAATTTATTTGCATAAAAAAATACATACATTGCAAAATCCTCATTAAAAGCATGTGAATATTAACATATGTCTGGCTCTCCTTCATGGCTAAATTGTTTGCTCACAAAAAAAAAAATCAAAAGCTAATAGCAAACTGCACTGCTCAGTATAGCACACCTGCTCTATTCCTCCAGAATGGCGAATATATTTGCCTATCGTTTTAAGAATAAATGTATTAGGCCTTTAACTTTTGCCAGAAAAAAACTCGCAGACGGCACACTTCATTTAACATGTATTAGAGGGGGGAGAGAGAGCAGCGTGTTATTTATCTTCATTCTACAGAGAGCGGGATTAGTCAGGATTGATGTGCGTTTGCCTTCGGGAGCACTGGCAGCACAACAAGCTTTGAATAATAGCAAAAACCAGCAGGAAGAGCGAGTGATTCACCAGCGAGTGGAGACCATGTGCTGGGGAGGAAGGGGGGGTGGGATGATTCTTTACGGAGCGGGACGCATCAAACTAAGGGGGAAGCTTTCACTTCAGCCCAGGGTCTGGGCCTGGGCCTGAGGAGGATTTCAGAAGGAGCCACTGGGCTTGCATCAGCCGCTTCGCCCCACGGACCAGCTCTGAAGAGCTAATTCTCCTCGACTCTGTCTCTTCCTTGCTCTGCTTATTTATCACACAGTATGGTGATTGGCAAGTGTGCTCTGCACCCCATCTGCTTTTGTTTCCTTTCATTAAACACACTCATCCTGCTTTTGCAGAGGCTGGTGGATTCAATAATGAATCCGCCAAGTGTTTCTCTAGCATGATTGCAGGAGGGATCAATAGCGCTTCAGACATATAAAGTGGAGGGAAATTACAACCTTCTTTCCAGTCCCAAGTAACATCACCAATCAAGCTCCACAAACCTCACCATTTCCATCAAGGATATTTACCTGATTATGCTATGCTAACACTTATACTTTGAAGCCATACTCACTCACTTTTTACACAATACACACAACCACTTTGTAAATACCTTCTTTAAAAATATATACTACCATTCAAAAGTCTAGCAGGTCTAGCATGCAAAAAAAAATGTTGCTGGCTCACCACAATCCTGTTATAGGCCTCTCTGATGACTACAATTGCTTTTGTTTCCTCTAATGCAGCTATCCGTCTCATTCTATGTTCTACCAATTAAAGGAGAGGCCCTTTGATCCGGCCATTACCGTGTGAAACAATTAGTCAGCACCTAGAAACAATTCAGGTGAGGATTGATCTGCCAGGCACAGCTACAATGTAGAAACAAGGTCTTTAATTCTTTTAATTAAACCGAGGGCAAAACCTTTTTTGTGTTCTCATTATCGATATTGTGAAGAGTGCCGGTACTGGAACAGGGCTACGTGAGGTTGACTCTAAACACCATCAGCATATTCCCTCACTGACACTGAGGTTATACAGGTAATGACCCGGAGGAGACACCAGAAATTAACCAAGGAGAGGGGGGGGGGTGATAGAGCTGGAGACAGGATACAGCTTACAACTCACTGATAGCAGCATGCCCTGCTACCCTGCATGAGTGCCTTCTGAAAAACAAACAAGCTTAGCGGATTCAGCTGAAAATGAGCTTAAATAACCAGTTAAACCATCTTTTTATCAGTATAATGCAAGTTTTGGACACTTTCATGCTTCTTTTGGCTGGTCACCTCACAGCTGACCTACCTGCAACATTAACACGATTAGGTAGCTGTGCCAGTCTAGTTAAGAGTTTAAGCTGGTCCAAACTATTTTAAGCATTATTTGTCAGTATGGACATAATTTTGACAACCAACAGAGGTCCATGCAAATACTTTAAACCATGCTAAACCCATGGTTATTCTCAAGAGGCATTCAATATGAGCAATATTCAGCATCAAACAACTGAAAGTTGTTTTTCATTTTCAATGAGAGTTTGAAGCAGCATGAGGGATTGAAGCAGCAAACAGGATGCAAAACTGCAATTTGGATTTGAATGTATGGAAGCAGAATTAAAATTGAACAAAATTCAGGGACGGACAGACAGACAGACAGATAGATATATAGAAATCTTTGAATTGCAATTCAGTAACTTCCTCTTCCTGTTGATATAATTCAAATTCCAATTATTCAGTATCCAGTGAAATCCAGTCATTTCATTAGAAATCCAGGTGACAGCAAAAGATTTCCACACACAGATTTGACAAAGGGTTCAAGGCTGCCACACGAATTTGCTGCGTTGACCAACAGAAAGCTTTCTGGTTTGAGAAAGGTGACTTTTTCTTGATTTGAAGGTGACTTCTGTGTGGGCTGTGCTTCATACATACTGACAATGGACCTTTTTTGTTCATAAAATGTTGCTAATGTGACCGTACCTAAAGTTACAGTAATACAGTGCAACTGCAAACACCTTAGATGCGTCACAAATATTGACATGACGATATTGGGATCCAACTGTGGGATTCCCATAGTACCTTCAAATGGGATTTGACACAATGATCCCCTCGTCTTGTCTTCAGCCTCACAGGGCATCACGGGGCAGCAATGGACACAGAGGACTGTCATGGCGCATTAGCATCCGTCTACTGGCCTCCTGGCCTGGATTCGCCCCACTTCAGGAAGGTGAGGAGCTTTTATGCTGCTCCTGTCAGTCTGTGGAGCCTCTCTGTCCTGTTCAGCCACAGCAGATCTCTCATCTCCAGTCATGGATATTAACCTCCAGCTTCACGCCTGTTTCTCACCCTAAAGAGTGAGTGACGTCCTGGGGCCAGAGGCTTTCAGTGCCTGGGCTCAGACAGTCAGAACAATGATGCAGTGCAGAAAGAAGAAAAAGGAAAAGAGGAAGCATAATGGAAGTGCCTGAGAAGTTATGAGCAGTTTGACAGATATGAGGTGGGCAGAAAGAGCTTAAGTCTGTTGCATCTGAAAACAGACATCTGCTTTATTTAATTTATCGAAAGCAGAACAGGAAAGCGTGTTTTCAAATGACCCTACATGTTATTGGCATATGTGTAATCCTGAAAGAAAATCACTTTGGGTCCATCTGCTGTGATTCCAGACCAGCTGTGTGGCACACTGATGGGCAAGAGATTTTAAAGCAAATCCCAGAGGTGCCAGCCTCACCCTGGCAAACCGGATTACAGAGATTTGATTGGATTTGCCCTCATCCTGTTGAAACACCGTTAATGCAACTCCAGATTTAATTCACCCCCTCTCAAATTAGACAAGGTTTTCATCTAAAGCCTTCCTGCTTCCTAAAAAGCCAAAACTGGATATCCAAACAACAAACTGCAGCATTTCTTGCGAGAATATTAAAATGATTATCTCACTACGTGCTTTTCTCCTACTTTGACAGTTTGTTTACAGATATTCCACTGCTCGATATTATTTGGTTCCACACGCATCAATGTCTGAAGCAGACACGAATAGATTGGAATCGTCTGTCCCGAATACATTTTGCTGCTTATTTCAATAACAGCTCTCACTGACGGCTTTTTTTCCTTCTCTCGGCTGAGAGTTAGCTAAAAAAATCAATTTAACAGTCACTTGAAAGAATATTTTATCTAATTTAAAGCAGATTGCAGGCCCAAGCTTGTCTGTGCTTATTGATCTGAGGAAAAAGATAGCGGCGAGGTGGGAAGGGCAACAAAGATGCTTGGCTACACAGAACGTGACGTCTGCGGCGCTAATGCATTCACACTGCTTTCCTTTTAAGTATACTTCACAAAGTGTGTTTACATTACCTTAAAGTTGGTGCTGCATTTATTCATAGTGGCTAATTTAAATACCCCTATTCATTTTAAAAATGAGAGTAATGAATGGTGAAAATAAGCAATTTAGTCTGACGATTCTATAAAATGTCAATTAAAAAAGTCAATTTAGCAACTGTACGACAGTGCTGCTATGAATGATGTTATTTTTAACATCCCAAAAGGAAATGGTCATCAGAATTCACACATTATGTATACACTATACACACAACATCAAGTGTTTAAGGAGAGAGAGAAGGATGGAAGTAAGGAGGGACAATATGAGAGCGAATACCAGGACCAGAGCCCATAATGAGACATGGCCGTTAACCTGATTACTGTTATCTGCAATAAGACTAATTATTTCCTCTACCTCTTAAAACATACTGAGTTAATCCTGTTACAAGGCCTGGTATTTTGGGTCTCTGTTTAATTGGCACTGGAAGGGGGTTGTATGTGTCACCAAACAGCAGCTGTAATTATTTGGGACAGTATTTATTTATTTATTTCCCCCCCTGGAGCAGATAGCGGAAGAGCGTAAGCTGCTTTCCTCCCTAATTTTCTGTATTAAATCAATTAAACATGCAATCATAAATCCTTGTGTTTCAATGACACATGCTGCTGTGGATAACAGGGCCTGCTGACTCGTGCTGGACATGTTTTTAGAGAAGAGAGAGACTAGATTCTGTTTGCTTGGGGGTTGTGGCTTTTTTTTTGGCAGTATGATTGAATTCAAGCTTATAGATGGTTTACAAAATAGACTGACTCTCTCAGTCGCAAGGTTTGCCACAAAGATGGTGTGAGGGATGAACAAAAGAAAGACAAGAAGCTCCACTTAAAGGTGCAGTGTGTGATTTTTAGCGACATCTAGCGGACGGTTCGGTTGCGAGTTTGCACTAAGGGCTTAGCCCACTGCTCACCCCTCCCTTTTCGAAGAAGCTACGGTGGCTAAAACGGGACCAACATCGTCGTCTGAGACAGCAGAGAATAGCCAGAGTAAACCAAGTTTCTGTACCACAGTCCATTATAAACCACATTATGGATAAAATTTACAAAGCCATAGTCAGGTGAGGATTAAGGGTCTAAAGACATAATATAATAATAGTAATCAGCTGATTGTCTCCAGAACGTAACCAGCACATTCTCCCCACATAGCAAACCCATAATACAGCGAGGGAGAAGAACCACATGAAACTATGCAACTATATATTTTTTCTAACAGGGTAGTAAAAGTTTAGCTGGCTAATATGAGCTGTTACTGTGGCTGAGCTGGTTAAAGCGTAAAGCCTTGTTTAAACTCAACGCGTCCGCATGAGCCCAAAGGTGCGTGCGGCAAAAATGACGTGATTGTAACAGCGCGCGCGCCTCCGCATCCCCTAGACACCATTTACTACACACAATAGGCTTTTTTTCTCTGATTTTGGAAACTCCATCGACTTAAAATGCTTCCAAGATCGACTTGTCGACCGCGATCGACGGGTCGGTGATTCCTGTTACTGTTTTACGGTCAATGACAAGAGTACTAATCAGCTGTCTCATGAACGTAACCAGCACATTTATCCCCATAGCAAAGCCATAACACAGCGAGGGAGAATAACTAAGTTACATGAAACAATCCAACTACATATTTTAGTTGGATTACACCACTGACAAGGGAAAAGTCACTACTCACTGTGTCTATGGCTAGCTTAGCTATCTGCGGCTTCTCTTTCAATGTAGTGACGAAACATGCTTTGTAATGCTGTTTGTTCGCTGTCGGCTAGAAACATGACGTCACAATATGTTGCCCTTTATAGAAGGGGGTCCCGCGGTTATGGAGATATAAATGCCTCATTCTAAGGTAACAAAAACATTACGGTTTATTAAGTAAGTTCTTTATACACCACAGAACACATAGTTATGGATGTCATATTGCATTTCTGGTAATAGATTCTCAAAATGTTTACACATTGCACCTTTAACTAATAGCTTTCAAGATTGAATTGAAATGTAAGTATACTTTTATATATTTTTCATATTATAAATATATTTATATATTATGAATTTCTCATGACACGGCATCTTGAATTTCTCACTGAGTTTGTCACAATGAATTCTGGGATTGTGTGAAGAATACAGAGTAGATGACAAGAAACACCAGGGTGACATGATATACACAAATATTTTTTTAAAACACTTCTTTGAGATAATAAAATGGAATACTGTGTCACACTGCAGGACCATTTCAAATAAATTAAGGCAGCAAAAAGAGTAAAAAGTTATTAAAAATGGTGAAATACTGACCACTTACCCATATATACTTTCCCTAATACATAAAAAATAAATTAACCAAAATTCTCAATGTTGATTTAAAAAAAAAGGACACATATTGTGTCAATTACAGTGCATTTGCAATAAAATTCTGCCAAACAAGGTTTCTTAGGCACAGTAACAAGCGAAAGCTTACTTTATAATGCTTTAAAATGCTGTCTAGGTATGTAGCTTACAGTGGCAGTCGCATCTCATTTTAATGAACCCCTCTGTTCTTCTCAGAGGGTCAGTCAACTACACTACTGCACCTCACACTACAGCACACCTGGTTTTAACTTCCGGGCATACACACACACAAATGCATTTTACCCAAATGACTGCCCTTTACCCTAAGGGCCACAGCTTGATCTTGTACCCTTTCTTCTCTGGCTAGGCTTAAATAACAAACACGGATTTGAATGGCTTTTGATAATTAAAGCGGGGCTCTCTAATAAAGTTCACATGGCAGTTAATGTCCCCTCAGCGGGATGCAGGCGACGACTTTCTGTCCGCTCTGTGTGCACGTGTGTATGTGTAAGAGGATTGTATCACACACTCTGTGGCCTTTGCTCGGATTAGTTTGACTCTCAGATGTTAAAACAGAAGCCCAGCTGCAAATCAGAGACATGAGCTAGAGAGGAAGGTCAGCGAAACAGGTCAGAGCTGTGCAACTTCAGTGGGATCGGTTTCAAGTTTTATTTCACTTTTTCATTGTGCTTCTGTAGCGTGTTTTGGGGATTTTTGATTGACTAGTGTCCCAAATCTGTCTGGTGAAGATAGATGGCTGATCCTTCTGTATATCAGGATTCTAAACACATGTATGCATTGTCGTTCTCTCTCGGTCTCCTTCTGTTCTCCATGCTCATGGTTTAATTAAGCAGAATCCTGCAGGGTTTTGTGCGGTTCTGTGTTCAAACTGAGGTTTCAGCTTAAGTTAACCTCTCTCTAACAGGCCAGATCAGTCTGAAGGAACGGGGTTGAATGCTGAAGTGTGTAATCTTTTCGAAGTTAAAAAAACTTTCTCATATTCTAGTTTAATTTGCAAAGACAACTATAAAGTAAGTATCTGAAGGGTTACACTGTGGCTCTGTATCAAAAAATTTATCTGAGCAACCCAACCAGACTGACACAGCTACAGTGGCATGGATCTACATTGGCATGATTTTCTAAAAAAGAAATTAATATATTCATTCAGCAAAAATAATTAAGTTGAATTGATTTATATTTTAAAATATATATAAGTTTCTAGACCCTACATTTTTAAAAAATTAAAATCCCATTCATTTTCTCCATTGAGCAATATATTAGCATTATGAACGTGAATGTTATGTCTACAACTTTGGAAGAATGTAAACTCTTTATTAATTAATTAACAATTTGTTTATGTAGGGTAAATGTAAAAGAAAAAAGAAAAAAAGAGTATAGTATAACATAAAACTCTCACACAAAAATGAATGGGTGTGTGTGTGTGGTAATTCTCTCTCGTTTTCATTGTCAAAACAGCAAAAAAAAAAAAATATTCTGAGAATCTGATTGGGTGAGACAGGAGCCACATCATAGCCAGAGGACATTTGACCTCTATCTCTCTCTGTCTCTTTCTTTCTTTTTCACTTCATGCTCCAGCGTGTGTCCAGGCCCTGCAGTGCATCATGGGAAGTGGCAGAAACAGCACAGAATCTGAGAGAGCCTGTTAGGCCTTTACGTGTGTGTGTGTGTGTGTGTGTGTGTGTGTGTGTGTGTGTGTGTGTGTGTGTGTGTGTGTGTGTGTGTGTGTGTGTAAATAGGAGAGCTGAAAGTGTGTTTCTTCAAGGTCTGCATCAGTGTGTGCAAGTCTCTTTGGGCATCACGACAGCCACGCCAGTTGGCCTCAAGTTCAGAGCGGATGGAAGGCTCTAGACGCCTCTACACTGAGAAATAAGCCACAGCTCGAGGAAAAGAGAGAACGGGACCGCCATCACCACCTAAAGCCACAAACACATACTTCAAACATGCATTTTGCTTTCCTGCCTTCAGACATCAACCAAACATACACACACTATAAACTTGGGCAAGAGTTGGGAAGAAGAGCCATGTGATAGATCAATGGGATTGAATTTAACTCTTTATGATCAAAGTCTGTTCCTGTGTCCACTGACAGTCTTCATTTACCCTCACAGACATTTCATATATCTGCTACATACTTCCATTTGTATATTTTCGTTAGTCAAGAATTGTCTACGATGGAAAAGTGGAGAACTTTCCTACCACTGTGAATTGGACGTCACATGCTCAGAACATACTGCTCACTTTGATCTTTCAGCATCCTGTCATGTGTCCCACTTCACACACATTTCAACACTAACAAACACAATACCTCGCTCAAAACCACCTAACCCAGATGCTGAGAGACACAAAGTAACCATACACACCTGTATAGAACACCTGTTGATAATATCCAAAAGAATCTGGACTGTTAAGACATGGACTGACCTTCTCTGACCCATTAAACCCTTACTTTAAACAGAACAAACTAGAAAATTGAATTTAGCATTTTCTGTAGAAAAGTAATAGCATTTCTCTTCTCAACAAGTCACAGTACTTGTGGTATCCCGTGCTGAATTTTACACTCACTAGATTTAAAATCTGATCCCATTCACACAAAAGCAGAGTCGAATTTAGATCACTATTCACATTTCAACTTCCAGCTGGAACTGTTTTAGACTGGAGATGAGACACATCACGATTTTATTTCTCTGGAAAAGCTGGCTTTGATTTTTCCACACTGTTCCGATGACAGTTCCGATCTCTGTTTGTTTAGCCCTTTGAACAAAGCCTGAGTGTCCTTCATCCTGGCTGCCAGCACCTGCGGTTTCTATGCTGCCTCTGTTTACTCATCCTGAGAAATGGACTTCTCTGAATTCCACACAAATTCCTATGATGCGTGTTCCCGATGACTGGCTTTCCGTAGCCGATTGCCAAGGCTGGTTGGGTTGGTACTCGGTTGAGAAGTTTAAGGTGGAGAGAAAAAAATATATAATTCATATTAAATTCCAAAAAAAGAAATGCATTTTTATGGTATTTACAATAGATGTAATTTTACTGTGATCATAACAGACAATTAATGGGTTGTTAACACTTTTTTGGCATATTAGAATGATTTTTGAAGGATCAATGTAATGATGCTGAAAATTCAGCTTTGCCATCACAGAAATAAATAAACATATTAAACTATATTAAAATAAAAAAAACAGTTATTTGACATCAAAACTATATGATTATCACTGACAAAAATGAATCAGCTTTAAAGCAAAAGTAATGATTAAGAATTTTTTTTTTTTTTGCAGTGTAGGCAATATTGTTACAGTGCTTATTACCTATAGGAAGTGACAGAATAAAACAATAGACCAATACACAGTCATGTCTGGCTGAGTTTGAAGAATTGTACAAACATGGGCTGAGAAAGGGCTATTACTATCAACCATCGGCAAGGACAGAACAGACTGATTCTTTTTTTCTTTTGTTCACCCTTTTTTTCTCATTTTAACAATGCATCCATATTTTAAGATACAAGGTATGCAATGGCATTAATAAATAAGCAGCTTGCCACTTTTGATGCCTGTTCACAGCCAACGTTTCTGTGTCCTTGCACCCTTGGAACAAATACCCACTTGTTCGTAGCTTCTTTCCATTTCCGTTTCGATCTTGTCCCTGCTTTTCTTTACAAATATATATATATTTTTAAATAGCTGACATGCTCAGTGGTTACAGCCAGGTTGGCGTAGCTGTCGCACTGCCTCAGTGCAACCCAGGTGATAACGCTACCACTGCTAGAGTCAGCAGGGCTACAGCGCATTAGCTCCAACGCTAGGTCACTGACTTGAAGGGATACCCCCCTGAGTGGTGGCAGGTCAGGTGGAAGGAGGGCGACGCTGGGTACCGATCACCTGACAGCGGGGGCACAATGCATCTCGCCCGTCTCACCCCTCGGGGGGTTTTCTTGCCTACCTGTCAGCAAAGATTTAGGCCTGTCGCCTGCCATCTCACACCCAGTTTCATACATGACCACTGTTGCACCCCGGGGGACATCAACACTTGTGAGTGCACCATGTAGTACCAAATAAAGGCCAAAACTTAATCAGAACGGGCAGTGATTTTCAGACATAAAGGGAAATCCTCCAAAATCACCTAGATCTACATTATGGGGGGAAAACAGGAGGTGAATTTGCTTGTAAAGCACAGACCTGCAGGAAATAGCTGACAGAGGGGAAAACACACAATTTAAATCTTTGAGAGAAAAGGAACGGATAGGACGAAAGGATGCAACCGAATGTCAGAGTGAAATATGACATCAATTAGCACAGCGTGGCGCGTAATAGGAGTTGAAATGGCAAGCTCTGAGAACAAGAGCGGCTTCGAAGAAGGACGATTATGATAAATGCTGTGGTCTTTAAAGTGCTGACGACATCAACGGTCAGGACGAGAGGCTTGGGGAATTTTGGTCCCAAAACCAGGGTTGCGCCCTAAATCGCATGCTCTCTGAGAAGGTATGAACATAATCTGGACGATCTACGTTCATCATTTTGTCATTGTCATGTGACCTACCTGTTTCAGTTGCATCATTTCACTGCCATTCACAAATCCTCTCCTGTGGCCTCATGGGATAGCAAAGTATTAGGGGTGTAACGGTTCACAAAATTCATGGTTTGGTTCGATACGATACACTTGTGTCACGGTTCGGTTCGGTACGATTCGGTACATTTCCGATACAGCAAAAAGAAAGAAATGCCAGAGAAATGTCCTTGATTTAATTTTTTTAAATCATATTTTTATTAAAACTAACATCATAAAGTATGATATTTTTTTTTACTTTGAGCAATGATGGAGCTATACTTGACTTTTCTTAGGAGCTTATAAAACAAAACAGCTCCTTGGACAAAATGAAATGTAATATTGTAGTTATAAACAAAGGTTTATTTTAGTTCAGATTAACATTTGAGGGCAGCAATTGTATTAATAATGTCAAAATAAAACCGACGTAATGTTACTTGAAAGCATTATAGCCTACTATTCCTGCCAAACTTCCATGGTTACAGTTAGTAGTGTTACTACAGTAAATCCATGGTGAATATTGCTGATCTGTGGACACTGGATAGTTCATTCATGGCACAATGTTTCTTCCTGGTTTCCACGTCAGCGTTGTTTGATCCGTTAATAACGGAGAAATGCGAATGTTTCTCACTAGATCTCGCAGCGATGTTATTACTTCAGTGGCGAATTCAAATGCTTTCTTTACTGGATTTCGCTGTGTAGTAACAGTGCTGATGATTAAGATCGGCTCGCGCTGCATTGGTCCAAACTGAAAAACGGTCCGTCAACCACACAATAACGAGTGGTTTCGTTCCGCTTACATAACATTTGCCATTTGATGTTGGGCAATGTTGTGGTCACGCCAGACATTATGAGCGCGCTTGCCACGCGTGACGCGCCTACATTTGAAATAATGAAATTTTGGTCGGCAAGAAAAATGGTCCAACGGTTAATGGTTTGGTTAAAAAATGCGTACCGAAAACCGAGCCGAAAGCCTCGTAACGAACGGTTCAATACGAATACGTAGTATCCATTGGATATGCACCTCAGAATCTCATTGGGAATATTTTTGCCTACTATTTTACATACCATTTTTCGCCTACAATATAGTAGTGATTTCAGATGCAGACCTAGCCTTTAAAACAACTTGTTTGGGATGGGACGTGCTGAAGGCGGATTCGTATCACTCAGCGGCACAGAGAATAGAGCTCATTCACACATACTCAGCCTGCCTCTAAAGTGCTTTGCTTTACAAGCAGGCGGGTGACCCTGTTGACCCTTGGCTCGGGTGCTGATATGGGGCCCTCTTTGAAGAACAAGCGCACGTCCCATCCCTCCTTTTTTCATTATCCTCCCGGTTTCAGCTCAGTCAAGTGCGGTACAGCGTGTAAAAAAAAACAAGAAGAGCGGGAGAAGCGGGGTGGAATGAGAGCGGCTGGCAACTCTGCGTAATTTAATGAAGCTGAGAGAGAATGTTTACTCCACTCGCTCTGAAAATCCTTTCACTGTTCTTTATAATTACAGATGAAATAAGCTGCCTCAAATAAGGAATTTCTTTTACTTCAGGGTTATTTTGCTATGCATTAAAAAAGGCGTTCCGCTGTATTATCTTGCAGAGCGAAGAACAGAGAGAGAATGATAATTGAGAGGGACTCAGGGTTAGAGGGACAAGAGGCAAAAGCAAATGAAAAATAGTGATTGCATGAATAAGTAAATAAATGAGATGCTATTTTATGTCAATACATGCATGTATTGCATTTGTATGAACAGTATATATGTGCATATTTGTGTGTATTTATGACAATGTTACATTTACATTTATGCATTTGGCAGATGCTTTTATCCAAAGAAACTTACATTTCAAGATACACATTTTATATTCTTATCAGCTCTTGATAAGGACGACTGTTGGCACATGAAGTCACTGAAATGTGATCATTGTGTTCAGCAGTGAGAGGGGCTCTGTATTTGGTCAGAGCGTGTCTTTCTCTCATCAAAGGAATGCAACCACCCAACACACATACTCAGACAAAGCAACGGGACCAATTCTTCCTTACTTCCTTTAAGACAGGAAAGAAATGAACGAAATGACTCGAAAAAAGATTTGTTCATTTTGATGAATGAGATTCAAAGATCCGAGTCAGTAAAATGATCCAAACTTCCCACTACTAGTTAAAACAGCTCAAACATGCATTTTAATCGGGTACTAGTCTTAAGCCTTGTCTGTGAAACAGGGCATAAAAGGCTACAAATGAAGGAAGCAAGAAATCCAAAACTCAAGATATGCTGGTCTTTCCAGCCAGGTGCTTATTCATTTTGAAGTAAAACTTTAGAATAAAAGTGCATGTCACAATTTTCAACACCAAACCCAAAGGAAATGAGACAGGAAGCTGGCATGAAGTCATCCGTGAGGCCTGACACTACACTGAATGGAAGCATTAGGAGAAACTGTGAGATGAAGGAGCCTCCCTGGCCTGAACCTGTCTGAGTCGACTCACTCGCTGAAGAGCAGATGAGAGATGGGAGCTGTCACGGGCTGACATGGGCAGCGTGTTGTTCTGTGTGTTTTTGGGGAGGGGGGCGCTCCAGGGCTTTCACTCTCTCTGCTGTGACGGGAAATTTGGAGCGCTTTTTAGAAGTGTGCAGAAGGGTTTTGATCTGCCAGATCTTTGGGCCCTACACAAGTCCCGTCTGCCGAGTCGTCCTGTGAAATGGAGATGTGCGAGCGAATGCCCCTCACTCTGTTATTGCTGGGGTTTGAAAGTGCGCTCTGTCAGAACAAGAGAAAAGCCTATACAAGTATTTATAGCATGGAATATTGAGATGAGTGAAAGCAACACATACCCAACTTTCAACAATATGCTAAATGCACTGTACGCTGCATGGGTCATGAACACAAAACCTGAAAACTGCTCACTCAGGGACATTACAAACATGCCGAGCCCCACGTTCACTAAAATAACCATCTCCTGAGAATTGGTAACCGCAGTGACCAATTCATTCAGTGAAGGATTTGTTAGACTGAGACGGGCGGCAGTGGTTCGTGTAGGTTGTCTGCGAACCGAAAAGTTGGTGGTTCAATCCCCGGTTCCACCTGACCAAGTGTCGAGGTGTCCATGAGCAAGACACCTAACCCTGGCTGCTCCTGACGAGCTGGATGGCGCCTTGTATGGCAGACACTGCCGTCGGTGTATGAATGAGTGTGTGAATGGGTGAATGTGAGGCAAATGTAAAGCGCTTTGGTGGCCATTGGGTCTGTGAAAGCGCTATATAAATGCAGTCCATTTACCATTTAGACTGATTATCTTCTGAGTTTGTAAATCTTTTTGAATAATTCAATAAAAGAACCTGTACATATGGCTCATGTGGAAGGACAATCAAATTCAGTTTCAAGCAAACCTACAAAGTCTGAATGTGAAAACAGCTTACAATAATAACTAAAGTCATGGTGTTGTGGAAAGATGGCAGTCTGAAGGGTTTAAGAAGGTGAGCACAGTGGGAGTACTGGACTTCCTGGCCTGGAAGTCTCTGGACGAACTCCATATAGCCCAGATGAAGGCAGCTGGATGCCCGGGCTGAGGCCCAGGGAGAGCTCGCTCCAGCTTCATCCTCTACCCATCACAGAGCTAGAGAATCCAGATGGACTCCGGCAAGGGAAATCAGTGCTTCATCTGCTTTGGACGCAACTAGAAAAACCTCTGTCGTAAACAGCGCCCCACGGGAAGTCAGACCATTGCAGAATCCAACAGTCTGTTCAAACTCTGGTTGCATTTCACTAGGACATTGAGGACATGCATTCTCTATTAAGTTTGACATAAAATGCTCTAAATTTATTGAAAAAGCAAGGACATGTTCACTTTTTCAACCGGAGTGACATATTTAACAGAGTTTATGAGCAAGACAAGGTGACTCTGACTCAAGTGATAACTTGAGTCAGAGCCACTCTGGAATCCGTACTGAAAAGCTGTAAAGAACAGACAGACAGCTAGACAAAGAGAGTGAGAACACGTAAGTGGAACATCATGAGATTGTAAGGACTTCTCAATACAGAGGATATGCTTTACAAAACAAACTTGAAGTTGTTTTTCTGACATTCTTTTATGCAGGTGGAGCGCCAGTAAGAAGACAAAACACATGCTGTGCTGAGGGTCCCTTACAACCCATGATGGCTCACACTTTTACACTTTCTGTTTAGCCTGCTGTGACAGACAGCTGCTAGATGATTTTTTTTTTTCAGAACGCTATTTTCAATGAGCAAATAACTGACTGGTAATGACTTATTGTGAACTCAGGGTCTAAAATTCTATTCTGCCAACCATAGATTTTTCAATATTTCATTAAGAAATATAGTTTTGTGTGTGACCAATTATTATTTTTTGCTTTTTTATCAGAGCATCATACAAGTGTCCCAGAGAAGTAGTCACACACATCCCAAAAAACTATGAATGCACAATATTACAATTCTAGCCAATATGATAAGCCAATAATTATTTTAATGATATGGCCATTCTTATAAATCTAATCTATAAAACTTGTCCCTAAGAGGTACAAACCATGACATAACCACTTGGAGTAATAGGAAGAAACAGAGAATGGAAAATTGTCTTTTTGTCTACTTTATTAAAATACGACAATTAAAACACAAAATAAAGGGTTAAATAATCTTTGACATAATCTATCCCTTCAAGTTTGTACTATATGATCTAAATCTAAAAATTTGGCCAATGTAATCCTGTCTACAATGCTTTCCAGTTGTTTATTCAAGCATAATGGCTGAGCAAATCTCATGCTAACTGTAATATATCCACCTTAGCACACCTCTGATCACGAGGAGATCGGGCTATTATGAGAACAGTTTTAAAATTGAGACAGGGAGTATCTGAGAAGAGAATAAACATCATTACTGAGTTGTGGGGTGATCTTTAGACTAGAGCTTTCTCACCCAACAAAGTGAAGAGTTGGCGTAGCATTCACCGGTTCAAGAGTTCAACTGTGTAAAATTCAGTCCTGGGAACTCCATCTCATGCTACAGTGGGCACAGTTGCAAAGTTCCCTTGCAATTTAATCCTGTCTTGCTGAACAGGAGGGTTTCGAGGATCAGCAAAGGTTGGGGAAACACGTCAAACGTCATTCAAGTTAAATTTATGACTAAGAGGGACAAACCGTGACAATCACTTGGAGTCATGGGAAAATCAGAGAATGGAAAATTGTCTTTTTGCCACCCTACTTGCTCACCCTGCTACTAATTTGTATAGTCCTTAACTAAGTGAGGCATTTGCTAACTGTGTAAGATGACACAGTCTTTTATGTGAGCCCTCGGAGGCCAGGTAGTATCTGCGGATTCTTCGTTTCTCTCTCTCTTTCTCTGTCAGGACTCTCCCAGCAGAAACACACCAGGCAGAAAACTTCAAAGGAGTCCCTCACACTCGCTAGGAGCACAACTTCAAAGCTTGGACTTGTTACTCACTGCAAATATGTGTGTTCAGCTAAAGCTCACCCAAGATAACAGCCCCAAATACACTGTGGCAATTTCATACTGGATTCAGGCACCACTGCAACCTGAGAATTGACTTCTGCGGCATAATTAAAAGCGAGTGTTTTGGACGGGGGAGGAAATTGTTTCAAATATACAGTCTCCTCTGAGCTGCATCCTCATTGAAATGCACCTGGAGAACTTTGCGTTACTGCTGAATGCTCCTGGAGAACTTTTGATTCCAGGGAGTCTTAGGCTCTGTGTGCAAAAACACCCGGTATTAACATTCATACAGGGATTGTACTGAATTGGACAGCTCTAAAGTATTCAAGTGAGACAGACCACCTGAAACACATTCATCCAAAGTTCAATTAATACAATTAATTTAATTAAAATGACTATTCTGCTCAAAACATCATGTTTGCATTGATATTCAAATTTGGTTATATTATTTAACTGGTTTTCATCATATAAAGTGAATCATAACATGACAAAAAAAAAATCCATATTTAAATTTTAATTGGCTGATACCGATAAACCTATAATTTTTTTCAAGTAATGGCTAGTATTATAAATCTATTCTACTTTGTTTAAAAAAAAGTTTTGAAGGAAAATAAGAAATGTAAAACACACTAAAAATAAATAAAATGTTTCAGCAACCCAAAACGCTCTTAAAGGGTAAAATCTTTGCTATTAATATATCATTATCCTATATCTAGTTCTTGATGATCGAAATCTTAACATTTGTGAAAACAATTAAATATTCATTATTGGACACTAAATATTCAATAACTGATAATAAAAAATAAAAAAAAATGTGCTGATTTTAAGTAATGTAATATTATATATAAAAATAGTGTGCCGACTTATTTTATCAGCATTCAGTAACACACTGACATAGTAAGCAATGTGTGAAGTCAAAAAATTCGACTCTCCCCTCTATTAAATTTCATCATAAGTGGTCACTAGAGACATATTTAAAAAGCATGTTAAAGTCAACATGGAAGAGCTTTCAGAATCAGAGCATATTTTTCTATATAAAACAGAATATTCAATGAGAAAAAAAATACAGGGTGGGTCTTGATTTTATCCAGCGGGAGTTGATCGAATTGTGAAGTATGACAATGGAACCCAAAAAGGAAGGTCGCAGAAACATAAATCATTCACAACATGACCAGGATTATATATCAAAATAAATACTGTTGGGTGAATTATGATTTCATGTTGGCTTATACCAGGTGTAAAAAGTGCCAAACGGACACAAAAAAGGACGTGCTGACTTTTCTCCTTGTCGTGTCTTGATAACAGAGCAGTGTGAAAAGGTGTTTTGGCATGAAAATAAGCATAGCGGATATTTCTGACTCCAGCACGCCAGCACCTCTTTGTTCCCTTTTCTCTCCCTGATCCCAGAAAAAAAAAAACACAGACGTGCGACGCACAGCACAATTTACACATCCATATCAGTGCACACAACAGGGGCAAACACAGGCACACTGCTTAAACAGGCAGCGCTTTTAACCCCTCTGGGTGTGTGTGTGGGTTGGAAGGGTGTGGGGTAGAAGACATACACATATGATTACACAGATGTTCATCACAATCACATACAAACATCACATTTATACAGAGCGAGTGTGCGTGTGTGTGCTTAACAGGGGAGGGTTTCTCAAGAGAGCTTTAACACCTTGCTGTGCTGGGTTTACAGTCTACCACCTCATTACAAAAACAATCTCAGCCTCGACACACCACCCTCTGCACCACGTTCGACACACTGTGTGAAATTTTTAGCTCTTTCATCGCCTTCTTAAAATACTTAAAACATTTCATTCTCAAACCATCCACACCTTTTAATGGCAGCTGACGTACTGCACCGCAGAGAACAGAGGTTACGCATCCCAAAAAAACCTCACATTCTCACCTTCTGAGGATCCATTTTCTGTAGGGGTGTAACGATATTTGAACCGAACCGAAAAACCGCGATACACCACCCACGATACGTATCGCGATACTCTCATGGCGAACCGAACACGCCCCGCCCCCTGCTGCCCCGCCCAGCCCCGGCTCATTGCACCTCATGTGTTCAGTGTTGCCAACTTAGCGCCTTTGTCGCTATTTTTAGCGACTTTTCAGACCCCTTTAGCGGCATTTTTTCAAAAAAGCGACTAGCGACAATTTTAGCGACTTTTTGGACAAACCTCAGTAACCTCCAAATGTTGCCAGTACTGTCCTGCGAGCGCGAGGTCTTGCTTTCTCCCTGTCGTCACTCTCTCTAGCTGCGTCGCCTCTGTTCAGTGAATGGCTGAGAGGAGCGCACGGCCGCTGACAGACGCGAATGAGCAGTGTTTTTCCATGGACTTATCACTTATCTGCTTTTCTTTTGTTTTATATTTAAAGAATTTAGTTTGACCATTTTAATTTTATTTCTTTTCTTGTGCTATTACTTGTAACACTCACTAGCAGCTTAGTTCATCCGGTTCCCTAACTCTCTCAATTCAGATAATGTTCCACATAGGCCTATAAAAAATGTAATCATTCACTATATTATAGCTACTCGTTCAATTGTCTGACAACAAAAAAATAGGAAATGAGAACAGCTTTATTTGACATTCGGCTATATTATATTGAATAGAGCATTAATTTAGAGAGAAAACGCACTAGGCTGACAGAACGCAAGTACGACGCGATGACGTCATTAATATGCTAATTGACGTATGACGTCATCTAGCGACATTTAGCGACTTTTAGGGAAGGCCTTAGCTACTTTCCTTTGAAAATAGTTGGCAACACTGCATGTGTTATGTGTACACAACGAATACAGGGCTGTTGCCTAACCACCATTAACCACATATAATCGCAATAAGCTCAGTGTTTTGTTACTTTTGATAATAAGCAAGGTGTAATCTTTCAAATTATGTCTATTTGATCACGAAATGCAAACAATAAATGCCGTTTTGGCACTCTTAGATGTGGCGTGACAGATATCACTGTATGCATGCGGCAGCGCGGAGCGCGATCATCTCTTCCTCAGTTACAGAATAAACATGAATGGACACCCGAAGGTATGTTGAAAGATACAGTATACTTACTGAAAGGCATCATAACTCGTGTAAACACTCAATCAGTGTTTCAACAGCGGAAATACGTCAATAAAACGCTTCGTTTTCCACATAGCTTTATATTTACCTCAGGCAAGTCATTCAGTGTCCACAGCTTGCTGGTTTGCTAACTCTTTCACTAAATAAATGCTATATATTAGCGTATATATTATATGATATCTTGATTATTTAATGTATGTTTAAAACAGTTGTCATGAAAATAACAGCAACTGTGTAAATTATTATATAACAATAACAAATTAGAGTAAAAACATGTTAATGCAAAAATTGCCTTATGTGCAGTTTACATGTTTTCATACAATTTGTTATTTGAGTGTTGATTATTATTATATCATTTAGGCTAAAAGTCTAGGCTCTGTTGTTAAGCTTTAATGTTATAGTAATGTGCAAGTAAGGGCTGTAGTTTGCTAACCTGACTCCGCCAGATGGATTTGCTCCGCATATCCATCTGGAAACCTTCCGTTGAAGTAGTTTTGGTAAGGGGCGAAAATACTGGTTAGCTGATTGGCCTATGTTGGTGATAGACGGGCCAAATCAACCAATCAGATCAACGAAGCATATGACGTACTAACAGAGCGACGACGAAAAAACACAACCACAAGCCAGGCTACTCTTGCATTTTAATAAACATTTTAATCTTCATCCTTTATGACTGAGCCAACGTTGCTTATGAACAAATTGCTAGTGCTTGTTGTTAGCTATCGTTTGTTTGGCTTCAAGGACCTAATGACATTGTTTAACATACAATTAAGTTAGGTAACGTAACTAACGTTAACGTTTTTAAACTTACCATTTATATGTGACATGCACCTCATCAACGACAATCCCCACCAAGTCTTCACGGTATACTTCGGAGGAAAGCATATCCCTCCATTTCCCATTGAGTAACCAAGACTCAGGGCTACCAAACACCAACTGTATTCGGCCATGGAGGATGTCTGTATCGTTGATACCTCCGAGCTGCATGGCAGAGACTCCTAGCTTCCCAGCCTCTCTGATCTGATCTTCCATCAGGGCAACCAACGGAGATACTACCACTATTATGGGATTTTTCACCTTTCCTATTTTCTTCACGACAAGAGGAGCCAATTGATAGATCAAACTCTTGCCGAACCAGTCGGGAGAAGAGCAAAAACATCTTTTCCTCTGAGAAAAGCCTCCAGAGCAGTGTTTTGCTCTTCTTTCAGTGAAGAAATACTCTGTAATTCTGATAAAACTTGCTCGATAGCCACGCTGATGCTAGTTTCATCCGCTGAAGCCGCCATGTTCTTTAGACTGAACTGTCGCGCTTCTCGTTGCGTCACACCTCAACCCGCCTCAAAGCCAACGCTGATTGGACGTTCGTTTGGTGAACTGCTCCCAAATTTTCTTTAACGGAAAGTATCCAGACTGATCTGCGAGTAAAACCTTGAAAGCTCGCGAGATCAGGATGGTCTCACGAGGCTAGTAGTTTGCAGCATTAGCAGATAATTTTGTTATCCTTGAGAAACGTTTACTTGTAATTGAATTCATTTAAAGACAAGGACACAATTTGTTCATTAAAGCACTGTTTAATAAAAAATAAAAGCAATTTTAGCTTTCTAAACCCCCCCCCCCCCCCCCCCCCACCGAAATGAACCGAACCGAACCGAGACCTCAAAACCGTGGGACGAACCGAACCGTCAGGTTTGTGTATCGTTACACCCCTAATTTTCTGTATTGTTTCTGTCATAACAGATAATAAATAGATTACAGAAGTAATGCATTTTCTCAAATAAATGTGAGGGGTTCTTGCCCAGCATTGCTATGAAGGTTGCTAAGGTGCTCTGACTTTTTCATAGTGTGCTACTAAGTGACACTAGGGTCCTTTAACTACAGTAATCCTTATATTACTGTTAAATTGATGATAGGCTACCTGGCAACCAATCATAAACCGTCTACCGTCACTCGAATTTTCCTTTTCATCCTGAGCCTTTGAGGACAGGCCACTACCAGCAAGAACCAGCCAGGTGAGATGTAAATTTGTATTTAATATCTTAAAGATGTGTATTTCTAAATGTTTACCCCCAAATGTGAAGTTATTCGTTTTACCATTAAATAATCGGTGGTGAGTTTGATATAAAGTAAGTTAGCTTTGTAACGCAAACATTCTAGCCAGTTATAGCCAAATATAGTGATCACAAGGTTTGCTGTTAATTATGAAATTATCTTCTTTCTGAACATTTGTGTGTAACTTACACCGTTACATAAAACACGTTACGTGTTTTATTCTCTATAGGCAGCAACAATCTGGGATCTGCATTGGCCCTACCAAGTCTGGAGAGTGTTTTTGCAGTTTAATGAATTCAATTTTAATAAAAAATTTTAAACTGACTTCTGAGTGTTGTCATAATTGACGTGAATCTAATTATCAGTAATATAACTGTGAAATTTGCATACAAGCCTTTATATTTAATTTTTTAAGCATGTAACAGATAGTAGTTAGTTATAATATGTTGTGGGTATATATGTGTATGTGAATATAAAAACTACCGAAATCAATTATACTGCATAGTAACTTTACAGTATTTTAAAATACAGTGCAAAAACAAGAACTGTAATTAATTTTACAGTATAAATATACTGTAAGTTATTATACAGTATGCTGTGAACTACTGTAGTCAGATTTACAGCAATTTTACCGTGGAATAAAATACTGAAGCTTGCTGGATATTTGTTGCCAGTAAGTTACTGTTGATTTTACGTTAAATTTGTTACCGTGTATCATTATATTGGATTCGTGCATTCTGTCTTAAAGTGACAGCAGCCTAATATCCCTGCTCCTGTGACTGTCTGTCATTATAAAATAAAATACAAAGAAAAAATCTCTTATTTGCACTCCCCTTCAAAATCACGGAATCATTTTAGAATGATTAATTCTTTCCAAACAGAGCTATTCAAGTCATCTGGTTAAATTGTTTTCATATCACAATATATTTAGCAGAAAAACTAAATATCGCAACAGTTTTTTCAAATATTGTGCAGCCCAACTGCATAACTACTAAAAGACATACAGATAAGGAAATGACCCCACATCTTCTAAAAGAGACATGTGTTTCAGATTTCCCCTGCAGGAAGGGTGACCCATTGCATCTGACACCCACAGTCCCCTTCCCTCCAGAAGCTCGGAGCCAGAGGTCAGTGAGGGGTGGCCTCCAAACAGACAGTGAACATGTGGAGAGCCTCCAGTAACTTTCCAGATACTGCACTCTCTGCCCATCATGGAATACACAGACCTACTTCTATAAGTCTTGCATTTAATGCACTCCTCTAACTTAACAAATAAAAAATAAAAAACGAATAATAAATAAATAAATAAAGGTAATAAAAAGTGCAAAAAAAATAAGAGCCCACGTGACGGACGACTCAAAGGAGAATCCCTGACACAATAATGAATAAAAATCTCATTTAAACACTGTATTATGGTAATAAAAAGTGCAAAAAAAATAAGAGCCCACGTGACGGACGACTCAAAGGAGAATCCCTGACACAATAATGAATAAAAATCTCATTTAAACACTGTATTATTGACAAGAAACACTCATATAATGATAAAAACGCTAATGCAAGGCTCAACAATAGAAAGGTTTTACAAATGTATGAAGTTATTAAATGGCTATATCATTTCTAGCTTTTATTAAAGTTTTAATGAAAATTACGAATATTTTTAGCATATATGAAACTAAAACGATAAAAAATATTTTTAAAAATGTGATGGGGCAATGAAAATATTGCCAGACCAAGTAAAATTTTCAGAATACTGCTTGACTGGGCATTTCTATCATCAGTTTGGACTAGTGCTAAAAAACGCTCTGTATGACAAAGATTACAACAAAATGAATGCATAATTATTGGAAGTGTTACGTAAAAGTGAAACGCCAAAAATTCACATGCTCAAAGTCTCTGCTGACCGACCGTGAGTTCTATCTCATGTGACTGCTTTCCTTCTCTCTCCCTCTCACTTTATCAGGGCTACCTACGAAAGAAAACCTGCTGGTCCAGTCACAGAGTTAAAGGCTTTAGAGAAGGCGCGCTACGCTATTTAGCCTCTAGCTTGGGCAACACAAAAGGTAGATAGGTCACGGGAAACTCCTGTGAAGCTCAAGTGAGGACAGAACCTTTCCTGATATTCTAAGCAAGGGAGGAAGACGGTTAAAACTTCACACAGTCTGCTCATTAACGGGACCTTCTGTTTAACTGAGTTTCCTCTGCCTGTTCATAAATCAACAAACACTCCACAAGCTGCAGCTGAAGCCTTAATACCCTGTGTGGTGAACAGGCATCTTAAATAGCCTATAAGACTCACACAAAACAGACCCCTGTAGACACATCCATTAATCTTTGAAATCGCATCTGCTCAGTGCAAAATATGTGCATACATGTTTCCAACGACAGGGTGGTGGTGCCCGACCTGGAAGCAAGTTTTCGAAGCAACAAATCAGTCTAGCAAGACCGATGCGATTTTATTCGCTATAATTTCTGACCAGGATGTGGTATCAAAGATTGCAATTAATTACTTTGGATGTTAAATATGTTTTCAGAACTTACAGAATCAGCACCTTTTTATTGGAAAAAAGAGCCACAGAATCTGCTGACATAAAGCCACTTAAATTGAGACTGAATGCTGTTGGTCTTCAGTGCCTTGTTTTAACCAGTAAGCTGGAGCATGTTGTTTAAGATAATAAAAAATACATGAGATCAAACATTTAATAATTAATCCGTTCTGCTAAGGTGCTGGATTGTAAAATGATGTAACAACAGCATCAAATAGAGAAATTGGGCAGCCAAAAGTAGCAAGACGGCATGGTGTAGTTAGGAAGAGCCTTTGGTTACGTTTCTGTTGCGCGATATTTGCCTGTGGATACGGAAATGCCTTGTGGACGTGTTGCCCTCGTTTCTGGAGAAGCTTTTGGTTCTGACTGTCGTTTGGACTCGGCGTTGAATCTGACATGGCTCAGGGCAACACAATGCAGCTTTCATGTTTCAAATCACATCCTGGTTATGCAATCTGGCTCCGCGGGACGTGCCAGAGAATGGGTGCACATAAAATGTTAGCATGCTGACCAGACTGGCATAATGTTCTGGTTAGGACACCTCTTCCTGTCTGTGCTGGGCAGGTTTCATGAGCTGATGGTAGCGGGATGCTCTTGTTCGCACTCCATTATGGAGAAACATCTGTTTTGTGAAAGAAACAGAGACTTCTTCCAAAGTGGCTTTAAAGTTTTAAAAAGCACACAACCCCACTTAAAGGGATAGTTCACCCAAAAATGAATACTCTTTTGGCGCAAGTCGACTTGCGTATGGCTGTCTGCCAGAAGCTAGTTATTTTAGTCGATAAAGTTTTAAATATGGATATTTTTCTTACACGAGCCCATCGCTTCACTTCAGAAGACCCTTTTTAACCCCTCGGAGCCGTTTCAAGCACTTTTACACACATAGATGTGCTTTGATGGACTTAAAATATAATCATTGACACCCATTATAACGCTTGGAAGAGCCAGGACATTTTTTAATATAACTCCGATTGTATTCGTCTCAGATAAAGTCCGATAAAGAATCAGGCTTCACGGACATATGGAGAGAGAACAAAAGCTAGGTCAGACACTAAAAATTAAATGAACATTTTTAACACTAGAAGAAAAAAAAGGTTTACAAGAAAGAGGATTATAAATTGACTATCAACATCCTAAACGGAAACTAAAATTAAATTTAAACTAGGTTCAATTTAAATTCTGTTACAAGAAGCTCAATTATGAGTAAAGAACAGAGTACCATCAAAAATCAATCATCACATGACCCCATTCGTGACCAGGATCTGCAGTTGCACACATCAAATCTAACTACTCAACATTTGGGATCTGAATCTCTCTTACTTTGCAGATCAAGACCAGTTTCAAAGCAAAATGCCAGGATCTGTCCTACGATGAAGCCAACAGACAAGATGTTCTTTAAAGCGGGGCCATGGGGTTAAGTTTTCACCTGACGGGAATGTTAAGTGGTAAATTAGTCAAACCTGTCTTCCCAGGCAGTGAAGATGGTTTCAGCTTCTGTAACCGGTCCTACTCGACCCGCTCTGATATAAAGACCATAGCCGCTAGCGTCAGTCGCTAGCGCGCCTCTTGAAGCCAGAGAAATTAGGTTTACATGCACAGCTCTTACTGGCCTACGTCCGTTACACTTCTAAAAGCACTGAACTACCAGGCCTCTGAGCTTGAAATGTGATGAAACAGAGTAAGATAGTCTCCCAAATCATTACCCTGAGAAAACATTCATTGTTCAAGCACATTTATTGTTTTAAATGAAGCTTGAAATAAAATGCGTTGCCTTCTAAAATCGCTAATTTGGGTGCTACTTGTGTTCTATGCTAAGAAATTAAACCAGATATTAAACATTTCTGTTTATCTATCTTCTTCTCAATCTGCTAGAATGACAAAAAAAAAAAAAATTAATAATAAGGAAAAACAACAACAAACGAATCCCAGGAATACAAAAACCTGTTTGCAATTAATAGGTCGCCCCTGAAATCCTGCATGAGCCTTTATTTTCCCCCACAAAGTATTTTTTTACTAAGATTCATGTAGTCAACTCAATATCCATTTCACAAACTTGTCATGTGAAATTGAATAAATTATGCCTTTTGAGTCACACCTCAACAAGTGAGCAATAATTCTAGAAAACTATACCCATGAGGCCGAGCATCAGTGCTGTAGGGTACAGTATGTGTTTATTTCACGAGACTAGTCAATTTGCAGACATCTCCAGGACAGACTCCAATTGAATGCAAAATCTTAAATTGTGTTTGTTTGTTGATTTTCTGCCGTGTGCAGACTTAATAAATCATTGCATATTTGCTTAATTGATTTTTGCATCTTTTAAATCTTTAAACGAGTCCCTCTTTCTGTAAGTTTATTTTCGCTCTTTGAAGTTGGCATTTCAAAAGAGGGAGCTGCAAAGCAATATGCAAATGGTGATCTAGGACTGTGCCACAGCCCCGTATGAAATCGACAGTAACACGAGAGCTTTTCGACTGCGTGATTGCTTACATAATATTGATTTCCCATCATAGTTCATTGGCTCATGAACGTTCCAACACATGTTGATGTGTTCGCCACATCAAAATGATCTGTCTCCTCTGACAATAAGCACGGCACCTACAGTCAGCTACACGCTCCCACTAGCTTTGCTCCAAGAGCACAAGCCAGGAACAGCTGGTGTCGGACTCCTGGAGACTGGAGTGTGCACGCGTGTGGCGCAGGTGTTCCTCCAGTTGTGGGCTAAAAGCCTCGCAGGCCCAGGTGTTCATTCACAACATGCTGCATATTTGGGTCACAGTACTGGGACAGAAAGAAAGAGAGGAATACAGATCGGGATAATTCTTTGCCACCAGCTCTCAAGACCAAATGCAACCCAAGCTTGAACATATTTAATGATCTAATTAAGTCTCCGTGTACTTAAAGTGACAGTTCATCCAAAAATTAACATTCTGTCATTCATTATTATCCATCCATTTATTCTCCAAACCGCTTGTCGTCTGTAAGGTTGCGGGTCTCATTAGTTACTCACCCTTATTTCTGTCCAGTCTGAGAGGAACATTTTAAATGAATAACAGCTTAATTGAGAAAATAATGACAGAATTTTCATTTTTGAGTGAACTATGCCTTTAACAATGTATGTAATGGGTCCTTTTTCCTTGGGTTGCATTCAGCTTGTGTTCTAGCGGTGACATCAGACAGTTGCCAAGATTCAGCAGACGCAGGCAAACTGTAGAAAGAAGAGAGAGAGGGAGAGAGATAGAGAGAGAGAGAGACAGATGCTCACCGCAAACAGAGTTCACATAATTACTGTGTGTCAGGGCTTTGGAGAGCTCTCATTTTCCACCGTACAAAGGAAGAGAATACAGGAAGAAAACATGCTGATCCCACAAACTGTATCGAAATGCTTGGCACACAAACCGGTCGGCGGATACAATTTTCATGTTAATGGCTCTAACTGTCAAATGACTTTAACAAAGTATCTGCACACTTTTCAAATTAACTTTATGCCATGGAATAACGAAGATTGTTTCTAGACTGAGTGCAGACTCATTGAGTCACCAACAATTCTCTCGGCTGAACCCCTCTGACTTAAAATGTTATAAATACTCACTAAAGCTCTAAAAAAACGAAATATAGTTACCATTTCAATGAACATAATAAATGTCACAAGTCCTTCACATTATTATTGCAAATAATTAAAGCTAATTTAATAAGTTCATTTCATTTCATTTATTAAGTTTTTATTTCACTTCTTTTTTTATTTATATTATTTTATATTATGATCTCACAAACCACCAGTTGAGAAACGTCTCGGTTACTAATGTAACCCTCGTTCCCTGAAGGAGGGAACGGGAGACGTTATGTCGACGTGACGTCGAACGTGAGCGACTGATAGGGAACCATGGTCTAAATAAAAGTGGTAAAAAACAAAAAAGCTGCACTATTCTCAGGTGGACAATCACAATGGCAAACATCTCACCTTATATTTCCAAGGGCTATTACACAATGATAAGCACTGTGCAATTCTTTCCAGTGGCTGCACTTTCCACACAAAAGGGAACAGTTCGTCCTCATTGATCTCTTAATGGAAGAGTGTTCAGCTAGATTGAAAGACGAATCAAAACCTCTCATTGGTAGAAGCCCCCAGCTTACTGATATCAGTTCAATCAGCCGAAACTCCGATCGTCAGCTTTGATAAATAAATTTGTGACTGAAATCCCACAGTGGAAGGTTTAAATTGAATGCACTTGAAAAGCAATTTCTTTTGCCGTGAAAGTGAGGGATTTCCGAAAGGGAGGGAGGGAAGGGGAGTGACAGCGTTCTTCTCCAGGAATTAAAATAAATCCAAGTCAGCGTGACCAATTTAACAATTAAGATCAAAAACTGAGGCTGAAACAGGAGCCCCGTGTGGCTGAGGCTTGGTGCAGTTTACCACAGGGCCAGAGGACGGGGGTTTCTGACGACCTTGCCCTAATTCATCATTAAAAAACACCATAGCTCTGGGCCACTGTACATATCCTGTCAATAAATTATAGCACAATGGACAGGCGGCCTGCCGTGCTGGCATGGAGCTCAATTGACAGGGTACAGACAGAGAGATCAAAACAGAAACAAACAACAAGCAGAGAAACTGAGCAATAGAGTTTAATCTACAGAGAACAGCTGTATTTGTATTCTATTAACTAACATTAACAAAGATTAATAAATACTGTAGCTGTATTGCTCATTGTTAGTGCATGTTAGTTAATACATAACTAATGCTAACAAATTAATCTTTATTATAAAGTGTCATCAAACTAACATATAAATAAAATGGAAGCGAAAGTTGAATTGAAGTGAAAGTATTTGATAACCATACTATGTGCGAAGAGCATTCGCTCAATATCATCTCATTTTGACGGAGGTGGCATTTAGCAGCTTTTTTTTATGAAGTCTTCATGTACAGTATATTTACTTATTTAATTTTTATTTATTCTACTATATATATATATATATATATATATATATACACACACATACATATATAATTACAAATATATGTAAATGTATACATAAAAAATTATATAATAAATTAATTTAAATAAATAAATACATGATTTTCATACTTATGTCCAGTAAATATTATTATATCATGAATATCCAGTTACCATGATGTAAAGCTACTTGTAGCATGCATTACCACCCATCCTTCGCAAAAAATACTCTTTTGTCCTTCAGTAGCAGACTTGACAAAAACTGACAGTTTTGACTTACTAACGGGTGATCTCACACGCCAAAAACCACATAAACATATGCGTGCAACAACACTCAAAATACACACAAATCCTCCTTTCTCACCAGCCCTGTTCAGCCCTCAGTAACACTGATTCAAACTGACCCAGACAGCTCTCCAGGGCTTCATTTACAACCAAAAAAGATCATTCTGTAAAGCTTTGGCTTCGTCACAATAGTATATCCTGCAGCGGTCTCTGAACTTCTTACACACACACACACACTCGCAACAGCATGAATTTAAAGGCACAATTAAAATCGCTTCGTCTCAAACAACCGCCCATCACCCCATGCACAATGTGTGATCTTCAGAATAACTCAGCGCAGGGTGAAATCTCCTGTGCACATTGCTATAATAGTCCCTCTCTCTAGAGCAGGGGATCGTGGTCAGGTCCTTAGGCTAACCACAGCAGATGGGGAAAGGACTAATTGTACAAACCAAACGAACGGGTGAGAAACGGGTGGTCTGAGATGCCTCTGAGCATTTGAATTCCTTCTGCCGGTTGAATGTGTCACTGAAGGGCACAGGGGACAAGAAGATTCCAAAAAGAAAACTTTATGATCTGATGACAGGTGATTGATGAAATATTTAAAGAGTTATATTTAGTTAAAAGGTGTCTGGCAGGGGAGGAGAGTAGGTCATTGTTCTCTCGTGGATTTATTGTCAGTGCATAAGTGATGTAGAAGTAATTAATGGACCACTACAGATAAACAAACCTCCTCAAACTGACAGCATGCCTAAGTGAGCATCTCTTCAGATGACTAATGAGTGACATCTCTAATCACCTGCCCAGGGCGGCCATCACAACCATCTGCAACGCTCACATTTCTCATTCTAAATATCACATATAATAACAACAACACTCCATTTCATATTGTTTATTGTTCCAATACTTTGTCATGGGCTTATTACAGGAACAATCCCACTGGAGTAACCTGGGGTTAAGTGCTTTTCAAGGGTGATGGTTCATGGCTCAATTCTTGTGAGCACCAAATTAACAACCTGCCATTTACCAGGCCTCTCTGGTTCACACTACTCTGCAAGATTCACATTTCAAATTTCATTCACATTTCATTTCTATTTCAAAGTAAATGCTGTTCTTCAACTTTTATATTCATTAATCCTGAAAAATAAAAATGAAACGGTTTCCACAAAAATATTAAGCAGAAATATTTAATAAGAAACGTTTTTGGTCACCAATTCAGCATATTCTCATAATTTCAGGATTATGCGACACTGAAGACTGGATGCTGAAAATTCTGCTTTGCTATCACAGCAATAAATTGCATTGTAAAATATATTAAATTAGTAGACATTTTATTTTAAATTATAATAATATTTTACAATATTATTTTTCCTGTCATTTTTTATCAGATAAATACAGCTTTAGTGAGCATAAGACACAGCCTATATATATATATATATATATATATAAAATACATTTTATGTATTATATGTATTTGTATTTATGTGTTTATGCATTTATTTTTTCAGACTTTCCACCTGACCTGGGTGTTCACAGAGCTTGAGCTAGGCTAGTGTGTGTAAGAAGAGGCGATACTCAGAACAAATCAAGTGCACGTAGGAGACAAAAGGACAAGCTTCCCCTAATTACAACTAAAGTACACTCGACATTTCTGAGCTCGGAGGGAGAAGAAGGACGATTGGAATATAATGGGTCTTGAGCCAAAGAGAAGCCACAAAACTCCACTGCTTTAGAGCTGTGAATATCACTGTCAATGCAAGGTCACCGATCCATGCCCTTGCACTTTGCTGGCCCCTTTTTGATTTGCTTTTATTGACATGCATGAGGTGACCGAGGGTGAATGGGAGGGTGGGTCCAATGGAAGCCGGATGGAAACTCCATGTACTGATGGTTGAGGTTCATTAATAATGCACAGTCATTAGACACCAGCCAGCATTCACAATAACTTGCAGTGGCAAAGTGGCTGAACATCATTCATTTTCAATTGAGAGTTGCTGATTTCTGGCAACATGAGAGAAACAATAGTAGTAGCAGTAACCTGACAACAAAGTTTGCCATCCATAACATATATGTTATACCATGAAAATATGCTCTTCCAGAGTTTTTTTTCCCAATGTGAATAAGTTTATCTACACACAAATCACAATCATCAATCGTCATATTCTTTTAATTAAAAAATGAGGGAAACTTGAACCCTTCCCATTATAAATTGCCCCTATGAATGAAAGCTTTAGCATAAGTTCTGCCGGGAAGACTCAATTGTTACGTCACTTATTACCTTCTCATCTATCCAATCGTGTTCTAATACTTGTGGTATAAAAGAGGTACTTACACATGTCTGAGTTCGCAGATGCTGACGCTTCCATTCACCTCCATCCTCCCCACCACCACCATGATGGTTCTTTCCCCTCCATCCTCCCCCACCACCACCAGGATGGTCCCGTCCCATACCTCACAGGGGGTCGGCTGCTCCCCTGCCTTCGTCTTCAGGCAGGAAATGCAGAGTCCGGACCCTCGGATTGCGAGCTACGGACGGGGCCTAGGCCAAAGAACTTTATATCATAATATTGCTTGCTGGGCTGTTAATAAATGGTTAATTGTTACAGTGTTATTCTCCCGAGTCTTTCAGGTAGAAATGGAAATTAAGTGGAACTTTGGACTTAAGTTTAAAAAACAACAACGTGCTAAATGTTCATACTGTATGTAGGATTTGTAGTGGGCCATGACACAAAGATGGCCACTGTGGTTAAACCAAGTAAAATAATAAAAAAAAAAAAGCTGGTGGTTTTGCAATATTAATACATAGAGGTAATTACTTATGGTCAACCAACCAATTTTACAATTGTTGGACCACTTGCGATAGAATGACCCAGACAGAAAAAGTTGTTCTTCGTGAGGCTTTTTTAAACTTTCATGAGTGTATGGATTCTTTAAGGCTGGAAAAGAGAAGAAAGCGTACAGCACGCAAACCATTATCAGTGTTTACCAAGCCAATGAAGGCACCACAGGGATGGTCTTTATGAGGATTAGAAAGCTGCCCCGCGGTCCCGACTGTGTGCGCTGCATAGTAATGCTAATGCTAATTGTGCAGGACAAACTGTTAAGCCTCTCTGCTCTATGAGTGACTTCTTGATTAAATGGCAAGTGACATTGGGGTGAGTCAACCATACTGGTGTCTCTCATCCAGTACTGCCGTTATACAAATGTGACAGGCCAATAATATTACAGATATTCTGAAGGCATATAGTGCTCCTGGTAGAGTATGAAGCTAGCAGTGCCAAAGTCATGGGTTCGATTCCAAGGAAACTGGATAGACAGATAAAATGTTTATTGCAAACATACAAAAAATAGCAAAAGAATCAAGAACCGGGAAAAAAGAATCACAAATATATTGATACAGGACAGCCCTTATTTTTATGTGCGTGCTAATATCTTATTTTTGCAAAGACGCTGGCAACAAGAACAAATAAACTGCTATTTACAATTCACTCCAAATTACAACAAAAGGAAAATCTCATATGAAAAATGTCTGGCATCAGGTCTGCATCTATCCAACTGTGCAGTTGTTACCTGGAGAAGCAACTTTGAGTCAGATATCAAAGACTACAGGGACTATGAGTGAGTATGTCTTCACTCTGTTAACACAGATGGGACTTTCTCATCCAAACTTTGCACATAAACGGGACAAAACAAACAGTGCCGTCCCAAAAGCACTCAAACGGACTGTGTTAGCAAGCATGAGGCTTCACAATGGATTCAAAAATAATTGTCTCCCAGAAGACCCTGCATTGGCTTGACTTCACCATACAAGTGCTTGGAGAGAGAAAGTCCTTCAAACTGCCTCCGAAAATGAGACAAAAAGCTCTTCTACTGCCAACAGGACTGTGTTTCCATTGTGATGAATTCTCACAGAAGAGTGGAGAGGACACTTCACTGTGTTGTAGTGTTTTAAAGAGAGGGCAGTGTTGAAATGACAGAAAGGCTAAAACAAAACCTGTTCTGGTCTTTGTAGACCAGACTAGGGTATTAGAAAATGCAGTCCAGACAGTATTTTTGTCAGTGAAATGACAAAAATGGTTAGAGCATGCCAAAAACGCAACCAGTGTAGTCCCACAACCACGAAACAAATGTCTCTTATGAAACATTTTTTAGTGAATCAAAAATATGCAAATAGCTCTAAAAGACAAATGACCAGTTTAAATCAGTCTGAAACACTGTGTAATGGACCATATAACTAAAAGATTACTAAATAAATTATATTTTAATCAAATGGAATCGAAATCTACTTATGAATCGGAATCAAATAAAATGTGTGAATTACAGGACAGGACTGCTACAATGAAGAAATAAGTCAAAATAATCAAATGAGATGAAGTAGCCTATCTTTCACTAAATTATCTTAAAAAATAAAAAACATGCAACATGTTTATTTAATATATACACAATTTTAAAAAATAAAGTTCTTTATCATCGCTGTGAAACCCCCCTTTTGGAACCTTTATTTTTAAGAGTGTAGTTTTTCCAGCAAAAATATCCATATCCTCATGTATACAAGAAATAAAATAACTCTTATAAATAAGACTTTGGTCATACTGCCCACCCATATAGTCTAGACATATGTTAGGCAGATGATACATAGATTCTTAAGTGTAGGAAAAACCTCTTGTTTAATTTTAAAAAGCCACATGTCTTCTGTTCACTGTTGATGATAGAGCTACAAGCTCTGATCCCAACTTAAATTATCCTGTAGCTAATTCTCCAATCAGTAGATGCGAGATCATTACAACAGACAAGACATTCCTCCAAGGATTTGGAAAACTTTACAGAAATGTACATACTACATATTTTCTCTTTTCAAGGGAACAGTGGCACCATTTTTTTCAGAGGAGCAATTTCAGTAAACATGTCAAGAGGCAATCCAGTCTCTGAATTCACTTTGTCAAACAATCACAGAGATGACCTCAATCAGAATCGCAAACAACCCCAATGGTGTACTCAGGTGATGGACTGGGACCTTTGCTTGCAAAAACAAACATTTATATCCCCCAACGTCAACTACACATCTGCCCCAAAGGTATTTGAGACCACATGTGCTGTCTGGTGACTTCCAGGTGAATAAATATCACTAATTACCCCAAACAAACATTGAATAAAGGTTTGCTTTTAAAGCTCTGATTAGCAAAATCAGACCTGCATGACATCAACCACTTAAGCTAAGCTCTTAGTCATAATTAGAAGACTTTCTCCATAACATTTGTTCACTTGAACCCAGTTACTTGATACAAAGTGATCTCATTTGAGTTCAACCAACATGTGTATCTGTTTCACAATATTTCAAGCTGAGTTCTGAGATGTAGGCCTACCATACCATTACAATAAACACCACATATGCAGCATCCCATCAACTAAAAACTCATTATGACGCATACGCATTCCTTTGAATATTGTAGCCTACATGCCTATTGGATGTGGGATTTTTCCCTGAAGCTGTGAGGCGCAGTGAAAAAGCAAATAACCCCCTTAAAGATAGAAATATTGATGGTCCAGGAGTAGGACGATGCACTCTGCTTCATGGACATGGTCGTGCTCAATTTTCAAATCGAATGCAAACTTAAAGGAACAGTTCACCAAAAATGCAAATTCTGTCATTAAGCTACTAAAATGACACGTTAGGCAGAAAGACAATCTCAGTCACCATTCACTTTCATTGTATGTAGGCTAAAAGGTGCAATGAAAGTGAATGGTGACTGGACGGAGTCTCACATGTTATTTTGTGTGAAGAGAAAGTCAGGTTTTGAACAGCATTGTGCTAAGTGAATGATGACATAATTTGCATTTTGGGGTGCGCTATCCGTTTAAATAACACAAATAAACGCATAAACTGTGAATTTAAAAAGGCTGAACATACCTCTCGTGTTGTGGATTTTAACCATGACCTCGGCTGTTGACATCAAACGATGCGCTAAATACACGCGTCCCAAGTCTCTTTCTATCTGAACCGGTGAGTGTCCGTCCGAAACCACCTCGAACCACTTCTTCTCGAACTTCTGGTCCGGTACCGTAAAGATCAAGTCTCCGACTTTCACATCTTCGGACACTGTAACGGTGTAGGATACTGCTTCAGAAACGCCTCTTGGCTTCCTAACTCGGCTTTTAACATCGGTAAGAATCTCTATTCTGTCAGTTGTTACGTTAAATAGTCGTGTATTGTCGTTTTTATCAAGTATCTCGATTTTAACCGCCACTTCTTCAGCTATTTTATTGCAGCGCGGCAAGCGCGCGACCAACGTATAGCTAGATTTGGACTTCACGTCAAAAGTTTTGGTGGTTTTTAAAACGAATCCTGTGTTGTCCAGATATTCAAGAGAGAAATCCGACGAGTTCTCCCCTGTCAGAACTGTTTTAAGTCCAGGCAAGTTTGATTTTTTGCATTTGTCTTCCAGAGGAAAAAGAAACCCAGCGACAACAGTTCCAGGCGGTGCGTTTTCCTCAGTTTGTCCATAAAAAACAGTCGAATGCACAAACGGAATGGCAATCAAAATAATTAAAAAACATGCAGTAGAAAATCTGAAAAAAGTCGGATTCCGTAAGTGCGCCCTCATTATTCCATCAATTTTGCAACTTTGTCCTTAAAATCTGACTTTTATCCCTTATGCATCAATAACATGCTACAAATGTAGCCCAAGCCACCATTCAATAAGATAAAATAGCTTTTTGCACACTATCTACGGTTTAAGTTTTCAATACAATATGTCAGTGTTTTGTGTGTTGCTCCTCGACCGGCATCATTCAACCACGCTCTCACTCATTCCCACATCCACCGATACACAGCATCTCCATGTGGTACCCATGGCCCCGCCTTCAAAATGTGAGCCAATCACAGTGACGGAGGGGTCGGCCTGGAGGTATAGACCCTCCCACTAAATTTAAATAGATATGCAGCTTTCAATAGTCAAAAGTTAAGTAAAGTTTTCAAGGATGCAGTTTAAATTGTTGAAAAGACATGGGTATTCCTTTCAGATGGTTTTTACAGCGACATTACTATTCAGAAGTTTGGGGTCAGATATATAGCCTATATTTTTAAAGAAATTAATACTTTTATTCAAAAACACATTAAATAGATCAAAAGTGAAGACTTTTACATTGTTAGAAATGTTTTGTTTCAAATAGGACTAAACAGTACTTTCTATAGTTTTTTGAGCACCAAATCAGAAAAAGGATCATGTGACACCCGAGGACTGGAGTAATGATGCTGAAAATCCAGCTTTGACATCACAGCAATAAATAACATTATGTTCAAATAGAAAAGTTATTTTCAAGTTAAATAAAATTTCACATTATTATTGTTTAACTGTATTTTTGATTAAATCAATGCAGTAGATTTAAGCATAAGAGAACATAAATAATAATAATTTACCATCTCAACTAGTTATTTATATAAGATGTCACAGATAAAAAGCAATTTAACAAACTAAATGAAAAAAATATATAAAAACAAAAGCCAAAATTTCTTCTCACTATGGAGAATCCATACATTTTTCTTAGTTTCACTGTTGGCATAGTCACTGCATTATGCCTTTGTTGGGTGCCATATTTCATATGGCTGCTCTGAAACACTATTAGACAGAGGGTCAAGGTTTGGCTGGTTATAGCTTCAGCCGCCATGCTGGTAGATTCCATATCCACCCCTCACTCAAAGTCATCTGGCTGATGGGTTCAGTTTGAGGCACAATGGACATGCACAGACAGGTAAGATCGAAACAAATCAGCCTGTGATGTCAAACATCCTGCTGTTGGTGCTACAATGCCGAGCTAGAGAATATTTTATTTCCATAATCCGTATGGTAATAAATGAAGCCGCTTTGTATTGCAAACAAAACCTTTTTTTGCCAAGAGGTCAATTCACGATCATAGTTATTTTCTTATTAAACCACATTTCATTTTTCCCTTTCATTCCTTTTCAGTTTGGTAATTAGCGCTGGTCTGTAAGTGCTGGGTATTCCGTGATGTTCCATCATAGAAACGCATAATGGGCACATACTGCATGTATTGTCTATATCGTCAAGGCAAGGAGATGAATAGGATGGGCCCGATTCCAGTCTCCTTCTTTTGATGTGTAACAATGTTTTTCAAATCGAACTGCTTTTCAAATGGAAATGAAATTAACAGATATGAGTGCTATTATTGATTCTGTAGTGGGGGATTCATTACAGAGTTTTTTCCCCCCTCAGCACTGTGTTGTTCTGTAACCATTATATTGGGCATCTGCAAGGGAGCAAAATTATTCAACATTTTTCAGGGTTTTCAAGTAATTCTCTGTCACTTTGCAGAAATATGAAACAGTCAAGGCTTTTCATTACTGAAAGGAACACATTCAAAAAACTGTCATTACTTATAATCTGCTGTTCCAAACCCGTATAATTTTCCTTTTTCTGTGGAATACAAAAAGACAAGCTTTGGAGAATGTTTGTGTTCCTCTGTAGGCTATAGGTAAATGACTGTTATTGGCCAGATCTTTAGGCGCTGTTTACACCTGGTATTAAGATTTGGACAATTGTTTTGGTTTGATTGGATAACACATAGACGAGGTAGACACATACCCGTCTACACCTGGTGTTTTAATTTGTCTCTTTTGTCCTATGGGCGGGTTAATGTATGTTTTTTTTTTCAGACTTCGAACTAATGGACGAAATAAGCTTGCGCAATTTACATATGAACACGCCCAGAGACGACGGAAAAACATACGAAGAGCAGCAGCTTTTGTTTCTGCTCTGACAGCCACAAGACCATGCCGAACCCTGTGAGTGCGTGTTAGAAATCAGGAATGGTGAGAGAAAAATGTGCTTGGTACGTTTATTCGTCTTCAAACCTTGGGTCTTCAGTCGACAAAGTTTAAATCCCTTCTGGCTTGCGCACTTCACACAATGTTTATGCGTTAAGTCAGTAGGAGAGTAGGTGGTCTTTTGCGGCTGTTCGAATGCATTCGACCAAGCGTTTACACTGCGAAAGCAATCCGGTCGAATGCGTTTTCGACAACCTCTAGAAGTGGTTGAAAGTGGACAAGCTCAAAATGTTTTAGACCCTGTTTACACCTGTATTTTGCGTCGTCCACTTGTGATCCGATCAACCAAAACTTATCTTAATACCAGGTGTAAACAGGGCCTTAGTGAATAAAACTCAGTGTAATCTGACTGATGAACAAACCACTCTTTTAAGGAAGTTCTTTGAATGAATTATTAACAATGCAGATTGGTTAAATAAATACTGAACTCCATACTGTTTGGGCCCTGTTGTTAATTTGTTAATGTACCACTTTAATAAATCCAAAATGGACAATATAACTGAAACTTATCCAATGGAATAAAAATGGAATCAAACGGAAACAATATCTGAATTGAATCAAGAGCCTGTGAATTTAAATCAAGTCAAATTGGGAAACGTGTATTGATTCCCAGTCCTACTCCTCTTCCAAACAATAAAAGTGCTGTCAAATAAGATTGAAATGATATGAGAAAGAGTGAACAATGACCAAACGTTGACCTTTTGGTGGACGGTTCCTTTAATGTCTCTTGAGAGACGGGCCTCGGATGATGGTACAGTGCTGTGCACGTGTCCATATTGTGTTCAGATGTGCGCTGAACCTTTGTCAATTGTGATGAATGAGTGCAGTGCCAAAGATGAGGCAAGGTGGAAAAACAAAAGATCCACACATGGATATATTTATTCCCATTCCCCATCAGCTCAACATGTGCCTCACCTCGTCATACCTCTACCGTAATCATTCCCACAATACAGAATATATACAAGATATGACGTGACATAACCTCTCAGGAATATGTTAATATCACCATTTACTTGATTTCGGGAGAAAGAACCGTCTGAATGGTGCGGTGTGCTCGGAACGCTAGCGGAAAGATGTGTGCATGCTTTAAATGGATTAAAGCAATCACCTGCACATTTCTCTAAAGTCAAATAGACTTGTTTAAGCATGAAAGCTCCCACTGCAGCCCGCCTCCTCCTCCTCACCTCTCTTTGAGAAGCATAACACAAATTACTGCAATTTACCCCAAGAGGCAGTGTGTGCGTGTGACAGCAGAATGGGTTTCGAGTTGACGGTGTCGAATGTCATGTCACAGCCACTCACGCCAGTCTTTCATCATATTTTGGCATGCCTCTCTGAGGAAAAAGTGACAGGAATGGAGAGGGAAAGACGGCAATCTCGCAAACCTTGAGTTTCTCCGTCAAAGGTCAGCAGAACTGACAGGAATTCTCTCTCTTGCCATCACTGGCTCGTTTCCCCCTCATTTCCATCTGTACTCTCTCTTTTCTCTTTCCAACCTTCCTGCACTCTCTCTTTAATCTGAGAACTTGACAGTCAAATGAATGCCAGGTGGATTTATTTTGCCTCCGCCCCGTTGTATCGCAGACAGAGAAAGAATTATTCAACAGCTAGAGTAGCCCTGCTCGTCCATCTCCTCTCTGTGAGCACAGAATCGGTCTCTGTTCTCCTGTCTGGTGTATCAGATTGCTGACTGGTTCCTCATATGCTCACTGACAGAAAGGCAGGCGCGTGGGACGGACCCCGGGCCCGTCCCCGCAACTCTAGTGATAACATCTTAAATCAGAGTCTACAGAGCTGCTTCTCTCTGTCACATCGTCCTCCTACCAGCTCTTCTCTGTCATTTCCAAATCCATCTCCTGCATTCTTTTCTTCCTCTGGCTTCATCCCATCATTATTGCATCTGTATTGTCATCTCTTGTGCAAACGTGTGCTCATTACAACTTTCTACAGTTTTACCCTAGTTGGATCATTTTCAGAAGCATTCTTGATCATTATGTTCAAATTACACACAATTCCCTAATCAAAATGTTAGGGATGCAATGATATTAAAATGAAGGCCAGTAGGATAACCCAATGATTAGCCGATATTTTATTAACAGAGTTAATAAATTGTTAGCAGTGAGGGGATCCTAATCTGTTAAAAAAATATCTAATATAATAAAATATTAGCTATATGTTGCCTGCAAACTGAATGGCTGTCAAAGGAGAAAGATTTTGTTGGTCCCGATTGTGTAGTAACAGCATCTATGAACAGGTGCTAACCAGCCAAACCTTGACCCCTTGGTTTGAGCATCTGGCACAACTCAACAACACTGACTCCAAAAATAGTACAAGTTTGGGCCAAGACTATCTGTTTGTCTGATCAATGAAGGACAGAGAAATGTTCAGAATCCTATTTGAAAACAATCATTCAAGTCATCAAAAATCACACCAGAGAGATGTGCTCTTTGACATCTGGGACTCACAGGTAGATAGGTTTGTGTGAAAGATGATGCGTAGTTGAACATAAAGAAAGAACCACGATAAAGAAAGAGCGACAAAAACAGAGGGAGGGAGAGAGAGAGAATGACACCATTCTTCTCCTGTGACCTATGCAATTGCTAGAGTAGAGACAGCTCATCAATCTCCCATGGTTGAACATCACTCTCTGTCTCCAATAGAGGGACAGCCTGTCTTGTCCTAATGCATGTGTCCTTACCTCTCAGCTCCTCTCAACAGATTTACACTCCAGCCCTGTGCCTGTGACAGCAGCTTTCCTTTCACTCCAATCACCATCACTTTGGACCAAACCAGGGGCGTTACAAGAATTCAACCTTAGGGGGTCAGAGTGCCTCATCTGAGCTGTTGGGGATATTTCTTGGTTTAATAGAGAGAGGTCATGCGTTTGAATCCTGCTTGACTGACATTTTTTAAAAATATAAACCAATCACAAGCAGGCCCGGCTCCACAATCAGGAGCTTGGCCCACCCTGGCCCCATGCCAAATAACGGCCGATTGCAAAATAGGCATGATGTTCAATTCGGCTCCAGATTTTGAGGGAGATCGGCGTTTTTGGCTGCTTGGTATCAAAAATCCTCTTGTTATTTAGAAACTAGAAAGCAGTATATGACCAAATCTTCATAAACATTCAAACGCTTTAAATCGTTCAAGCTTATAATACACACACAGCACATTCGCTGAACTGAACTGGCTTCTCTTCTCTGATCGCGCTTAAACAGACTAATATACATGAAATTACATAAAAAATACCTGTTTTGGCGAGTATTGTGTGTTTCTATATTAAAACCTGCCCCTTTTGTTATAAAATAAAGTTACAAAATCTGTTACGGGGAAAAAATTAAATAATGTTACAACTCCAGCCCACCAGGAATGCCACTTGGCCCAACTTACATCTCAAAGCTGGAGAAGGACCTGATCACAAGTGCATCTATTTGTCAATAGTAAGCCCAAAAAGTATTCGTATACGAATATATTTTTAGTCTTATTCTTGAACAATAGCCTACATGCACCATTTTATAATTTGAAAATGAATTAAGAGTAAAATAACCTCAGATATCTTACCAAACATGAAGAGAAGCAGTTTAAGGTCAAATAGACTCTCCAAGCCTGGCCAAGCTGGTGTTTAGCTGCAAAGTGTACAAACAAACCAACTTGATCAGGCTGGCAGAGCCTATTGTTTTAAGCAGGGTGAATTCCATGGATGGCCAGCAGGTGTCGCTGTGCCGAGCCATGCACAGGCTAATCGTGCCACCTGTGCCCAGCATGTACCTCCATCTCTCTGGCCGCCAGCCACGTAAATCACTCAATCAGGCCTCCGGCAGCTCTGCCATCAGCGCCCTGCCTCACGTCGTATGGACAATCAGTGTTGTTTTTCTCTCCGTGCCACACGCACGCTGTTCTCAGTACAGCGCCCTCCAAACCATTTCTCCATGGTGTCTCCTCCACTTAGAGTGCCAGCAATCTCCCCCCAAGTCCCTCTGATTGCAATCAATGAAAGCCCCTTCTAATTCTGTCTGCTCCATTTAGAAGCCCCCTTGAAACCAGTTAATGCTTAACCATTTGTGACAGAGTGTATCATCTGAGACAAATGATCATCTGTTGTACCTGTGGCGAATCCCAGGCAATTCCCCCTCATCAGCACAAGCTTTTTACACAGACTCTCGGCTAAAAGCGTCACTTAAAATTTTTTGAACTTTCTCTATTGTTGGAAGGAATGTGACAATTAGAACTGGGTGTATAAAAATACATTCATGTCTTATTCAAGATCACAGAGATTTGAACACGAATTGCATCAATCTTTGTTCTTTTGTTTACAACGCTATATTTGTTACCACTTTTTTTCTTTAGTGTGCTAGCATGATAAAAAAAATGCATACTTTTATTTAACAAGGATGCATTAAATTGATCAAAATTGACAGTAAAGACATTTATAATGTTACAAAAGCTTTCTGTTTCAAATAAATGTTCTTTTGAATTTTCTATAAAAAAAAACTAAAAAAAAAATGGATGACGGTTTCCACAAAAAAAAGTTTACAACACTGACAATAAGAAACCCTTACTTAATTTTATTAAGTATACTTAAGAAAAGTTTAAGTATTTTTTTAAATATGTAGTCAATGATCTAGTAGGATACTTGTGTACTATTTCGATGTTACTTGGGACAAAATTGGCCCACTTTTTAGTATATAAAATATACTTTAAGTATACTTTAAGTGTAACAGTAGTAAACTTTGAGTACACAACTAGTTTACAACGATGTTTTTCGTTTGTACTGCAACTATACTACAAGTTAACTTATAGGTATACTGATAGTTTACTAGTTAAATAGCAATTTTTTTAGTTTATGAAAGTACACTTTGAAGCATACTCTTAGTAAACTAATAGTTTTATACTTGTAAGTTTTCTTTAAGTGAACTCAACATCATACTTATAGCTTACTTTTTATATATAATTTTTGCATCAAGTGTATTGGCCTACTACTATGTTCCTATTTAGGTATTCATTTTTATACATGAAATACCTTAAACTGTACTTTAAAAAGATTTGAAGTAAATTCCTTCACTACCAGTGGACTACACAAAAATTCACATACTCAGAATTAGAAACATAAGCCTATCTGTTTTCTTTATAAATCAATGTTTTCAAACAATGTAAGTTTATAAGACGTATATCTAAAAAATGATGTAAAAATATGTGAAAAAAGTATTTAATAGACCACGCGAGCAAACAACTGCAAGCCACGTATATAGAATACTTAATTATACTTTTAATCTCGATCAAAAGATTGAGTACAAGTATAGGCCAAATAGAGACTTGCTGTCAGTATAAGAGTACAGTATCCTTGTGTAAATTTAAGTATATTTCTGAGAAGTCCCTTAAAAGTAGACTGAAAGTAGCCTATACGTTATTATTTTTAGTTTAAAAGAAGTAGGCTATACTAATAGCATAGGCCTATACTTGAATTAACTTATTTTTTTGAGAGAGAGAATTTGACACTGAAAAATTCAGCTGCTGAAAATTCAGCTTTGCCATCACAGGAATACATTACATTTTAAAATATAAAACAGTTAGGATTCTGTCAAACATTTAAAAAAAAAAATCTTAAACCCCAAACTTTTGAACGGAATATTTAAAACCAACATTTCTGTTAACTACATTCACCATCTTTAATGATTATTCTTCTTTTGCATTATATTTTAGAATTGCCAAAATGGGGTAACTTCATGTCTGGAGGATGTTCATGATGTCTTAAAGATGCACCAACTCAATAAAAATAAAAATAAACACCTAAAGAAATTAACTTACGAAAAATCTGTTTAACATTCTTATCAGATAATTGATGGGCTAATGAATGAACAAGAAGGGGATGTTCTTGCATGTAACCTAGATGATAGAATAGGAAGAGCCACATTAGCCAGTATTCTGATGTCCTCCTTTTCTTTTTATGTCAGTCTGAAATAAAACAGCAAAGAAAAAACTCTTGCCAAATGCTATGACAACAGCAACCTGAAGAAAAAAAACACCTCAAAGGTCGGAGGTCAAAAACAAGAATGGCTTGCTTTTTGTTCAGGAACGGGCTAATTATAAAACCTTATCACTATGTGGGTTTAACAAAGCAGCACAGAGAGCCTAGTTGTGTACGCGGTTTGGTGTTCGCAGAATGTGGGTAGTCTCATTTTCCGTTCACAAACAAGCTGTCTCGGTGCATCCCTGTATGCCTGAATACACTCAGCGCGGCCGCATTGTTGCTGCGACATCCACAAACAAGCTTTTGTGTGACTCACTCGCTCCTCTCACTTCAAGCAGACACGTGCTCTCTGCCCCTTTTTTAGGGCGCCACTGTCTCCTCTTTGCATCTGTGACAAAAATGGAGCACCTGACTATTTTCAAACACGCTTAAAGAGGGATCTGTGTGCACTGTGGGTTTTGTACCCTGTATTTCTGTGTTGCATACGAGTTCACATCTTCTCTTGATTATAATATCGTTTGAAAAGACAACAAAAACGGAGTTCACGGTAGAGATGGCTGCAAAAAACACAGCAGCACAAATAAAGGAGGCCACTGCAATAAAAGCACATTTATGCAGGAACATCAATAACAAGGTGTAACCTTGTAAGTTATGAACAGCAAATACAAATATCTACATTCTGAGTGTTAATATTGCTGTGAAGCACTATTAAAATACTGATGCCTAGAGATACATGGACTATCCTGCAAAACACCGTGAATGGCATCGGAGTATATTGATCTCATCTCACAATGAGATGTCATTAATGACCATTAATTAAAAGCTATATAAAGGATATGGTTTAAGACCTGGGTCAATAATTATTTTTAGTTTGATTTTGGGTTGAACCGTTAGGATTTCAAGGGTTAATTTTAAGGTTAGAAGAAGGGACAAGGTCAGAGATGAAGAAAAGACATTTGGACAAATCTGAACAAATGACTGTTGGACAGCCAGTTTACTTCAGTAAGGAATCGTACTTTAATACAGAAATTAATGTTTTCATTCAGAAAGGGCAATTAAATTGATCAAAAATGACAGTAAAGACATTTTTAATTATGCAAATATTTCAAATAAATGCTTTCTATTGATCAAACTATCCAGTTTTCACAAAAATATTAAGCAGTAGCACAGTTTTCAACATTGACAATGATAATAAATGTTTCTTGTGCACCAAATGAGCATATTATAATGATTTATGAAGGATCATGTGACACTGAAGACTGGAGCAAATAAATAATAAATTGTATTATAAATAGAACAGTTATTTTAAATTGTATTTTTTTATGTTTAATGTATATTTGATCAAATAAATACAGCCTTGATGGGTATAAGAGACATCTGTCAAAAACAGTCAAATACCAACCCAAACTTTTGAACTGTAGTGTGTATGTAGCCTATAAATAAACAAATTAAACACTTTTTACAAACATTATCTGTTGTTTTATGGAAAACAGCTGCATTAAGATTCTTCTTTTGACATGAAAGTGAGTAAATAATGACAGTATTATCATTTTTGACTGAACTATCCCCTCTAGAGAGAGTTGTCAGAACCCATGACAACCACATGTGACATTGACCTTTCTGGAAAAAAAACGCCGACATCTGTAAACCTGTGAACTGACAAACAAAGAACCCTCAGAGCGAGATTTCCAGAATGCAAGGTTGAGTTTTGTGGATAAGTTTTCAAGTTCTTTCTGCTGCAGCACACTCACTGGTACTATATAAGGGCAGTGGGGAAAAGAGGTTCCGATTCATAAGACAACCTGGCTTAACTAGTATTAAAGTTGACTTTGCTCCCTGTTTGTCAGTCACAGTCCCTATGAGGGAGTCTGGGAATAATCCAAGTATAAATCACCTCTAGCCTGTGGTCAGCTCACTGAATAAATCCATCCAAATGCATGCCACTGGAAAGTAAACAAACAATAACAATTCTCCCCTTTTTCTAAGTCTGCAAAGCCATCTTCGACCGACTCCTGGCACCCGGCAACTCGCTTGACTGACGTTTCTGTGGAGTTCCATTAAGGCCAATGAGATTAAATGGCTGAGGACCTGCGAGAGTGTTAGTGGAAAGACACGGTAGTGAAGGACAGAGATATTAAAGCTCTGTGTTGGTGCCTCGCTCATTGTGAGCAATTATTTCCAAGGCCAGCCATTATTTGGCCCTGAGGAAAAGAAAATCCTGGAGGAAGCAGGCTAATCAGGCAGCGTTTGTGGCTGTCAGCGGGTACCTGCAACAGGAAGACAAGCGTAGCACTGGTGCTCAAAGAGAACATGTGGCCTTCTCCGGGTCTGATTGCTCTCAGATTGCCATGTGACAGTTTGGACAGAGGGCTGAGGGGGGGTTGTGTCTCTGTGCAGCCTTAATGTGAAACATCAGCTGACACTCAGAGCCAAGCTCGACCCACACACACAAATGCTGCTGGGCTTACTACACTTCATTTCAGGTGGGGGTGTCTGTGACAAGCCTTCAGCTTGTTAGTCCAAACAAGTTGCATGACGTGCCTGTTGGTCTATTGGCCTTCAGCGTGAACCTCCATAGAAGAGACGAGAGGAGGCGAGAAGAGACGAGAAGAGACGAAACGAGACTGAGACGAGACAAGAACAGTCGAGGTGAGATGGGAACAGAACAACAGAGCAGAACAGAACATACAAAAAGATAGTATATGAGACAATATTCTCTTTACATTGATAAGCAAATAGTTTTGTTAATCTCTTGTTTCCACTGGGTCCTGGACTAATACCTGTAAAATGATACATTCATGTGCTTTACTCAATAGCACTTTTGTGCCCATTTAGGATTTCTGAGAGAGAAAATAGTGCTAAAATTAGAAAACATAAAATTAGAGGGACCGAGTTTGCTGGCAGCGAAAGAAGACTTGGGTCAGACTTCTTGAGAAACACAGCTGGCAGTGTTTAAGGCCTGTGACCAGTTGCATAAACTGCTTAGACTAGTCTTAAAAGTTAGTCATCTATTTTTATTCTTCAAAACTGGTCCTAACTTTTTAAAGGCAGTTACATAAAAAGGTAGATTGGTCTAATTTGAATTGGAAAAGTAAGACTGATTATCTCGTCTAACTGCTAGTTGGTCAAACTATCTTAAGACACGATCTTAACATAGTGGCTAAGTTTATGCAACGGTTTAGACACAGACAGGGCTTAGATTAAACCAGGATTAGGCCTTAGTTCAATAAGGACATTTAAGTAGCTATTTAAAAAAAACACATTACTGAGACAAAACATCTTGAGACAAAACAATGGCACTGACATATTTTATGATATGTAAGTGCAAGTTTCTTTCAGTTAAATCAACTCAAACCTGCATTTTAGTCTGGGACTAGGCTTACGCCTTGCCTGTGAAACTGGGGGTAAATGTGATGAGTGAGAACGCTTGACTTAATTCACCCATCTTTCACCACTTTGCATGAAGATGGTGTGATAGATGTTGAATATACCTACATGCCAGGTGTTCAAATCTCTCATGACTGACTTTATGTACTCCAGGAATTTATGGAGAACACCAAAACACTTCTGAATCTTTTAACCTTCCACATACAAACCCTAAAAAGCCAAGACTCATACATTCTCATAATGATTTTGCTATCTTCTCTCACTCACTCCTCCTGTCAACCTCAATAACCTCATCCCTGTATTCATCTTTATCTGCAATTACTTTAGACATCCTACCGAAATGGGATGAATCTAAAGGCAGGGGCGAGGAACGGCATCGGGGCCCATACCAGTTGCTGGGAAATCAGAACGCAATTGTGCTTCATAAGTGAAAGGTACATGTGGTGAAGAGTGACAATAGTGGCTGTGTAATCCCTTTATGAAAAGCAAATTGAAGTTCATGCTTGAATACAGCTTGCAAAATGGCCCGAATTCAAGACATCAAGTGCTGCAGGCGAACGTGGGCAGGGGTAATTTATGACAAGCAATTTTAAGGCACAATGCCGCGATGACCGCTCATCTGCAGAGACGTACGCGGTAGGCATATCTTTTTTAAGCTAGTCATTAAGGCTGACACCTAGAGACACAGAGTGAAGGGGGAAAGGATTTTGGAATTATTAATTTATAACAGAGAGCCATCCAAGCCTTTTCATGTTTAATCGCTCGTTCCCTTAATAGGAATGTTTTATATTCAGTTTTACATGACAGCGTGTCATTGTGGCAACAAAAGAAAACAACCAACCCTGGCGCTCTCAAGCAACACGTTAAACGCAAAACCCGGGAAAATTTATCACATCTGGTGCAATGCTGATCTCTTCCATCACTGCCAGGATGAAGTCTCTCAGAGGGTCTCTAAATCCCATGTTAAAAGACGCCATTACACAGACATTAACTGCAATGTTTTAAAGTGTCAAAGTGTGTTTATGCAGGGCATATAACTGAAAGACACATAATATGTCATGAGAAGCTGGCTTATTTCCAAGCTAAACATGCAATTGTATGTTTAGCAACCTAGATCTCCTCATCGAAACACAAAAGAGCCTCCAATTCACTGAGAGTGGAGCTAAAAAAAAAAAAAAAAAAAAACCGGCCAGGCCAGGAATTTCTTAAATTGACTGCTTTGAGAAGAGTGGAATGGGGTGGGGCGTAGATGGTAACGGTCACTATCTCTGTGAATATAAAATTAGACTTTGACGGTTAAAAGACAAAAGGCTCCTATACCACCTCCTCCCTGACATAAACCCCCAGAATGACATGAGACACCACTGTTAACCTTTACCGGTTGAGGCAGAAAGCATGTGTGATCTTTGTGCTGATGGGTAATTACTTACAGAACGGTCTCTGAGGGAATTCATATGTCCTATGTGCGGAGCTACAGACATTCACCCAACGGTTCCTAATAATTGGACAACATATGGAGCCTTTTTATTTCATTGGTGAGATCAATGCAGTCACACCCCAGTCACATGAACACAGCACTGACCTCTTCACCTAAAGGGATAGTTTACCCCCCCAAAAATCATCATATGCTCACCTTCATGTTGTTCAAGCTTCCATGGAACACAAAAGAAGATATTTTCCACATGTCCAAGTTGCTCTCATTTGCACTAGGAATCTCCATAATCTCCAGATCAATACACAGACAAAAATAGAGCAGAAACAAGCGATAAAAGCATTTCTTATGCATGTTGTAGTCTTTGAAAAAAAAATTCTCAGCTTATTGTTCAAAATGTTGCTTTTCTTATTACATTTACCTGTAAACCCTAACGCTCAAAATACTTAATTGGTTTGAGTAGGAAAAACTTAAATTAAACTAATTAGTTCAGTCAAATTAACTTTTATGAGTATTTAGCACTTTCTTTTTCTTTCAAGTTCACAGAATGGATATATTTTAAGTAAACTGAACTGTTTCATTGTTTTGAGTTTTATGAAATTATTTCTTTTAATTTAGACGAACTTAAGTTTAACTGAAACGGCTGGGATGTATATTTCCCAGCATGCTTTGCCGATGGCACTCGAAAGGGAGAGTAAATGCTAAAATTAAGTGTAATACAATGTTTTTTTGTGCAAGATTAATGTTAAGCGGGTGATTTAGTAATGATTAATGTTTCGATATGCTAATTTAGAAGAATTTCTGTTAATGTTGGTTTTAGGATAGTTACCATCATGGTGACAAGTGGTGCATGAGCTTGATTTGAGAGCAAATAAAACCTTTATATTGCTGCAAGTGTTAATGTATAGCATACTATTGTTAAGATGTTAACAAAATAGTATGTTAGCAAACTAGCTTGTTAAAGCTAGCTAAGTTTATACTAATAAAAGTGTTCACATTGAGATTACATGAAATTTTAAGTTAAATGTATGAATTAGTGTACTCAAACATTTCAAGTTAAGAACAATTCAAATGTACAAATACAAAATAAAAATATGTCAGTTCTGCTTACTTAAACTTTGAATTTCTTAACTTAAAAAATTTGAGGCAACTGATTGCCTTAAATTTTTTGAGTTGTGCCAACTTATTCAGGTTTACAAACATTCTGGGAGCCATTAAATTTTAGGAAAGAGTTAAGCTGCAAAAATTCTGAAAAGAACCATAAAAATACAAGACTTTTTGCTTCTGTTCGTCTCTCCGTCCTCAGGATCCGCTTCAAAATATCTACCCATCGTAAGAGTCATGGATGCCAAAGCCGAGCGCACCTTCATTGCTATTAAACCCGTAAACTCATGGGAGAAATCATCGAGCACTTCGAGCAGAAGGTCTTCAGACTGGTTGCCATGAAGTTCTTTCTGGGGAGCTGTTGAAGCAGCATTACATCGACCTAAAGGACAGCCGTTCTACCCTGGACCCATCAAGTACATGAACTCTGGACCGGGGATGATTTGGGAGGGTCTCAGAGAGATTAATCTTGAAGACTCCAAAAACCTGGAACCAGTGGCGATTTCTGCATCGGTGTGGGCAGGAACATCATCCATGGACAGCGCAAATAAAGAGATCAGCCTGTGATTCAAGCCCGAGGAGCTGTGGCCTAAAAGAGCTGCACGCAAGACTGGATCTATGAATAAACCATCAGAACCATCAATCTCTGCCTTTCTCACTGGACTAGTTATCCGTTATGGACTGGGGTTGTTTATTTGGTCTTGTCTTTTCTGAAGCACTTGTTTGAATAAAACATGGAATCTCAAAAAAAATATATATATATATACTGTATACTACTAGAGTTTTCACATACAGCATATCGAGATTTAAAAAACGTAGATCAGGGTTTGCATTGCAAACCTTTGGGTGTTTGTGAGCTGATGAAAAGCAGACAATTAATTAAATCATAGAAATGTAAAATTTAGAAGAATACATAAAGAATAAAGAATTTAAATTTAACAAACACTTACTGAAAAAGATATTTTTTTAAATTAAAAAAAATCCAGCATCAGAAATCTGCGAACATTTGAATGTGTTTTTAAGGTATTGTAATTTAAATAGAAATCTCATGAGGTCCTTCAAGTAATGTACAAATTTTAGGAATCCCTGCTGTAGATATTTATGATATCCAAGTTTTTTGAAAGCATGCAATGGATTTGTCTGAGGAACAGAAAAACATTTGAAGTCATTAGCTCTGAAAATTACTCTTGCATTCAATTCAGACATGGGTATAGGAATGGACCATAGCTCTGAAAATGTATTTGTGTTTGCCTTAAGACGCATCACACCAAATTTGACGTCAATGACAACATGCGAGAAACAATTATGTTTGGTGCCACTGACATCAAACTGGTCGCATTGCATCATGACACAACTTTCATTTGTTGTGTGAAGCGTATATGGCTTCAGAAGACTTATGATATCCCAATAAATAGCAAATAAGTTGTATGGATCACTTTTATTGTATTTTGCTTCAGTCCTCATTCATTTTCATTTACAGCAGAATTGAACTCTGTTTGCATCATTGATCATTATTTTGCTGTTTATCACATCCTGTTTATAAAGCTGCTTCGAAACAATCTATATTGTATAAAAGCACCATATACATAAAGATGACTTGACTAAAAGGTTTTGCACAGGACTATTTTCTTGTTGTTTGTCTTCATGACTCTGACCTATACTCTGGTGAATTTTCCCTGGTGGTCTTTCTTTCTTGTCTATCATTCTCCTGCTGTCAACAGTCACCATACCAGCTCATGACCTCTGGCCCAAAGAAGACGGGGGTACAATAATAATAATAAAAATGAAATCAATCGACGGAGATGAACAGAACTTTTGCTGGACTTGTGTTTGCAAGAGTGAGGCATTACCTCAGCCCTACACAGTCCTAAATGCTCCATGCAAAGTGGCAGGTCATTGATATCAAGGTGACACCAGCCTTCACGAACACTCTCGTGATGTGATGGGAGGGACAGACAGGAGAGAAGCTCAGGGCCACTTTCTTTAAGCTCCATTAAGCTCAGCGGCAAATCATACCCTAATACCTGTTGTCACGACGGATTCACTGGAGTGAAAATGCTTTTCTAGGCCACCGGGTGAGACGCACACACACAGCGCTCTCGCTCACACGCTGTTATTCACTTACTTAAATTTATAAGCAGGCGATACTACGTGACAGGCGTGCAATCTCCCTGAGTAACCACAACACCTCTGATGCTTGAAGACATGATACTGACAGCAGTGGCTTGTGCTGGACTTCTGAAATGAGGCGGCAATTTTGGAACACCATTTACTGTAAGTATAGATAATCAACAAGTAACCAGTATTATACTATTTATAATTAAGCAATTTCACATAAGCATGAGTGCTGGTGTTCTGAATGGATCCTTCTCACATTTCCAGGTTTGGAAAATTACAGAATAGCAAATGGGGCCCATCAACCAAACTAGTATTTTTTTTCCCCTTCATACTATGGAAGTCAATGGAGCCCATCAACTCTTTGGTTACCCATATTCTTAATAATATCTTCTTTTGTGTTCAGCAGAAGACAGAAATTCACACAGGTTTGGAACAACTGAATAAATGATGACAGAATTTTCATTTTTGGGTGAACTATAGTTTTAAATATTATTATTTTGGCTTTCGGACTTTACAAAAGAGGAAGAAATATGAGGACTTTACATACAGTCACTCCCTCGGCAGCTGGAAACTCCATCACATCCATGACTTTTTTATGTAAATTAATGCCAGGGTTAAGGTATAGTAGTATAGTGTCACATTTTTTAATGCCATTTTTTAATTAAAAACAGATTTATGATGTTAATTATTGTGAAAGTGAAACACTACATAACATCCCATCATCACATTTGAGTGTGATATTGTTTTTACATAATTCAATACACAAGAATTTAAGTTTTAGTGGCAGTTAGTTTGTTTATTTTTGCTTGGCCATCAAAAATATACCCAAAAGCCACAGGAGAATAAACTGTTGTGGATTTCAAGCAACAAACAGTAGCGCAATTTCAGAAGGAATCAGCATTTTTAAATGAATCGGTTGAGTCAAATGACTCTCATTGAACTAAAAAGTAGACGAAAAACAGCATGCGAAAAGAGTAGTATGTCATAGTATTCACAAAACAGTAGACAAAAATACCCAGATGGCCTACTACTTCCGGCAAGATTCTGAACTGCGCATCTGATGATGATGAATACTTTACTATCCCATGAGGCCACAGGAGAGAAGGTGTGGAAGGCAATGCAAGTGATACAGGTAGGTCAAACAGCAATGACAACAAGACGAATGTAGTATGTCTGGATATATACTTTTAACAGTCTTTAGCAAGTACTTGTTCAAAAAAGGACCTATCAATAGAGTACGCAATTTCAGTGCAGCCAGTGACTTGTTTCATTCATGAATGAATCATTGCTTTTGAACGAATCAGTTGAGTAAATAATCTAATGAATCCTCATGAAGACTTAAAGGAGAACTCCGGCGCAAAATGAACCTTTGGTCTAATAAAACATTGGTACCTAGTCAACCGTTCTCTGAGATTTGTTCTCATGATAATCGAATGTAAAGAGTTTTATCTCTAAAAACTGTTTAGCGTATAACGCTAGTAATGGGGGCATTTAATAAGTAAAAAGAAATCGCTAGTTAATACCACTAACAAGGCTCAAAATAGCCCCACACGAACACAGTAACATAATGAGGGTCCCTACATGCAAAACGAAGCATTGAGAACTTTGTAAGTGTACAGACCGTTTAATAAGAAGATATTTTATAAAGACAGTCCACTTCGTGTATACAGACAGGAGCCATCTTTGGAAAACAGTCTCGACTAATCAAACCACGAACGCCATTCATACAGTTCAGAAGTTCACTGAACTTCATACAGTTCAGCTCACTTAGCACGTCGTTCGTGGTTTGATTAGTCGAGACTGTTTTCATTAACATTAATCGGGTCTGTTTTTTTTGTTTTTTTTTGCTTTCTTGCTTGCTAACATTAATATGTTAAATGCCATCCAAGTGCAGTGCAGACTTAATTATATTTTATGAAATCATATTTGTGGAGAGCCACCTCTCTTTCCTCTGTGTGTGTTCTATAGAGGCACAAAGCCACAGACTCTAAAGCACGAAAGCAGAAAGGCAACTAAATAATGTCATTCTCACAGTAGCAATCTCATTGAATGGCTCAATGCGTTCAGCGGTCTTGCCAATCTTTTCGGTCTCAACGTTACAATGGCAACTCATTCTCCCAGCCCACTGTTTCTAAGCAACCGGACACAAAACCACCTCCCTCGTGATTTGAGAGATGCCACGGGCACTGGGACATGATTATCACTGCCTCTTATCTCACATCAAACCGATACCCAATTTCTGAGTGATTTTCACCGACCAGCCCAAGTTGGCTCAAATGAGAATGCTTACCATACCAAAAAGTCAAAATGGCGTGTTTATCAAAATGTGCTATGCTTGATATTTGATGTGGGGACTTGCTTGGCTGGTGTGCCATGAGAGAGAGAAAGCAGAGGGAAAGCAAATGCATCTGCCACCAAAGTCAGGGAGTCCACCACACTGTCTCTTCATCTGCCAATCGATCTTTCATCTCTCAATACCCTACGCCTACGCAGCACCCAGCAGTGTGTCTGGGCCCCTGAATATGCTCTACCAACGCAGATGCGGTCCCTCTGTGGAAGTAAAAAATTACCAGGATACTTGCAACACACAAGCCCCATCATTATTCTAAAAGCAATTTAATTCTCGCCGAAGAATTATGAGGAATGAATTGGCAATTTAATCTGGTGCATTTCCATAAAACATGTATTCAATACAGTAGAACAAGATAAACAAAAAAATGAACGGTGGCTGATAATGGGGGAGCAGAGTAATAACCATTAGCCTGTTTTTAATGGGCCTTACTGAGACATACTCAATTCTAGAGAGAAAGAGAGGCAAAAATAGCACTAATGAACATGCGCTTCACTATGCTTGAGACCCTTTGTCCTCTGCAGATGAAACGTTTTTGTGTTTTTCGCTCTCACTTCACAACCTCTCTTTCTGTGTGTGTGCCAGGTTGCTGTAATATGGCCTCATAGGTGGTTCTTAATGGCTTACGATGTGTTAGAAACTAAGATCAGAGCAATTTAACCTACTCGATGTTGAACCTGGAGACTACAGCTCATCAGAGAATATCCAAACATCTCCCAAAGGAACATTTCATTCTTCAGAAGTTGATCTTTCTAAGCACAGGAGACTAATTATCAACTTAATCTCATATGTTTAATATTACTTAAACGTACTGGAAACAATGAGAAAATTGTTAACTTCAGTTAGTCTAGTCTTAAGTCTTAGTCTTGATCACTGTACTAAACAGAAGTGTAAACCTGGTCCAAAACATTTTGAGATCCGATAACTCAAACCACATTCGGAGAGGTGTTGTTATTGTTATCTAAAACTAAAATTATTCAAAATAAAGCTGAAATAAATAAACATAAATAAATATTAAATAAAAAATAATAATTTTGCTTTGGCAACTGAAATAAAATAAGTTGAAGTGCAAAAATACAGAAAGTAAAAATAAATTGAAGCTGCAGAAATATATTTTTAAAAAATGAATAAAAATGACAATTACTAAATTTTTAACTAAAATGAAAACTAAAAATATAAAAATAAAAGGTCATTCAAAATAATAAATACTACAATACTATACTATTTAATACTAAAGTAACAGTATTAACAGTATTAACAGTACCTTTTCCATCTCATTTCTAGGAAAAACAGTTGAGATTTTAAAGAGATTAAGAGATTTGTGATGTCTCTTCCTATGGACAATGTTCATTGCAAGATTGCGAGAAAAAAGTCAAACAAAAAAAAGAAAGAAGAATTGAGTATAAAGCTAGTAAGTCCCGCCCATCCGTAAAACTCCAAGTGGACCTCTAGGTTGAAAAAGCGTCAATGCAAGTGATTGAGAGAAAATAATTATTTTCTCATCCCGTTTGAATTGTGCCATGAATGTGAACATATGTTGTCTGTGATTTTTTTATATAATTTCTCATGTAACGAGTTTCACAGTATATTGTATGATTCTTTGGCTAGCAGTTGTGGAATAGACATAACGAGAAATACTACACGTCGCATATGTGACGCCACCGCATAACACATTTTCCCTCCACAAATCACGGTGCGATAATCTAAGGAATTAGATCGAGATGCCTGTGTGTTTTGTACCCAAATGTCACCATTCAAACAAAGGCATGTTTAGCGGGATCCGTGTGCTAGTGGTGGTGACGTATATCAAACGCGTCGAAAGCAGCGAAGAGTTGTAGTCCACAAAGTGCTCTCACACAAAGTCTAACCGTATGACAATTCTACCGGCTAAATTGTAGCATTCTTTACACGAAAAATTATATAAAAAATTCACAGACAACATATGTTCACATTCATTGCAAAATTCACACGGGATTAGAAAATAATTATTTTCTCTCATTCACTTGCATTGACGATTTTTCAACCTAGAGGTCCAGCAGGGTAAGCGGAAGGGGCGGGACTTACCAGCTCTATAAGGCTCAAATGAAAATTCTAAAGCTTACTTTATGCTTCTCATAATATATTTGAAACGAGGATTTTGATTTTCTGATTTTATTTTTCATGGTCTCATTTTATGTTTTTATTTATTTTTGATGGGTCTGATGTGGGCCTGAGAGGAGAGCGCGTGTGTTTTTGCTAGTTTGTGTGCATCTGTTTGGCCCATTAATGAGCGCCTTGTATGAATAATTATTTTTAATCAATACGTTCCCTTCATTTATATTGCATGATTGTTTAATTTTTGACTATTTAGAATTTCTAATGAAAAAAAACAACATAAAAAATAACTAAGCGATCCTCAGCCAGCAAGATCATGATGGTAAGCAGTTTCAGCCAAAGTCAGCACCACATCCTTCATGAATAAGACAATCCCAGAATGCAATGCGACAAGCTCAGTAAAGAGAGATGTTCTCCTTTTTGTCGCTCTCCTTTCGGACCTCACACTAGTTGTAGTGTAGTCTATGCCTTATAAAGTTTATAAAAAAGAAAAAGAAAAAATAGGCATTGTTTATTTACAATAAGTGTAAATAGCCATTGGTACTTCCCCTATTCATCAAACTAGCATAATTGCATTTACACTATTTCTATCGCTATTTAGTGCAAATTAAAATGCTATTTGCTGGTACCAAAAGCATCAATAAAAGTACTTTCTTTTGGCTATATTGCCTAATAGTTATGTTTGCTATGAGTTACTAAAGTATCTTGCAGTTAGCATAGCAAAATGCTAATACTTAGCCCTATGGAAGCTTATTTCCGCTATACATTCCGCTATACAATTAAAAAAATAATTGTGACTTTCTCACAATTCAGACTTTTTTTCTCAGAATTGCAAGTTTATATCTCACAATTCTGACTTAACATGCAATTGCGATTATATCATGCAATTCGGAGGAAAAAAATATAGGAATTGCAAGACATAAACCCGCAATTGCGAGAAAAAAAGTCAGACTCGTGAGATAAAAAGTTGCAAATGCTTTTCTTATTTTTATTCCATGGCGGAAACAAGCTTCCATAAATAATAAACCATTGGAATCAACAGGCTCAAAGTAGCTTTCCAAAATCGCTTATGACGTTCCATGCCGGTAACGATGATATCTTAGCAGACAATGAGGCAACTAGCACTTCCCATACGCCAAAAAAAGTAAATAAAGGAATAAGATTTAGGCCTACGGTTGTTTTGTTTTGTTTGTTTGTTCTTCCACACACAACAAACACAGGACAGGAACGTCAGTGTCAATCACTGTCTGGCTTTATTGAAATCCAAAGGTAAAGACACACACCACAACAACACACAGCTCATCTGCCAGGGCACGAGAAGAGGTGTGATATTGCTTCGATATCCTCCAGAAAAACAGAAAGGACAGATGTAATATAAGAAACGACCCAGTCTGGGAATGGCCTCCGCAATGGGCTGTTATCATCAGAGGGATGCCTGGCCTCACCACTAACCTCTAAACAATGCACATATCACATGCTCTTTCTTTCCTCAGCACAAATCTCCACTGACAGCTCAGCATGAGAGCTTCCCGTGAACACCAGGCCTGCTCTTCACACACTCGCTAACCCTGCCTGTCTTTGTACAGAGAGGAAAAACTGAAAACATCTGTCAAGGAATGGCATCAAGGCCCACGTAGTGGAGATCCTCTTTCTGTGAGACAGATCCCCAAGTCTCACACACACACTAATCTCATTATTACTGCAACCATCATCCTCTAGCTTTGGCAGTTTTTTAACTCTCCTCGTTCCTCTTCTAACTCTTAACTCAAAGGAAATCCCAGACTGTTTTGCTGGGCCCACACCATATGGCAGGACTGGACTGGAGGAGCTTAGAGAGGCACAGGGGATTTCAATACATGCACACACACTGTATTCCCTCCAGGCTTTAAGTGGCATTTCCACACTCTGGGGATAATCTGCGGGAGAGATGCTAAATCAGCTTCCTTTACACTGCCTCAGGACCGCAGATCCTCATGGTGTCTATGCCTTAAACTCTGCTCATAAAGCACAATCTTACACACACTCAAGGGCCAGCACTGGAAGTCGTGCGAGACACGGGCATTAGGATAGTAGGCCATTTCTCAGAGTTAGTCATGTGACGCTAATACCGCTCGGTAGTCATGCTTCTGAACTTGTGAATAACTTATGAGGAACTTCTAAGCAGTTCTATAGCAGCATCAATTCTGCATATTTCTGGAGCACAAACCCACTCAGTTGTCACTCACAACTATTTAATCACATTTGATCACTTTTCACCAATCAGTGAGCTGAGTTGTGCAGTAAAGGATGCAAAGCCGCATAAAAGGTCAAAACATCCTGCTCTGACACAACCTCATCACTTATCAGACGGACATCAAATTATTATACCATTAAAAGAATATAAATCGTTGACAGTGACTATTTACACTAAGTGCAAATAGTCAAAATTGGCCCTTTTTAAATAGCTCCGCCCACCATCGCTCAGATAGTTGACCAAAATGCCATATTCATTTTATTTACACTTTATGTGAAAAGCATCTATCACTCTTTGTTTTATGTGCAAACAAGATATTATGTGTCGTTTAGGTTTCATGCAACAGTATTTACTATTTACACTCAACCTTTTTTAAAAACAAAATCTTTTACATAAACATTAAACAACGTAACACCAATGAAATGCGTACATTTTAACTGAGTGAAACAGCCTTTTAAAAATGGAGGGAAACTCACCATCCACCTCCTGTTCCTGTGAACTTTGACCTTGGAAGAACTTTTCCACTACTTGTATTGTCAAAATACAAAAGTTTGAAATAAAGAGACAGATGTTATTTCACAATATTTATTTATTAAATTGTTTAAAACATTTGTTAGACTTTATCTGAATTAAATAAATAAACCTGGTATACCAAATATTAATATAATTTATTCAATTCGGGTTTTTTTTATAATTTGAATACTTTATATATTAATATAATTTTATCCAAATAATTGTTTTATATTATTAAATATAATATTATGTTATGGAATTATTGTATATCTTTAGTATTTAAATCTTTTTTCATTACTATAACAGAGGGACACATCTTTCACCACATTTTGTTTCTTTATTTAATTTTTATTTTATTTTATCTGGTCCACTACATGTTTGATTTGATTTCTCAGTATAGACTGTAAAATTATGTGAAACGGGTTTAGGGGGAACTCATAGCTCAATGCAGATCTACATTTTACTGTAATATTGCATGTTGTGTGTGTGTGTGTGTTATACCATTAATGACTTATTTTAGTCAGCCAATTAAGAAGTTAGCATCATTCTGATTTAACTAAAACCCAATCGGATTTTACCATTGGCTATTATATGTAGAAAAGCTCTGTAACCAACAAAGATTTATGGTTCTACACTTTGATCATAATAACCTTCACAAATAAATCCCTAAATACAATTGACAGACGTAAAAGGCTAAATAGGCTATAAATGTGCTAAAATGCTAAATCACTTCCAGGATTTGGCCTACAAAATTAGGTAATTCCTGCAGCGCTCTATAGGCAAGATTGGTTTATTTTGCAATAATGACTGAGCAGCTGATTTCCTAATGATCTAATTATGTTTTTTTCAATGAATGACAATAAGAGTAAATTGTGCACTTGTCCCCCGTTATGTATTCACTGCTGTCTTGTGTGTGGGTGGGTGTGTGTGTGTGTTACTGAAAAGTAGAGGGACACATTTGTCACCATATTTTGGGAATAATTTATTTCTTTATTAAATATTTTTTACTAAATAAACAAATTGTGCACTTGTCCCATGTCCTCATATACAGTATATGTGTGTGTGTGTGTGTGTGTGTGTGTGTGTGTGTGTGTGTGTGTGTGTGTGTGTGTGTGTGTGTGTGTGTGTGTGTGTGTGTGTCAGCAGGGACCAGTACTGGTGCATATGAACAGATGATTTGTCCAACTCAAGACTTTTAAAAATACTTGAGTGACTGAGAGCTGGCCAGTTTTCAGCTGTTCGCCCCATTTAGACACCACAGCGATTAAATATAGCACATGTGCAGAGCCACTGGAAACTGCAGCCTCATTCAGTGATGGAGCAGATCCTCAGCACCAGTCATCTGGGGTGAGGAATGATATTCCCCTCTATAGACACTAAGCACGGTGGCAGGTGCCGCGAACATCGCCCATTTGGAGCTCCGAGCTTTGGAGGCCGATTCTGATGTGGGAGATAATAGGTAAATCTAACTTTAGCCTGGGAGTGAAAGCTGTGATGGTGTGTTTCACCTTGGTGCATGGACATAATGAGAGGAGTGGGGACAGAAGCAGAGGGAGGGGGGAACTCCAATTCTCTAATGGCATCTTCTGCTCAGGAGAAAGAGAGATAGAGGCAGATGTGTTTTCAGCAATGCTATAAAAAAAAAGCATTTTATACGTTTCCAAAAGCATGCAGCTGAGGTGCATAATAAGGAGCCGCGGTCTTAGATTGCTTTGGCTGCAAGTATGAGCCCAGCTTTTAAAATGTGACCTTGCCTTCTAAGATGACAAAGGAAACTGAGGGTCCAGAGACACATTCATTATTCATGTGACCTCCTTCCTTTTGGGCATTCTCTTCACATTTTAAACACCACTGGATCTCATTTGGATGTTGGCAGCCGGTGAGGTTACATCTCTCTGAGCTGAATCTTTAATATTGTTTGCTGTTTTGTTTAGTTATCCATCTTTCTGTGCCCTCCTCTTCCTCATGCCTCCAGTCCATTTAGTTTAAGGGGCTGAAGGCTGACGAGGCCTCTGGCGATGCATGGCGGATCCTGCAAGCTGCTAATCACCGGATACTCGGATCTCAGTTGATGTACTGATATTGCATATGCCACCTCCCGAAGTTATGAGCCTTGTAGTATTTTCTTTTCTAAAACAATTTTGCTCTGTATAGATATAAATCACTACCGTTTAAAAGTTTGGGGCTGGTAAAAATGTTTCATGTGTTTGAAAGAAGTATCTCATGCTTACCAAGGCTGCATTTACTTGATCAAAAATACAAGTAATATTTTTAAATATTGTGAAATATTATTACAAAAAATAACTTATTTTTTAAATATATTTTAAAGTGCCTCTATTATGCTATTTTTAAAGGTTTTGGAGGTCTTTCATTTTCTCATAATAAATATACTGAATATATTGCACATCACCAAAATTTTCAATGATTCTCAAACGACTCGTCAGATGATTCAGTCTCTCCTTTCCGATAGCCTTCTCTGCTCTGATTGGCCAGATGGCCCAGTCTGTTGTGATTGGCCTACCGCTTAAAGCGCGTGTCAGAAGCTATTGCATAATCATAACCGACTTCAGCTCAAGAGGCTTCCTCAGTCCTCAGCAATTGTACACACTGTAAAGACAGTAATGATGGCGTTGATTTTACCATATCAATCCGAGCGCGAGTCCGATAATGAAACATTGGAAGAAATAGTTATTCAACCCGAACCTCCATCGCAAGGACGACTCGAGCAGGACGTTTTGAGGTACATTATAAGATGTTGCAAATGTAATTCCTCACCATCAGCATTAACAAGTATGTCCATCGACAAACTAGTCTCAGCCTCAGACGTCACGCCCACGGAACGGTGGCTAAACGTCTGATGCATATGGTACACTTAACTGGAAACACTTCAGGAATGTCGAAGTCGTCATCTGATTGGTTGAATTTTATCGGATTTCCGGGGGGCGCGAGTGTCGCGTTTGTTTTCGGTCCGCCGGGAAACAAAGCGCAGACGTGTGATTGCGGAAGAAAAACTGTTATGTTTACATGAGTGACAATGAGCATTTATCAAGATCAGCTAAACGTAGGATTCTCAAAAGTATGCGAGGTTCATGGCATAGACTCTTGAAGTTTTCTTCTCCTTCTTTGATTTTCTATGCTGACTGACTTGTTGCACGCAGGTCTGTTGTTGTGGGGACATTTCCACGCCCCGAAACGTGACGCTGAACGAAACGATCTGTAATTGGTTGTTTTACATGTCGGTCAAACGGCCTTATGGGCGGGCCTTGGCCAAAGAAAGCTGCTATGAACTATAGTATCCAGATGCAGACCCGCAGCACCACCAGTTTCAGAACCCCAGCGCCAGAACCGGAAGTAAGAGGCGGAGCTTACGTTCTAACACCAGCGCCAGGACCGGAAGTGAGGGGCGGAGCTTACGTTCTAAACCGAGTAACGCCACCTAACGTTTTGGAGCGTAATTTGCTTAGACACGAAACGGCATTATTACATACGAAACGTCATACTTTATACGTATTATAATGATACATTAAGGTATAGAACAATAAGCATTTTAAAACATTGATTTTGTGTAATATAATTGTATATAGTTATCAGTTTCATTGTATTATGAGAGTTACTTCCAGATCATGATGGTGAAAAATAATACAGAAACTTATGGGCATTTTATATAAAATATACTTTATTTCACAAGAACATGTGCAGCATGCATTTTTCTTTATGTAAAATAATGTCAAAAATCTAAAAAAGAGAGAAAATTCGGCATCATTTTAAAAGAAACAATAAAAATGTACCGTAAAACTTCCAATAATTGCCGAGTCCCAAATAGACGATTGTCTCTATACACGCCTGGTGTGGCTGCAGGTTTGGGTAAATAAAGGCCGGTCTCAAATAGAGGTCGGGTCTGTTTTATAGTTTCAGCCTTGTATTTAATCTTCTAAAACCCGTCAGATCGTCCGCTTTTTGGCGCCGCCAAAGCAAATTTGTGTCCCGCCAAAGCCTATTTTGATCGGTGAGGGATGTAGAATAGAATGACTGCTGCGCATGACAGGGCGCTTAACGAGCAGAGGGAGAGCCCCGGCCGCGCGCGCGCACTCTCACGTCTTCAAACAACACGAGCACTGTCTTGCTCTTTATTTGTCACATAGTATAGTTCATACAACGAGCAGTGAAATGTAAGTCTGGTATTCCTATAGATGCAACAATTTTTAAATATTTTTAAATACTTGCAAAAATAACCATTGTGTTATTGTCAATACCGGTAATTCCGCCCCTCCCTCACTTCCGGTTCTGGCGCTGGGGTTCTGAAACTGGTGGTGCTGCGGGTCTGCAGCTGGATATATCTCGCTATGAATTCCAGACCTTCAGCCGTCAGTCTGAAGGTCTGGCTACGCGAGACTATCGACAAACTGATGTGTATATTACTAATTTATTGCGGTGCTCATGCGGGAACCTCATTAAAGGTAGGCTACAATATGTACGAATTTTGTATCAAAATATCCCAAAACCACTCCCAGATCCCATGAGTGTCTTATGGTTTTAACTGATCTTGGATTAGTTATAATGTAGATATTTTAATGATTGTTTGACGTATAACTATAAACGTAGAATAGTAGTTAATTGTGTCTTATTGCCCTGATTAGCTATGTCCTCCATTAAACAAAACAAGATAGGCCTACAACATACAAAAAAAACACAAAAAAAAAACACATATCATACAGACACTTCATATGTAAAGCTACTTAATAGATTACACTTTCAAGAAATCATTTGCAGTTTGTTTGTAAAAGGCGTTTTTTATGCATATTTGGCAGCGTTTTCATTGCATTTAAACAGTTTTGACGAGTTTAGTCATTCTGCAAAGCAAAAATTGATTTGGAGTTTTGAAAAGCTGTATTTCTCCATCACTATTTCTTCATTTTACGGCAATAAATGAATAAAAAAAATAAAAAACTTTTAGGACTATACTGCTCAACAACGGTAACCCACATACACGACACACGGCATGCAATATTACAGTGAACATAATATTGTAAATGTGCAATCAACTAGAAATGCCCAGCTAAATCAGTTTCATGCACTTTTGCATTCTGAGAAATCAGCTTGAACTAGTAATCAGATCAAACTTGGTCTGATTTGACCCCAGCCACAAAGCATGCTGGATAACATATTTAGATTTTAACCCCCCAAAATTTAGGATATGTACAATCTCTAAAAAGTTACTATTTAACAAGCTTTATTAAAACGTTCCAAGTAGGTTTAATAATCAACTAAACTATTAGAAAATGTTATGGTATTCACAACATCTGTGTGGTCATTTTCATGCATTATGAAGTAGCGTCCTTTCAAGTGTTGTCCACAATGGTAACTAGTGGGATACAGACAGATAAACTGTATGTGTTGCTCTCTAGTTTCTAATAACTTCAGTCTAGATATTTCAACCATTGGTCGAATGCTGGTTCTGTCTAGAATCTAGATGAACACAGAAAAGCAGGTTGAGCTGTGAAACTTGCGGTCTGAACTCAGAAAAAATTTGATGGAATGATGAAACAGAGCAGTAATGATTCCACTATAATTCCTCTGCCCTTCACATTTTGCCACCAGTCTGACAAATCTGAGTGCAGAAATGAGGTGGGATGCATTGACTATGCAGAGCTGATCAAAGACAATGTGTTGTTTTGAAAAAGCGAGAACAGAAGGAGTCGCAGCACAAAGGAGGATGAGAGAGTGTGGCAGAGGAGATGGGAAAAAGAGAGGGCACAGGCAAAGTTTTAATAATGCAGCCTCAATTCTGGTGTCCAATTAAGTATAAAATATTCAGTTGTGTGAAGGACCACAGCTGATGTGGAAGAAAGCTTGGTGTGTTTGGGCATTTGGGGGGATGGCAGTCTCAATCAGGAGCAGTTAGACCATGCCAGGGATCACAGAACCCGGAGATGGATAAATCCTCTGGTGACGTCAACTCAATTTAGGCCTGTGACAGTCGAAATCGAAAAATGTATGACATGATTTTATTCCATGCCAGTTCCTGGTTATTTGGCCTAGGAAAGCCACAGCAGTAACTTCAATTCAGTGCATGATTTTAGAAGAATAGTGAAGTTCGGACTGCTTTGAAACATTCCGTGAAACCAGTCCCAGTGTGAAATAAAAAACAACTATCACTCTTGACTGCCCAAATATTCGGTAATGGATCATCATGCTCTCAGATGACTTCACTTAGAAGCCTTAAAGGAATCTTATGGCTTATTCAGTTTAATTCAAAATGATTAGCTGGTTCAAATTCATGATTCAAATTTTGATTCAATTCAGTTCAATTTGATTCAGCTTTGTTCAGTTTAATTTCACTTCAGTTGTGTTTAGTAGATCATTCTGTGCTGCTTAGTGCAGCTCTTTTCAATACAATTCGAATATGTTTAGCCTACTTTTTAAAGATATTTTGAATTAGCTTTTTTTTAAAATATATTTTAAGTTTTCATTTTCATTTTAGTTTAAGGGTGCACTATGTTTGCTCATAAAACATTCACTACTAGGCTTAAGAGATATAACCATGCAGTTTAGATGAAAAGATCTCAAGCTGACTAGCTGAAGACGTCAGTTATACCCATTGACACTTCCTTCCAGCACAGCACTACAACCATAATGAAATGACCCTTCACAATAGATGTTTTACAATGAACTCTGTTAGAGAGCTTCATGTGGCATTTTATCTGTTAAATGAAATACCTTACTCACCTGAGTAATAAAAATGTCATCTCCGCGTGACCGCGTCGCTTTCACAACATTTCAATCCCTCAGTTCCATCTCCGAAAAGCCAAAGCCAGTGTTGATACTTGTTTTATTATGATCTCTGTCGCATTCTCTTCTAGCTGTTCGGGTTTGTGTGTGTGTGTGTGTGTGTGTTTTTTTTAAACGGCGATCAGACATCCCAACCTGCAAAAAGTCATTTCAGGGAGGTATCCCGAATATGTCTACTGTGGAATCATTTGAAGGAAAACACACAAGGTGCATCCCAATTTGCGTATTTAAAATGCACTATTCTATGCCGATATGTAGTATATATAGTGCGAGTGTGTTCACACTGAAAATTCCAAAAAAGAAAAAGTGCACTTTAAATACCCGGATGATGCACTTAATTAACCGAAAAAGAGAAGTGTGGAATATTGGACACTTCATGCACTCATCTGTCGCAGCTTTAATTACATAGGGAGGGGCAATTTGACTCCGATGTTCAAGGACAAAATAACCTTATAAAATTCATACACCACACGGTTGAGTACATAGTGTATAAGTAGTAGGCTACATAGTGTATAAGTGCATAATGTATACAGCATCATTTGGGATGCAACTACAGGCTTTATGCTTCAGTTCCTTGTTAGCATTAAAGTCAAATAAAGGTGAGTTCTCATTCTCTCTCTCAGCAGCACCCATCAATGACATCATTCTTCACCGGGCACATTTAAGGGCCCCACCGCGGCACTGTGCCATTTTCTAAACATCATGAGCAGAGAGCAGAGGAGCGCGTTAGAGAGAGAGAGCGTGCAGTCTGCGGTGGATCAGCATTCTGCTCAAGCCGTCCGATTCCCCGCGCCGGCCCCATTTGCTGGCAGTGACAGATATTCTGCTGCTCCAGAGGGCCCGGTTCATTTTGCCCCGCTTGTTTTCAGTGTGCTCCTGCCTCATTGTTTCTGAACCCAGACAGAAGTGAGCAGTACAGAATATACATTTTCACAGTCTATTGGCATGCTGCAAACACAGGTGGGACTCTCTCTGCTGAGGGGAGAAATGAGGATGGACAGAAGGAGAAAAGCCACGTTCACACACAGCAGCTGGATATGGTTGTCAGTCATGTGTTTGAGAGTCCTTAATACGGTTCCGTTCACACACAGTTCAGTTATTTACAGGAGTGACAACAGCATTCTATCCTGGAACAAACACCCATACATTTTCAGGGCTCACAACCACATTCTCTAAAAAACCTGCACTGAACGGAACCGGACTGGACAGGTAGTTGTCCGTCACGTCATACAGTTCGAGAGAGCCGCTCTGCGCTGCAAAAACGTGCGTCTACTGTGTGTTGTGTGTTTTCATGTATGGTTTCGGTAACTTATAGAGATGGAGAAATGAGCTGTGTGTCGTCGGAAGGTTTTAGATCCAGTCACTGTTCTCCACCAGATCTGCTCCTGTAGGTTTTGTCCTCTACGTGTGACACAAATGCCCTGTTTTCCAGTTTTGTGGCTGTCGCCTTCTTTGATATTGATATTACTTTGGTCACTGTCTCGCTATGGTTTCTTGTCAGAGAATACGGGTTGACTCCCGTTGCACATTCATACAAACAGTATCCCGATGCAACTGCAAACTGCTGTGTAAATAGGACATTTCGAGACTCACCTGTAAGTAAATTTGGTTGTCAATCCCAAAAACTGATAGTGAACGTAGCCAGAAAGGTTGAAAACAGACCAGAAAAGAATAGACAAGCAAGACATGTGACTGTCAGAACCGAAGTTTACCATCAGAGAGAGGCAAATACATTAAAGGTATAATGAAAACATAATCAATATGTTTTTATCACAATTAATTTAGCCCTAAAAGATTTTTTTGATGTAAAATTCCTACATACTTGTGTTTATATTTGAGTGTATTTTGTGCATATTTAAATGTATAAAATTGTGCTAATGTGTATAAGCAGAAAAGAAACACCTCCCAGATAGCAACATTGAGTCGGCCTAGATCCGGACTGAACCTGACACGCGTGGAATGATAATCTGGCCCACACACCGCTTTTAAAGGAACACTTCACCCATTTCAACATTAATCTTTATTGAAAGTGGGTCATATATGTAGTCGACATGTAAAAGAAATTTTGAATTTGGTGCCCTCTTGACCGAGAAAAGACAGAAAATAACTTTAGGGCGCATTTGTATGAAAGACAACAACTCCCACAATGCACCACATTGCACAGCTCCGCAAGCCACTCCCACTACTCCAGAACAGCGCAAACATCAGATAAATCACTCGTCTACAAGGCTAACGTGAGCTGCCACCAGAGTTAGAAATTCATTTCACACAAAATGTATAGTTAGTTGGCTGTGGCGAGCAGGACGAGGGACGTGAGAGCGGCGCGAGGCCGGTGGCGTGAGTGATAATGATCGACATCTGTAAGACGCACCGGTCTCTCTCGCGTCTCTCACCGAGGAGCGGACGCATAAAACGAGGAGCGACGACAGTCCAGATCGAGAGAGGAACAGGCCTGATTTTATGGTGTGTTTTGTTTCTGTTGTGTGTGGCCAGCAGTGAGGGGCTGCTGGCTTATACTTTTGTTTTGTATTTGTTTATTTTACTATTAAAATGTTTAAATGTTCGCCGATTCCCGTCTCATTCTTCCCACAACAACGAACCCCGTTACATTGGCAAACTCATTAGCGAATTACTCCTCGTTTGTATTTCTTTCTATATGGTGAATTATTGCATGATACCTGTATGTTCCAGTCAGAACAAATGCGGTGCGACACTAGGATTGTTCACATCACAACACAAACGTCCGTGTGCTCGTCTGATCCAGAGATTTCGTCCAGGAGAAATTGCGATCGTTGAAATTCTCTGCAGCAGATGGACTCTGTCCGTAGCGCACAGCGAGAGCACACGCACCAGCAGCCCGCCTCAGCTCGAGCCAGTCCGGGCTCCTCGTCCGCTTCAGTCCGCCTCAGCGCGAGCCAGTCCGGGCTCCTGTGCTCCTCCTCAGCCTCAGCTGCTCTTCACTATACTGCGGCTCGTAAAGATAGCCACGAACACCGGATTCGAGCAGCAGAATTTCAAAATCCTCTTCTTCCATATCATGTTTAGTTTCTTCCGTCATTGTCGTAACTTCCTATCTCCACAGCGCTTGTCAGCTTAGCTTCCAAACAAGATGGCTGATATTGCTTTCTGTATCTGCAAGTGAAGTCCCACCCACTGATCTGTAATAGGTCTGTAGCGTGAGTGAGTCCCACGCCCTGAATAAATGATGAGCTTGTGTTTGTAGTCTCTACACTTTTCAATGAAATGGGACTTCCTGCTTTTTATGACGCAAAATGACGATTTTTACGTCATAAAAAGCAGGAAGTAAAACACTTAAATCCTTATTTCTCCCATCTCAGGGAAAAATAAAGGAAAAATCCACGATCATTACAATATATGACTGGGTTTCTAACAATACAAAGCTTAATGCAAATGGGTGAAGTGTTCCTTTAAAGGGATAGTTCACTTTGAAATTAATTTTTGGTATGTTTTAGCTTACCTCAAGGGCATCCAAGATGTAGGTGTCTTTGTTTCCGCAGTAGTTTCAATTTTGATATTTTTAAGTCAAACCGTTCTTGTCTGTCAGTCATATAATGTAGGTCTATGGTCACCACCTCAAAGAGCATGCACAGAGAAGTCCAAATTGAACATGATTTAATGACTGGTAAATGTAAGTACACATTGATGGCCTAAGACACGAAACGAGCGGTTTGTGTGAGAAAACGAACAGTATTTATATCGTTTTTACCTCTTGTAACCACAGCCACGTCCAAGTGATCTGAGGGCGCGGGCGCTTCGGTCTGCGCAAGCGCCGGAAGTGATCTCTCGCGCGTGTACGTCACTGTCAGGTTGAGTGCAGGTAGCTGAAGACGAGGATGCAGGAATGTCAAAGTAGTTGATTTATTTACACAATTAACTTTAGGAACATACAAGAACAAAATAACAAACTCCAGGAATTCAGGGTAAACACAACCATACATTGACGATGACCAACAAACACTGAGGGAAAACACAGGGCTTAAATGAACAGGGAATAATAGGATAATTAACTGAACACAGGTGAAGGGAATTACTAATCAGACAGAGCGGGAAAACTAACAGGACTGAACCAAAATCACAAAAGACGGGGGAAACAAGATCTCAAAACTGAACTAATAACAGGACTAAACCAAAATCACAAATACAGGGGGAAACCAGATTACAAAACAGAACTTAAACACATAGAAATATGACAGTCACTCATTGTTTACACTGAGATTTCGGAAGTGTTACCTTTCACTGTGAAGATCTAAACATATTTAGATATACAGGAAATCGCAATGGAAGACGATTTCGATATATCAACAGACAACGTTGAATTTTTTTCACAACCATATTTATTTCAACCAGAATACTTCCAGCGCTTTCCGGCGCTTGCGCAGACCGAAGCGCCCGCGCCCTCAGATCACTTGGACGTGGCTGTGTTTACAAGAGGTAAAAAAACTATATAAATACTGTTCGTTTTCTCACACAAACCGCTCGTTTCGTGTCTTAGGCCATCAATGTGTACTTACATTTACCAGTCATTAAATCATGTTTAATTTGGCCTTCTCTGTGCATGCTCTTTGAGGTGGTGACCATAGACCTGCATTATATGACTGACAGACAAGAACGGTTTGACTTAAAAATATCAAAATTGAAACTACTGCGGAAACAAAGACACCTGCATCTTGGATGCCCTTGAGGTAAGCTAAAACATACCAAAAATTAATTTCAAAGTGAACTATCCCTTTAAATGATAACACTTTAAATGGTTAAATGGTCCGCACTTTGGCGGACCACTCCTATTTGCCAGAACTGGGCCACAGCAGGCCATATAGCAATGCCGCATCATATCTGTCAAGATCTCATAGCAGAGGATGATTTGACAAATCCAAAACAGCATTACCACCTTCACTTATTACAAACCACTTTGCCTTTATTTCTTTGTTATAACAGCGCCAAAATATTTTTTATTTACCATTGTGGTGATTAGTGGTTTCTTTAGTTGGGCTCTTGACCCTTTACGCATTACATTTCTTTTTTTTCTTTTTTTTCTGGATACTGTAACTGTGTTTATAAAACATATTTACAGTCACAAAAGAAATGTGATCAGGTAATGGTGGCTAATACAGATGGCAATTATTCATCATGAAGCGGCCTGATTCACTGATTTCATCTGAAGTCGCACAATTCCCTACTATATAGTAGACGAAAAACAGTATGTGACAAAAGAAGTATGTCCGAATTCACTGTATAGAAACTTAGGCAAAAAGTACCCGGATGACCTACTACTTCTGGCGAGATTCTGAAGTGTGCATAAGACACTTTACTGTCCCATGAGGCCACGGGAGAGGATTTGTGATTGACAGTGAAGCAACGCAATTGATGACAAAATGGCGAATGTAGCATGTCCTGATTACATTCACCTATACACATTCTATAGGCCTAAAACTTACTTTTTTTTAGCAGTCGCGAAGTAATTACTTATTCAAAATAACTTAAATATCTACTCAAGGGAGTATGCGATTTCAGACGCAGCCTAAGTTTGTTGGGTAGCAGCCTCTCTCCTGTTTCTTTCAATATCTATTTCTGTAACAACATACAAGTGCCTTTAATAGAACACTATTGCAATTGTTGAAAGAGAATTAACTTCAAGAACCCAACTAAAGCAAACACTAATCTGGTGTCTTCAAATGAAACTCAATAACATTATCTAAAGCTAAACCTCTGTTCGTTCTCAATAAGAACTTAGACGCATGACAGAAATAAAGCCAAACTGGTTTGTAATAAGTTTGAAGTAAATAATAATGCTGTTTTTGGTGTGGTTTAGTCATCCTCTGCTGCAGATCTTCAGAGATTTAATGTTCTTTTATTTGCAGTTGGCTGTGGCTGGTTGAAGTTGTTGTGTTTCTGCTCATCTCTTTTTTCTGTTCTTATCTTTCCTTCAGTGATTCTGATTGTTGCTTGTTAAGGCTGAGATTACTCTGTAATATAAACAGATTTTGTGGCACAGATAAGGTCCGGGTCTGATTTATTTGCTTTTTTTTAGCTCTAAGACATGGCAGGTCATAGAACAGTTGATACTCTTCCTCTTCCTCCAACATGAGAAGACGCCCAGTGTCATCACTTCCACTCCTAACCCAAATACAGTCCAGGACAGTCCAGAAACCCTCCTCAGCTGCAACCCACAGCCCCCCACCTTCTTTCTTTCTTTCTTTCTCTCTTTCTCTCTTTCTCTCTCTCTCTCTCCAAAGTCAAAAGAGCCTGTGAGTGTAAGTATTTAGAGAGTAACAGCATGTTTACATCAGTGTGATATGTAGGATTAATGTGCAGATTAAAGGAGTCAGGGAGGAATGCTAATACTGTTGTAGAGGGAAAACACAGTAAAGCACTACAGTCATGCATTGAGAGGGGGTTCAGCGTTGCAGATTCAACGTTCATACTTACAATTAGAAAATTTCTCACAATAACAGCCTGATTGTCATGACATGTAGTCTGATAATATCCAGATAATGCAATATATAATAATCAATTTTATGGTTCAGGTACAGGTAATACTCTTATACATTAGCCTACTAATTAAATAACTTATTTTTGATTGGCAGATTATAATATCTTAATTTAAAATTTAATAGATATTAAGCTATATTCGTATATCTTATATTATATTAAAATAAATAATTGGGATTAAGTATTTACATTTTGAGGAAAGATTTTTAATTCTAAGTATGCCAGTAAAACAATATATAATAATAATAATATATAGCCTATTTAAAAAAAAAAAAATTTATTTGGAAAGACATTATTTGAATACTATCTCTTTAAAGGTGCGTTAAAAAACGACTGAAAGATAAAGAAGACTTTTACAAGGATAAAGAGTCGGTTAGTGGTGTGATGACTGATCGTGATCAGACTGCATCTCTGTCTCCCCCCTGCGGCTAAAAACAGCACTGCTCTTACAAAAAAGCAGTACCATCGTACTGTAATGTTATGATATCAGAAGATAATATCAATGCTACTTTAATAAATACCATCTTGAACAACACCCTAAAATCAGGTGTCCAAGAATTGACAAAGGCCATGGTACAATTACCAAAGAAGTCTATGTTTGCAACCAATCAAATGAGAAACACTGCCATGTTTTCATAGTGCCACTTATAGTTATCTCTGCACATTACACTGAAAAAATGACAAGATGCACCTTTAACAGTTGCCATATTTATTCACCCCATTTATATTTGTCCCACTATCCATTAAAGTGATTTGTACACTGTATTTTAAGTTGCTAAAAAATATAGAAGTGTGTTCTCTGAATGGTCTGTGTCATTGTCTCTGATGCTTGAGTCATTCATCTCATCCGCGTTTGACCGTCTCCTCGCCTGACCTTCGCCTGCTGTAATCAGAAGCCAATGGCAGCAAGCAGTTAGTTCGCCTTGGCAAAGACTGTGAATCCTGACCTCTGTTGGATGGATTGCCTCCCATTCTGTTATACAAGCATAACTCACAGGGTATGTTTGGTTACAAGCCTGTCAAGGGCCACTGGAAATCAGGGTCAGATGTTGCCACGCTGATATCTCTTCTAGAAGGACTGAATAGTAATTTATTAACAAATATACTGTAGAACAGTGTTTCTCAACCGGTAGGTCTTAATTCAAAACTCTGTTGCAGGTTGGTTGATGGGATTGTGGACAGCAGGGGGGGGAAAACAATGCTAAATGCAAATGTTTAAAGGGGTCATATAATGCCATTTTTGTACAAGCTAGTATGATTCTTTAGGGTCTAAATTAAAAGTTTGTAATATACTTTAATTAAAAATTCTCATTAGTATTGTAAGAAAACACTTATTTTACCTGGTCAAAAACAGCTCTGTTTTCAGCACGCCATTTCAGTGCATATGACTTTAAATGATAATGAGCTTTGCTCACCCCGCCTCTCTGTTCTGTGCGTACACCGTTTGTAACACAATAACCATAACGCGTTGTTCAGTATAAACGTGGGATTATGAATTATATTGAGAACATCATACATAGAAAACATGCCGTAATGTACCCTAAGTGTAAACCGTGAAGCGTGCAGCTAGCGATTTGCAAAGATTAATATAAATATTAATATAAAGTTTAATAAAACGTTACACTCACTTCAGTTGTTCTAGAGGTTCAGCAGGAACACGAATATCTGGTACCGATCCTTTTTTCATGAGCAGCTTCTTAGCAAAACCAGCTCATACTGACCCTCCTTATAAAGCAGTCTGGTGTGTGAAATGATTCGCGCAAACATGAAAGCATTGACGTTGCTCGTGGGGAATATTCCCTTCGAAAACAAACTCAGCCACTGCGTCTTCAGCGGTTCGGATTTAGGAACATTAAAATGACTGCTGCGTTCGTTATTACACCCAAGAACAGAACAACACAATCGCTTAGACGCCATTCTGCTCATAGACAGTGCTCCAGCATATCAACAATGACCCTAACAATGACAATGCCCTAGGATCGTCATCTAACTTAAAGGGTACCCTAAAACGTCGGATGTTGACGTATGGTCAAAAGCGTCAGACAGATGACGTCTTGGGATGAGACTGTGTTAGCTCAATTTGAGGCAGGGGAAAACATATAAGGAGATTAAAACAAAAACACTGGATGGATTTTTATCATTATATGATGGTTGTGTACAGACACTGCCAACACACATTTCAGTACAATCAACTTGTAAAAGTGCATGTACCATTATATGACCCCTTTAAATGCAGCTGATCATATGCATGCATAATAGCAAAATAAACTCAGTTTTACAGTGTTAAAAGTTTTGTTGTTGACGTCAAAGATTGCGCATCCAGTCAAACTCAGCAGTATTGTGGCACAAATTCATCCTTCACTTGAAAAACTCATATTCAAAGTTCATATTTATTTAGAATTACAAAAGTTCTCGATTGCCATGACATGTGACGTGCAAAGTCTGATTCTTCCTAGGTGTAAAGTATATACTATAAGTAAGCAATTTTAAAATTATATATATATATATATATATATATATACATACATACATACATATATATGAAAGATTATCCTATTTTTAATCCTGTGTTCTTGTGAAATAGAGCATAAAGTGCAAAAAAAAAAAAAAAACATCACAATTATAATGTGTGATCCTGCATGTCCACTTAGAATTATCCATTACTGTATTTCTCCTGCCAAGGATGATAATATTGACGTCTTATTGTCTCATGCTGTCTGTTATCCATCCTCTGTTATAGGCTTGGAAGGCAGACAAAAGAATCACGTCAAGTAATTTTAGTGAATGTGGGAGGGGGAAAGTCTTTGTGGAGTATAATAAGTGTTCTGGCTCCCATTGTGTGAAGCATCTGCACCACCTAAAAATAGCGTGCAGTTTCACGGTCGCATTTGTGCCAGCGCCGCAGCACCTCCAGGTCATGGCTATCTGTCTGAGACATACGGGACAACAGAGAAAACACTAATTACAGCTCCCTGTGATGTCTTCCAAGCACTTGACCATAAGGAAAGTAGGACAGATGCAAAGAAAAGTCATTGCACATGAATAAAGATGCTCTGATAACGACAGAAAATGTTTCACTTTCTGAGGGCCAAACATATGGAGTCCTTGCAAAAGACACTGCTTTAGGTAACTTACAGGTACCTGATCTGTTCAGATTACTGATAGTGCTGATTGAAGCTGCTTGTTTTGCGCCGGTGGCAGAAGCAAGGCAGGTTATTTATGTTTATATGAGGCAGCTTCTCAGAATCCACTCGTCAGGGACAGCACTGTAAACAACACCAGTCAAATACAAGGCCCTGCAATATCACACACACTTACAGACAGTCAGGCAAGACTTCAAACAACACATAAATCACTGGAAAATTAGCATACATGCTTTTAAACTTTAACTTCCAAATGAGACAAATGTTCAGAGAAAGTGTGCACATTCCTGCAAAGTTAGCTGAGATCAGATAAGGCCTGGTTTACACATATAAGCAGGGGTGCACATAACTGGTGCGCAAGTGCGCATGCGTGGTAAAAAATAAACGATGCGCAGTTTGCACCAGAAAACGTGGAGGGATGCGGTTTTGAGTAGGCTACCAACATTTTCGGGGACAGGGACACGTTGTTTACTTAGGATTTTTCTCCATCTCTGGTAAGATAGCAATCATGATGATGTTCATTAATTATTAGGGATGCAACTGTTCGCAATTGAACCGTACGGACCATGCCCCAGTTCGGCAAACGCACACATGAGATTCGAGGATTAACTGCTAAGTTTAACCATCATAGAGTGAAAATTTATCATTTGGAAGCGTTTTGTCTTGCCAATTTACACATTTAAGCAGTTTTAAACGCGAAAGAAGAGGCGAAAATCGGGACTCGCGCGCTGTTATCTGTGCGCACAGTATGGAACGCGATCGGGGCCAATAGTCTTTTTACGAAACGCGTGAAATTTGGCCGCATCAACACGCACTGTTTGTTCGCGTTAACGCGGCAGAAAACACAGTAGCCAATGAAATTGCTGTATTTGAGACTATATTTGCATACGTGACGCGCTGGTACGTATGTCTCTCGTTGGTATATACGTATACAAACATCAGAAGTCATGTTTATTAATGAAGGATGTCGTAATAGTATACTGGTCTGCACGTAAGCAAACATCAGACGTTGTAATTGTTCACGAGGGATAATGCATGGGTACGTAGTGTGTGATGTCAGCCTTGTCATGATTTGTCATGGCCTTTTCTTTTTTAGGTTCATCTAGCGGCAATAATCATTAAATGCCATTTTATGTTATTTTTCCCCACAAAAGGAGACACTTAATGCGTGATCTATTATATGTTTTAACTGGCCATTGCATGCATGTAACTGTTTTTTGTATTTAAGTGAAATAATATGAAAAATATGTTTATTTACTATTAAAATGATTGATTAAATCCAGGAACTTAGGTAAATAAACTGCATTATTGTAATGATATCTATATTTTAAACACAATCAACTGATATAAGAGTTCTGGGGGGAAAACGGGAAGTGTTTAAAGGTTAAATATTAACCCTCTACACTGTAGAGGGTCAATATTTAACCTTTAAACAGCACAGCCCTTAGCCCATGTTCAGTATTTTTTTTTTTTAAAGGGACACTATGCAGCTTTTTTAGCTTAACTGAACAGCTTCAGAGTTATTGAAATGGTTATATAACTTCTTTCGGGTTGAATGGTGGGCGTCTCGACCCCCCCTGGTGCCTGTGAGCGCAAAAATCTCACTTGCAACTTCGGTGCGGCGGGCCGCGTCAGGAAGTATCGCGTGATATCAGCTCTCGCGATGTAACATATTCCTTTACGGCAACTCACACATACACACAGGAACAAGGTATAGATGGATGGAGTTTGTCACACTATCGTCATGGCTGAGCCGGCATATAAGATGCAGAAAGCTAGGAAAGCATTGTCGGAGGAACAGAGAAAGAGGAAACGGCAGACTGACCGAGCGAGGAGTCGGGCACGAGCATAGGCGTAATTTGCAGGTGTGTTATGTCCCCATTGAAACTTCTCGCGGCACGGATGTACCATTACAAACAAATAAAACATCTCCAGGTAACTCTAGTAGAGCATTCATTTCGTTCGTTTGTTAAATAAGAGGCGATCTGAAATGTGTTATTTTTTTAATCAAGTGACCAAAGTGCTCGTTGCCTCTGCGATCAGTGGTGCAGATAAGTTACAGTGTTCTGTTGTGACGCGCGCCTGAATCCGTTGCGGGGACTGAGAGACTCTCTATATTTTGTTATGGTGAAATCACAAAATCTAATGCACAAAAAACATATCCCTGCTTGAAATACAACCACTAATAAACAATCGGTTTTGATGAGGAAAATAAACTATACTACTAGTACCGATTAGAACCCAGAACCTCTGACACACTTGGCAAAAGTTCTGCCTCTGGACCATTAAAATTGTCGGATCTATGTATTTAATCACGTGAAAATTCTCACCACTAACAACATATATTATATCTCATTAAACGACAAATTAAACACAATGTACTATTGTATACTGTGAGTGGTATTTACGACAGTAACGTTAAATTCAAGTACTCCACAGTAACTCTAGGGGTCGCTGTTTGACAAAAACGGGATTTCTGCATAATGCCCCTTTAAATTATTGCAACCAATTAGAATGTTTGAAAAAGTCCAATAAGGTTTGGGAGTCACTATCAAGCACCATTTGAAGGTGGGACGTTATTTTTTGACACATGGTCACAGGAGCATATGATGTGAGAAGAAAGCAAGATTATTTGCTTTAGTAATCTTATTTAAATTGACACAAACTGAAATTAATGTTGCATTTAAATGGCAGTGTTTCCCAAATTAACACAAGAGCTGTTAGTTTTGAATGGTGTGTGTAATGTAGAGAAATGTGTTTAGAGTTTTGCAAAAAGTTTGAATGATTTCACAGAGTGAGCCTCAAATTCGACTTTTAGTGTCTTAGCAATTTGAAAAAACTGTAAAACAAACTGTGACAGAGGTATATGGAATGAACCAAGAAAATCTTAAAGTTGCCTGGAACTGAGAAGCATGAATGGAAGCAACAAAAAAGACTGCAATAAAAAAAAACAAGAGACAATTATTTTAATGCAAGCATATATATATATATATATATATATATATATATATATATATATATATATATATATACATATAGGCCTATTGCACACATCAGCTTTGAAATAAAAGTAAATAAATCTGGAAATCTGTTTGTTAGTAATGTACTTAATCTTTTTTTTTAAAACATTATTAAGTAGATTAAGGCCTACTCCTGTCTTAATATAAACCCTGTCTGGGAAACCGCCCCTAAAGGTTTAACAAAGTTATTCTTGCCACTATAACTTATGGCTTCCTAAAGACAAGTTTATGGGTAAATAAAATATTAATAATAAAAATATAATGAATATCAAAACACATTTAACAATGTAGTAATTTTATTATAGCACTCATCAGCCTGCAGCAGCCAAGATGATGTTCAATACAGACAGAACAGCAGAAACAAACTATACAACCAAACACCAAATTACAAAACATTATTATGTGAAAGTGAATAAAGTTATGCATGTACGTGTGAGAGTGTGTGTGTATTTAGTTACAAATATGTGCTGTGTAAGTTAGCCTGTAATACTTTTGGAGATTATAACTTAAAACAAAAACAAATAATAACCCATATAGATAAATTATAATAATTGTATAATATGGATAATTAGCACTTAATATACATAACATTACTTTACTCTAGCACAGTAGTCAGTAAAGCAATGCTACAATAAACTAAAGGATTAATAAGGTACATCTAAATGTAAGTCTGCTTTTAAAAAATATTACACTTCAATACGTACAGAATGTGCGCGTTAAGAAACACGTTCAAATTGGTCGTCTCCACACGGTAAAACTGTATGGAACAAACTGACGCCTTAACACGACCAGAATGAGCGTGTCTACGCGTTCAAAAGGAACACGTACAAAATTGCCGCGTTAACGCGGACAAACAGTGCGTGTTGACGCGGTCAAATTTCACGCGTTTTGTTTTAAAGACTATTGGCCCCGATCGCGTTCCATAGTACAGCCACACACACCCAGAGAGAGAGAGAGAGAGAGAGAGAGAGAGAGAGAGAGAGAGAGAGAGAGAGAGAGAGAGAGAGAGAGAGAGAGAGAGAGAGAGAGAGAGAGAGAGAGAGAGAGAGAGAGAGAGAGAGAGAGAGAGAGAGAGAGAGAGAGAGAGAGAGAGAGACTTTTGACTTTTAAAACCCTTTTGCTCAAAACAATTTAAGGGTTAAAAATAGAAAATATAAACAAAATACATTTACAAACAATTAAACGAATCAAACTCATTATTTTACCAATTAAAAACTAAACTTCCGTATTCACTCACAGACGCCTCTCTCACACCCCATCTCCATAAAAAAAGCAACATTATCAGTATATTGACAGTTTGTAGGCTATAGGCTACTCAATGATCCCTCTGGTTTCTCTTAACGACTTACACACAGCTATACCATATCAACATCCTGTCCTGCATTTTTACAATGACTGAAAATGGCTAGCTAGCTTAACACATTGTTTTTGCCACGACCTTCTATATTGATATCATAAAATTAACAAAATATTGTTAGGCTATATGAAAAGCCCAATTTTGTGTAAGAGAACTTCTGTAGTCTCACCCATTCATCGCTGTTTGTGATTTTGTGGGGTTTGGGGTGGCAGAAAGGGTGGTTCTCAATACAACCTACAGCCACTATCTGACCCTGCATAAAAAGAGCATGGCTAAATGTGATTGTGCAATTCCTTTCTTGCTGTTTTGCACAATGAGACTTATGCATCGCAGTCATTTACAAATAGAAATCACGTTTTCGTTAAGTCTATTGTTATTGTTGTGAAAAGAACGTTGTTCGAACATAAAAATAATCAAAACAATTTAAAAAAAATGATGGTTTAGTGGGGAAGTATTGCCATCTAGCGGCCACACGCTACTTTTGAGAGGTTTATGTTGAATATTTTACAAGAGTATTTAGCGGCCCCTAGTGTCATCTATGGGACTTATTAAACATTTAAAGACTGGTTTAACAATATAATTTTATTTTATAGAACATTAGCATGTGTCTATATTTCTATTGGACAAGAAAACATTCCAAGAGTGCTGGTAGACACTACGGGCTCATTCCGACAGTTTGATAGATTCAATGTCTCCCATGAAACAATACTGCATATTTGGCTTAAAATGTTTATCAACTTTCATGCCACGTGGTTTTCCATGCATAAATCTAAATCATAATGATTAGTACCTAAGAACAATGACAAATAAATAAATACAATTTTGCACTTGACAAATTCCCATACCCCAATCATATTTTCTCAACTTTTCTTAAGTGAAATAAAGGTTATATATATATTTCTAAATTAGAATTTTGAGTATTAGTATATACATTTACTTATTCTCTTTGACAATTTATTGTGATACATATATTTTTTTAAATGTGTAAAACAGTTACATTAGTTTGTCCTTTAAACTCCAGTCCACCCTGTTACATTGGTGCTAATTGCCTTTTAAAATCTTAAGTATTATGCCCTTAAATCTGGCTAGAAGTGACATCATTTCCTTAGAGGGAAAGCAACTCCAAGAAAAAAAGTATTAGTCATAAACCTTTATCTCTTTTTATCATTTTAGTAGTCTTATCCAATAACGTAAAACTTAACATGTCCACCCTGTTGTGTGAATTTGTACTGGGCATGAAAATGTTTCTACATTTTAAAACAGATTTTATATTAAAATTCCTCCTAAATGTTAATCTTCTGCTAGTATGTTGTTCTTTCCAAGCAAGTAATGGGCTTTATAAGCTTGAAATGACCACCCTGTTAAAGTCTACCCTGTTGCACTTTGCATTGTAAATATGTCATGTACCAGGGCTGACGAATATCCTATAAATTCCTATGGAATATTTTATCTGAATGATGTTATACTTGAGCTTGAGGCCTGCGCTTGACCAGTGCGTTTGCTGATCGACAGACATGTTCTCCCTCTGACAAGGCTAAAGAATAACTGAATTTTTAACATTGTTTTCAATGATCCTGCTCAGTTCAAAATCCACCAAACTAAAGGAATGACCCAATTACATAATTTGAACTAAAAAATATCCATTTTATATTTTAGCTTATTTTAGTTTTTATTTATGACAATAATTTGTACATTGGAACGTACTGAGCACAAATATGATGAATAATATTATTCTTAAAATACAAAGACTAGTTTACAAAGACAAATCAGTCCAATCTTCCGGTCTTAAGATAAGGGTGTGTACTTTTACTGGTAATATAATAATTAAATAAATAATATATAAAAAACATGATAAAATAAATAATTTGTTAAATATTTGTTTTTTTTTTACCTATCTTTATATTAGTTTTTTTAGCTATACATGTGTATACACATGTTAGCTATACATATATCGTTTATTTTTTACAAAATAGTAACAAAATGTATTTATTTATTTAATTGTTTAATTATTATAGGCTATAACAAATGTATATTTGTATGTATATAATGTATGTTTTAAATGGGTGTATTTTGCCCCTTTGAGATTGATGAAGTTGTGTTTTATAGCACGATCAACACAAGATGGCACTAAAGAGAGCAGCTCATGCTCATTGCTAGTCCAAAGAGACGAAACAAAACACATCCAAACACCAAACATTCTTTGCTGGGAGTGGCTGATTCATCCTTTACCCAGTATATTTCCAAACCACATGTTACTACATGACCTGCATCATTTCACAGAGCATAAACAAACTGGGTTAATAAGGGATTTGTGTGAACAATGTGAGAGAGCATTTACCTTGAAATATTTTATTACTTAATGAACAATCCTATTGTTCGCATTCGCATGCCATTGAAATTCCATATGAGCAATTTCTTTGAAATTGTATAACTTTATTTATTATAATACTACGCCTTTTGAGAGTATGAGAAAAAACTGTCAGTTTCAACTTACCAAACAACAAAACGAAAGTGTCAGAAGTTGCTCTTCTGCATTACAACCCACAACTTGCACACACACACGTTTACACAACACACACATGCTTGCACATGTCAAAAGAGGAACAGGTGTGTTGTACGTGAGACATGTGCGTGTACGCCTCAAGGCAGGAAGAAGACCCCTCTCATTCATTAGTGTACATGTTTAGCTTACTCTGTACTCATGTCAGTGAGAGAGTAACAGAGAACACCATCATCCGATGACCGAACACGTTACTGTCCTGTCCTGTCCTGCCCTGCCCTGCCCTGTTAGGGCCTCTTTATGACAACATGAGGGATATACTGTCCTCTGTGGTTGAATTTAAACTCACCATGTTTAATTTACCTTTCATTTCAAATCAGGGTACTTGATGTAATTAAACTCTTGAACTGACATGCAAAAACTTGGATGCATTCTAAAAACGTGGCACTCAAATTTCGCAGCCAAGTGAACAGACTTTTCTTTAAAGGGACTTTGGCTTTGTCACACAAACGTAATGAATTAAGGGTACATTTACTCAACAACAACGTAGTAAAAAATTTAAAAGTTTTGTACTGAAGACAATGTTGTCAAAACGATCCCCGTTTACACAGATCTGCGAAAATGACCAAAAAATGCTGTATTATGCATGACAGGCCAGTAGTTGGCGATGTCACTTTGGAACACTACGTGCATAATGGGCCCTATTTTAAGGATCTAAGCGCATGGTCTAAAGCGCAGGGCGCAAGTGCCCTCAGGGCGTGTCCGAATCCGCTTTTCCTAGTTTAACGACGGGAAAAATGGTCAGCGCGCGCAGCGCATGGTCTAAAAGGGTTGTCCCTATTCTCTAATTGAGTAATGGGTGTGTTTTGGGCATAACGTGCAGAAAACAATCAGTGTAATTTCCAATTCCCTTTAAAAGCCAGTTGCGCTCTTTAAATAACAAAAAAATAATATTGCGGCATTGACTTTAGACCAGGTTTCTGTTGGTCAATGGCGCAGTCTATTTCAGTTGCCTCAAAATAGCAACGCGCCGCCAACAATGCGCCCTGAACCCACCTCATTTTTAGACCAGCAAGCCCATGATCGAACAAATGGGCGCAAATGCATTTGCTATTTAAACAACGTGGCGCAGGACGTGAAAATGATAACTGCGTCAGGCTGAAACTAGCAAAACACTCTTGCATAGCGCTTGGCGCTGCATTGCGTCGTTTTCAACTAAAACTTTGTTCCCTATGCTATGTCCATACAATTTCAAGTCTGAAAATGCATGACTCACATTAGCTTTGAGGCTCAAATCTCAATTTGATATGGGAAACAGAAGCGGGAATATCTCCTTTTGTGTTCTTAAGACGAAACACAACAACATGGTTTTCGAACATTAATTTTAACGTGATTTTTGGGTGACCTGTTCCTTTAAACTAGCTAAAGTGGTAGAGTTAATAAAGAATATGCTACAAAATATAGCATATATTAACGTTCCTCCAGTGTTGTCTGATTTTATGAGTTTACTCTGAATTATGGTGTTCATAATGGAGACTCAATCTCTAACCTGACAGTAGTTTACTTGTCATAGTTGTATAGCAGTTCTAAGAATAGCCCCCATATTTCCACACTGACCTCTGTCAATAATTGTGCCACTCCACAGTACACGTTTTGCTATTTACTTCACGTTGTGATTGTTCTGGCATGAGCTCAGCTGTGTGAGCGGGTGAAAGTTCGTGCGTATGGCGCGAGCTGTAGACTAGAACCGCACCAACAAGTTCGTAACGAACTCCTTTTATTTTTTATTCAGACTCATGGTCCATTCATACAAATAAAATAAAAATACAATAATACAAATACAAATACACAACACAAAGTTACAAATGACTCGTTTTTAAAAGAACTGTCTGCTGATTGCAGCGCTTCCAAACAGCCGACAGCCCCACTGGGTATTCGGAATGGAAATCCAGTGAAAGTCAAAAAAAGAGAGGGAGGGGGAGTACGCTGTTGTAAACATAGCCATTAGAGCTCGCGCGTGTTGGCTGAAGCTCAAGAGCCGAGGGCAGCCAGTGCAGCTCAAACACGTGCTCGTGCTGTTCACAACACAAACACGGTCTTATTGCACGGGGGAGGGGCGCTGATTCTAGGAAATCATAACCGACTGAGACAAACTTACATGTGGCTCGGAGTAGACTATTTCAGCCTCCTTATTTTGAGCAATATGCAAGCTCATCATAGCTAGGCCTATATCACACGCACACCCTATCTACACATCTACACCAGGCAGTCATATCTATTTCTAGACTGATGTCATGAAGGACGTAAACACTTGTTTGTTAAGGGGAATCTGCTCATAACGTCATTACATTTAAGGGTTAGTTCACCCAAAAATGAAAATTTCTTCCTTCCGTGAAACATAAAAGAAGATTAATTGATGTGTGATATTACAGGTGTTTTTTTAAAAGTCAAGCTATTGGAGAAAAAACATTTTGTGGCAAGAGAGAGATTCTTTTAAAAGCATTTTAACAGCATTAAAAGAAACATGATGCCCTATTTTGCAATTTGTCACTACTGTATTTGTATTGTACATGAACGAGAAGTATGAGCTGTTTCGTAAATCATAATAAATGCAACAGCAGGTATATCCAGTATTTTCAGAAGAGATTAGCAGGAAAAGAATGTATGCAGATTAATTATATCCATATTCCATGCATTAGGCGTGGAGCTGCAACATCTTAGGTTTCACCTTAATCTGAATAATGCATGTAGTTGTACACTACCATTCAAATGTTGTTTTTGAAAGAAGTCTATTATGCTCAGCGAGGCTGCATTTATTCGCAAAAACAGTAAAATTTTGAAATATTATTACAATTTAAAAGAACTGTTTTCTATTTTAATATATTTTTACATTTTATTTATTCTTGTGACGGCAAAGCTGAATTTTCAGCATCATTACTCCAGTCTTCAGTGTCACATGATCCTTCAGAAATCATTCTAATATGCTGATTTAGTTGTGCTCCTTAGTATTTTTGTGGAAACCATTTTTTATTTAGGATTCTTTGATGAATAGAAAGTCCAACAGAACAGCATTTATTATTATAAATGTCTTGACTGACACTTTTGATCAATTTAATGTGTCCTTGCCGAATAAAAGTAGTCCTATTAATTTCTTTAATGACCACAAACTTTTGAACGGCACTGTAAACCTGGTTGTATTTCCGCCTTCAGACTTTTGTGTTGCAAGTACTAAATTAATATAATGATTGTATTGCAGGTAATACATTAATACAATTAAAAAGAGTACAGTAAAAGCTTGCAACTCATGGCAGTCATCCTTCCAGTGCTGTTCCCACTGTAATCTCACGCTCTGATCAGGATGAGCCTCTCTAAAGTTAGACTGTATGAGGTTTACTATAGTCCCATGAGCAAGAAAAGTCTGTGTGCTGAAGGCTAATCCAGTACAGCCCAACCCCCATCTGTAACTGAGATCTCAGAGCACTCGTCTGAGGAGCTCGACACCAGGCAGCTACAGTAACACTCCTTTGATACAGGAGGAGCTTTCTGGAACAAATCTAATTGAGTGTTTTGTCTGAAGTCAGAATTGCTTTGAGTGTTTATTCAACTACCATTCATCCACCCCCACTATTCACACAGGTATACAATGAGTCAGGCAAATGCAACCTGACAAAGGCACTGTTCGGAGGCCCTTAAAACTTTGAGAGAGCTATGCGTTAGCATTCATATTCATCATAAAAGCTGCTGCTCAGTTGGCAGGACCCCACGGAAGTATGTGATTTGAAATCTGCCAACTTTTTTCATGATGGTCAATGTAAAAAGAAACATGTTGGCCTCCAAATTATGTACACTCTTAGAACAAAAGGTAGAACAGTTTAAAAATGTTAAAGAAACCTTTATGCCAAAAAGGATAAATGTCTTAACCGATTGCATTATACTTTTATGTTAATTTTTTTTTCAAATGGTAAACAGGGGTGAACAGAAATATTATTTTTTAAGTATAAAGAACAATATTTTTAAGCTCTGCATTAAACATCACAAACGGCTAAAAGTTTAGCATTTAGTCATATGCAATATCTAATAATAAGCATGTTACCACTTAATCTTAAAAATAACAAACTATTAATGTCCATACACTTATTTCTGGATATTAGATTATAGCTGGAATTTGCCGGAAGAATTGAGCAATAAAGCTTCTCCCTTAAGGACAGGGCAGTAAATCAGCAGGGAGAGGCTCTCTGTCTTTCACTGCCGTGTTTACGCATTCACTTGCTTATGGATTATCTCCTTGGTTACTTGGCCCTGATTTGTTGTATGCTTCCATTTAAAAACAAAGCACAGAACACTTAGAAATACCCAGTATCCCTCAAACCTTCATTTGAAACCAGACATTTCAAATCCTCAAACAGACAGAGGTCTTCCTTCCGCACTTCATGGATCTGTGTTAAGTTTTTCTGTTAACTGGCTTCTCCCACAACAAATAACCCATGATCCCCACCTATATAAACTTCAAGGACTAACTTATCCAAAAAAAAAAAAAGACAGGCCTGTTCTTCCTTTCTGAGAAACTAATCTAGCTAGGACAGTCCAAAAGAGACAGGGCAAGTTTTACAACTTTCATGATAGCATTGCATGGTGGAGGAGATTACAGCTTATTACCTCTCCATTCATATCACATCTTTTATTTAGATGTAGACTACAGGTTTTCAAACTTTTTGATAAGGTCCAGCAAACATAATGATAAAATAAAAAGCAATTTTTTTTGCACAAAGATCCATTTATACTGTAAAAAAAGGTGCAAATATACTCAATTAAATCATTTACTTTAATATTGTCACTGTATTGAAGCCAAAGCAAATTATTGAAATTTTATCTGGAAAATATTGACATTTTATGACATTTACTATTATTAGAGTAATATAAAATTGAAATCATACAGCACTTTTCACAATAAATATAATTTGAAAGTAGATTTAACTAAGTTTAATTAAAATATCTTTTGAAAATCTGTACATGTTATATAGATATTATTCTATTAAAGCAGATGAGATATTTTTTGCTTTATACACTGTAAAAAAATGCTATGATCAATGTTATGACATTGCTTTAACTCATCAAAATAAGTTAAGCAAATTGTAACTTTTTTTATAAGTTATAAGGCAGCATCTTTTTTACAGTTGCTTGTAGGTTTTTGCAACATGAACTGCAACCATCTTTTTAATTTCAATGTTTATGAATATAACAAAAGCACATAAATTACAAAAGACATTTTCTGAAGAAATGAAGTGTGCTTGTTCGTGCAAAAGTTGCTGCTGCAATAATATTTGCCAGGGTGTTTTTTTTTAAACGCCAAAGTCAAAAGAGCAAGTCTGGTATATTTCAGTTCCTCCCCAATGTCTATGGGATTCATTTGCTAAGTCTGATGCTTTGAAAAGTAAAACTGCACAATTTTAGATATCATTAGCACCAACAAAGATCTATAAGGTTAAGGTTTAACCGTAATATAAGCAGTAGTGAGTAAATAATCACTAATAATAGCATCAATCAATCTGTGACTGAACTCTATGCACATGATCAGACAACTATTTAAACATTTACTCTTACCACGGTAAACAAAAGTGTTTGAATAAAAAAGAATGACCTCTCAGACCTCTTTTATCACAAAGGCCACATATGGCACAGTGGGTTCTCGGTAAGGTGAATTCGGAGAAACTAGGTCCCTGTGGGCACACTGATGACTGAGACGGTGAGCAACGGCACACCAGTAGTCTGTGTTTGATACTTCAACAAAGGCAGTGTGTGCTTAACACTGTTCTCCTGCTGTGCGGTAAACTAGGAAAGCTGCTATGGATGTTCGGCCACAATCTGTGCACATACAATATCAAATGGTGAAACCAGATGCATAATCATTTGCTCAAACATCTGAATAATAGTTTAAATAGATGATACGACCCCTAGATTCACTGAAACTAAATAAATCAGATCGAACAGCTCTGGTCATAGAAATCATATAATTGAGTACATAATGTAACTTAAAAGTGACGTGCATTGTATATGATCAATAACACTCTCTTCCTTCTCTATCCACACACACCCCTTCCCTATAAGTGTTATGTAATACAGATTGCAAACACTGGTTGACCAAACCCCTCAGTGATCCTAAAGGGTGGGTAATGTGATATGCAAGTATGTTCTTCTTTTTTTGCAAACTGTCAGCAAAAATGATCAGATTTATACTTCATTTAAACATTGTTCATAAATGTAACTCATCTCATTAATAGCATATTCAGTGCAATGACCAAACAAAATGATGCAAAAGTTTGGGGTGAATAGCCAAAATTGGCAGACTGTTCTGGTGTCTGGGCACACTAAGGATAAATTATTAACCACTTGATTTATTAGACAATAATTGCATGGTTTGGTGCCAAATGCAACCAAATGTAGTTGTTGTGTTAAAATAGTTCACAACTGTTTCTAAGAAGTCTGAAAGAGGACGTGGTTAGACTGACACAGAACAAAAAGTGCCAGAGCAGATTATAAAGAAACACCAATTCACATTTTGATCATGGTTAAGCATGTTGGAATAATTCCACATTTTTTATGGGTTCAGATGCTTTCAAAGACACAAAAACATTGTGAAAGTATCATAAAAGTAGTCCATATGAGTATATTTTATATTGTCTAGATAGATTAACATCATAATTCACTGATAATCTTCTAACCGCTGTGATAAAGTTGAGTTAGAGAACCGGATCAATCAGATTTGTAAACAAGATCGTTCAGACCGGTTGTGTGAACTAAATCATTGAAAAGATCTGACTCAATCAAATGTATTTGTTCAAAGAGTGCTAGGGTGGATGTCAAGAATAATTAAAGGATTAGTTCACTTCAAAATTATACCACTATTTTTTTTTCCAAGTCAATGGGGTACATCAACTGTCTGGTTCAATATGGTTCACATTCTTCAAAATATCTTCAGTATCCTAGTGTTCAGCAGAAGAAAGAAATTCATACAGGTTTGAAACAACTTTAGGGTGAGTTAAAGGGATAGTTCACCCAAAAATGGAAATTAGCCCATGATTTACTCACCCTCAAGTCATCCTAGGTGTATATGACATTCTTCTTTCAGAGTGACGAATACAATCAGGGTTATATAATAAAAATGTCCTGGCTCTTCCAAGCTTTATAATGGCAGTGAATGGCCGTTTCTGTTTTGAAGTCCATAAAAGTGCATCTATCCATCATAAAAGTGCTCCACGCGGCTCCGGGGGGGTTAACAAAGGCCTTCTGAAGCGAAGCGATGAGTTTGTCTTAGAAAAATATTCATATTGAATACGTTACAAAGTGAAATTATAGCTTCCGGCCAAACGCAGTCTACTTACGCTATAGCGCAACTTACGCAACTTGTGACGTCGGAAGTAGCGTAGTGCGTCATGGCGTAGCGTAAATATCAGCATTACTCGCATAAGTTGCGCTTTAGACTTAAGTGGAACCTGTATGTTCATTTGGCCGGAAGCTAGTTCTTTTACTTTATAAAGTTTTAAATATGATATATTTAAGATATTTTTCTTACACAAACGCATCGCTTCAGAAAGCCTTTGTTAAATCCCCGGAGCCGTGAGGAGCACTTTTATGATGGATAGATGCACTTTTATGGACTTCAGAACAGAAACGGCCATTCACTGCCATTATAAAGCTTGGAAGAGCCAGGACATTTTTTTATATAACTCCGATTGTATTTGTTTGAAAGAAGAATGTCATATACACCTAGGATGACTTGAGGGTGAGTAAATCATGGGCTAATTTTCATTTTTGGGTGAACTATCCCTTTAATTATGACAGAATTCTCATTTTAAAGTGAATTATTCTTTTAATTATGTACATTTTGGCCTGTTCTCAGGTAAGTAAATTATGAAGAATTTTGATTTTAGGAGGAACTATTCATTTAATCTCGATGATTCAACAAACATACTGCAACAACTAACTGCTGTAATGAGTCAGTTGCATGTCTGTATAAAAGCAGTTATTAAGTAAGATTTTTGACACAATTCCATTTAGACCGCACACACCTTTAATGCTGGGATGACTGAAAATACTGAGTACACACGACACACCCAAAGAACATTAATAAGGGCCTTCTTGCTATTTGCAGCCAGATGTTGTCTACCAACAGGAGATAACACAACCATGCTAACCAACAAAACCTTGACCCTTGCTAAGTCTAGGCAAGGGCCATTCAATCTTTAAAGATGATGATACACTGGGAAACTTTTTGAGCAATTTTTCTGGGTAATGTTGCTGTCAACGGGAGACCAGGTGAGACACAGGGTCCACGGCCGATCAATGGGAAAGTGCCCAAGCAACAATCGCTTGGCAACATTGTTCAAAAAGTTGCCCCGTGTATCATCACCTTAAGATGCCACTGACCCCCAAAAATGATCATTCTCATCCGAGGGACCCCCATTCTAAAATGTAAAATTCAGCTATTATAAGTGCATTCTAATAATTGTAAAGACCCTATGTATACTGTGAAAAACTAACATTATAAATATGTGAAAAATAATACTGAATATATTTAGTTCCCACAGAGCCCAGTATGAAAAATCCTGGTCGAACATGTCTGATGCAACTGTATTTTAAGGTTCCCTTGATTTCTAACCGCCTGGCACGTGCCACACGAGATGAACATGTCTTCGACTCCTCCCCTCAGTTCCAAATATGGAAATGAAGTTATCAAGAAATATTGATTCGATGGCATATTGTTGCTATAATTCATAACCTTCTTAGAAATCAAGTAGGCTACATCTAGTCAAATGTCACATTCAACTGCACCAGCATAAGAGTGCATAGAGTTCGCATGTGGCTGTCTAGTGCATCGTTTTTTTTAATGCGCTCGGTTATGTAATGCAATGCTTGATGATACAGAGTTCCGCGGATACGTTTGGCGGTGCCAAAATAAATATAACCACCACGAATGTTAAACCGAGCGGAAAATTATATTTATGTTGAATCTGAAACGTATAAAATCTCTCTCCAAATTTAACTACAACATAATACGTGTTTAGATTTTAAAACTGAGCATGCGCCCCCATCCTTCAAAAATGGTACGTGCCGGATTCAGCGTCATCCATTGTTTACAAATCAACCCTTGAGCTGTTTCTGTTGAGCAGCGTGAGCGTGGCGGACGCCGGGTAAACGATCCTATCCATTTGAATAAAAACAATTATCACGACTGGATATTATTGTACATAAAGATATATTCAAAATGCCTTGTCGAAAGGAGAATTATATCTTTTTGGAACAGTCGGTAACGGTGGATTCTAAGGAAGTAGACGCTCTCGTGTCGAAAATCGGCGAGGCGCTTCAGCTTCACAACAATAGCTCGAGTCAGAAGGCGATGTCACGTTTCCATGGTCTCACCAGCAGCAGCAAACCGCCGAACGGCAGCAGCAACAACAACAACAGCAGCAGCAGCAGCGCGGCGGGCGGTCAACGCGGGTGCATCCGTCTTCGTAGCCGGAGTTTACGGACCAGCCGGGCCAGTCCGTACAATCCGCCCGGATCCAGCGAACAGGAATGGGACCGTTTCAAATCCTCGTGGAACCGAAAGAAAATCGACGAGGACGATCCACACCAGCTCCTCCAGGAACTCATACTGTCGGGGAATCTGATCAAAGAAGCGGTCAGACGACTCCAGTTTCCCTCGGAACCACCGGAGAACGACATCCCCAAACCTGTAGTGCTAGACTGAGTTCACGAGCCCGCAGATGCATGGACGTCGTCACGTTTTCAGATCATGGGGCAACCAGCTCGTTGTCATACGTTGGTTTTACAAACTTTGATATCACACCCTTATAATTTTTCTATTGTATATTACTGAGATGGAAATGTTATGTACTTTGGACTGTTTTGCAATGTGACCCTCCTTATTTAGTCATTTTTATATTGTTTCTCTCAGTGTTTGAATCGAAATGCAAATGTGATGCAAAAATCTAGTGGTTTATAGCATTTTATAATAGTATTAACTGGCCTCTGGTTGGTTTGTCCTAGAATGGTGCATCTTGTTTTGGTTTGCTGGAGTTCAGCACTGTGAGTCAGTAGCAACCGAGAACTGCTCAACTGCTTTGTTTACAAGTGTAACTTAGATGTGGTCAGGCTGCTGATTTGCAGTCCTCGCCTAGATCAGGCAACGGGTCACACTTTTTGTTTACTCCTCAAACTATATTTGGATACCGACATATCGCTATTTTGATTTCAAACTGGCCCTGTGTGCATCTCGGGAGGGCCCATATGTCATCTGTCCCTTTCTATGTGAGGAGCAAGGCCAACACTCCTTCTCAAGAGACACTGAGATCAAACCCACATGCGTGTGGGGGATGTGATCACTGATCGCAACACACTGACACTGCGGTGTTTTTTGATTCCAATGTGGAGTTCTCATGTTTGTTTTTTGTTTTCACTCTGTGTAAACTCAGCGTATGCTTCGCAACGAAGTGTTTTTAATAACTCTGATTGTTCAGAGAATTTGGTGTCTAATAAACATGTTTTTTTTTTTTGCATACGATCATTTTAGTTGTCTATTCTAATCATTTCTGGTTTGAAAATGGTGATATCAGGCGATAATTATAATAGGCTACTTTGATATTTTCCATATTACCGAATGATCACCATCATTCACATAATATATGTAAACAAGATACTTAAAAGAACGCATTACCAAAGTACATGTCCAAAAATACAATAGTAATAGCCATTAACCACAATACTATGGTAGCATACTTTTTGACTTGTGACTCAATACATGCATTTTCTGTTGTGGCATTAGACTTTTGGATCCCATATTTATAGATGTGTGTAACTCAAGTAGCTTACTGTGTATTTTATACTGGCCTCAAGTAGATAGGCTACTACTATACAATTTAACTACACTCAAGGGGGGTAAAAAAAACGTGTCCAAGAATGAGACCACATGTGATTATGAGCAAAAACACAAGCTGACTCACCAGTCACCACAGCTATGATATCTGAAGTGATATGGTCTTTGAACACGGTATGCGATTTAAAGTTAATAAATGACAAACTAATTTATAAACGCAGCATTATTATAGCGTCTAGCTAAACCCTATGACTTTCTTTTCCTTTTTTTTTTACCATATGAGGTTAGAACTTCCGTTTTGAGGTATTTTGTCTAGTCGCCCAGCAGATGGCAGCACAATGTAAATCACACCAGTTCAGTAGCTTGGGAAACGTCTGTAAGGACATAAACATCCCACAGCTTTGCTGCATTAGGAGATCAATTGAATTATTAAAGAATCAGCATATGCTTCATGAATTAAATAGGCTTAAATTTTATTTATAAAAAATACTCCTCACGAATGCATTTTTTTTATCAGTTGCTTACAGAACACAAAAGTGAGTAGCCTAAACAATAGGCTAAGCCAAGAGGAAAGGCTAGGGGTTCAGGGATGGCCAAATATTGAATCCAGAAAATGATTTTTTTTTATTTTGTATTATTATAAATAATTAAAGAAATTATTTATCATTTACATATAACCATCCTCTTCACACACACAAAAAAAATCAATCAATCCTATTTTTTATATAGGATATAGGATCATTTAATATAAATGTATGTAGGCCTAAATAATATAAATTAATCTTTTTGAAAGCAAGAAAAATGGGGGATAACTTTTATAGTCTTACATATGTGGATAAAATATTTTGCAAATAATACAAAATAAACATTTTCATATTGCTTCTCAAAAGTGAAAAACCCAAACAAAATATCCTTAAAATAAATCTCAAAGTCTTTATATATAAAGTTTACAATATCTTGCCAGAGTTTTCTTGAATGATCACAATGCTTAAAAAGATCCAAGAGAGTTCCTGGTTGTGAATCACAGAAATACCATTCACATTACTCAATTTTAAAAAAATCTTATTTGCCTTATTTAACCTTATTTGCCAATAGATACTTTTCAGGAAGAGTCCAAACCTTCTTCCACAATACATTTTCCACTAACCTGTTCCTTCTTGAAACGACATGAGGAGTGGAGACAAAATCATTAAGAAATAGGAGACGTAGCTATTTCTATTATTTTTTTATATGGATGGTTTAAAGCATAATCTTCCTACATACTGAAGTTGCATAACAATACAAAATTTAAACCTCCCAACTGAGAAAATACATGATTCACTATGGTAAGCCTGTTATAATCTATATTTTAGAGACAGGATGGTTTTCGCGGGAAATTGCATACGTCACTCGCCCATGCGAGTGTTCTTCTGCAAAATGCATGCAGTTTTGTTTTTTAACCGCTAGAGGGCCAAAACTTACATAGTATACCTTTAAAATAAATTTTTCTTTAGCTGTTTATTTCACATTTAGTTTAAGTCATTTTAGCACTTCAACTTTTCTAATTTAGTCATCAAAGTAATTTTCCATCTAATTTTAAGATTTGATTTTATTTCAATTTACGAAAACCTATTTTAGAATTTTAGTTAACAATAACAACACATGCAGAGTGGTCAAATGTTTTTGTATATAACGATTAGCCTATAACTGGATTGAAAATACTTTCAGAGAATCAGAGTACCGAATTCGATGAAGATCTTATTTCTCGATCATTGTATGAATACATTACAAGACATAGCATCCTTCATGCTACCATTATTCTTTGACCTGACCACCAATTACAAAAAAACAATGTACAATGATGTTAAATAGTGCAATGTAAAAACAAAGAACAACTGTCTTGGTACCAAAACATTTTAACACTATAAAAGAGCACACAGATTGCCAGAATTTTTCATCGTTGTCCTTAACGATGCTGTCCTGTCAGTCTCACTCTTTTCATACTAACACAAGTTAGACTAGAAGATCATTGGCGCCATCTTGCAACACAAAAAGGTATTGTAGAAAACTGGTAAAAATGGGCTTGTGGGACTTCAGTGTATGTGAATATAAACCTTTTGATATATGGCTAGAAGCTCAGGAGTCTCCGGTTCAAGCAAGAGATATAAACATTACTCAGAGGAACAAGGTACCAGTAAGAAATAATGAACTAAGAGAGAATGTACACTCTTAAAAATAAACGTTCCAAAGGGGGATTTCACAGCAATGTCATAGAAGAACTATTTTGGATTCCCCAAAGAAATCACATTTTTCTTGTATATAAATAAATGTACATATATTTTAATAATCCGAAGAACCATTCTTAAAGAACCTTTTGTGCAATGTAAACTATCATCTTCATTTGATCAAATAAATCAAGTCACAATGCTTTTGATTTTGCAGCAGCATTTTTTGTAAAACACAATGCATAATTTACTCCACCTCAGAGAATCTAGAGAAGCTGCTTTTTAACTACACCAGCTGTCATTGTCTGCTGAATTAAATCGCTCATCCTCAAAGTCACACGGGAACGATGCCGATCTCACCTGAAATCCCCAAACCACCAGAGGCTTCTGCTGTTCCTTCAAATGTCACAAACACCCAAGGCTCAAACAATTATACATAAGCCTTACATAAGAACATCTTTTTTTCCATGTTCTGTCCTACATTTTGACCTACATCACAAAGTGACGATGATGAAATGGGGGATCCAAAATCCAAACCAAAAGAGTGTTGCTGATTTTCTTGCTTTAAAGGCGAGAATGAGTCACACCGGCAGTTGTTTCGCTTTTGAGATCATGCGGTGTCTCCTCATTCCTTATGATGTGTTATGCAGCTGGACATTTTACTCAAGTTGGCCAAATGCAGCAAGCAATATTTTTAATGTGTTGCTATACGGTTGCTAGTGAGTGCTGGATGGTTGCTGGGATGTTCTCTGTTGCTAGGCTGGCCCAAGTGAAAATACATGCGCCTGCAAAATGCGAAATGACATGGGTTCCTCCTTCAATATTATTCTTTAGTTTGTTCAATTTATAATTGAGGGAGTTTTCATGTCCATGAGATTTATCTCGCAAACATGCTTATTAAAATAAAATTTTAAAAGTCTTCAGTGTTCTTCATGATCTTGTCTTTACAGATTCCATGGTTAATTATTATGGAAATAATCATTTATTTATAAAAATTTACTAGATATCCCTAAAATGTCAACTAAATAACCGTCCGAAATGAATTACAACCACAATCTCATTACCTAAAAAAACATTTTAAAAACTTATTCAAAAACAGTTTAAATTATATTATTTACATTAAGTTGAGGTAATTGTGAACAATGTGTCTTTTTGGGCAATATGTCACATTTTCAATAGAAATTGACAAATTGAATATGTGTCCGAGAAGTCGCTGTCATCTAAGTTACCCATAGCAAATACACCCCTCAAGGAAGAGTGTGTTTTCCAAATCACATGACCTGCTCCACATGATGTCATTTCCTCCTGAAGAGAAAACTAGCAAGACTCCAATGTATGTTCTCCCTCCACATTGTCAGTTATTTCACCTAAAGTAGTGCTTAGGGCAAATGTGTACTTATCATATGTCAACAATGTTACTACAATGAATTCATAAATAACTTTGAATTTCAATTTTACTCAGTTGTACATATAATATTCAGAAGAACCTCTCCGTAAAATGCCATGTGGTGTCTGGTGCTAGGCAACCATTTTGATTTTATCCCTAAAAACAGCAAAAATGTCAACTAGGTTACCAGTCACCTATGTTACTCTGCAAAGGTAACTTAGTTGACCAAGAGTAACATAGTTGACATTCATGACATGTTCTTATAGTTTTCAGGAGTTCATTTAATATTCTAATTGTACAGTAACTATAAAATACTTTGCAATAAATATTATAAAAGTAAACTTGTTTTCAGGCAAATGCCACGATTATCTGCTGCAGAAAAGCAGCACCGAATTCGCCATTATAGCAGGTTCCCCTACGTTAGGCGACCAGACCCAATCAGTGTGTCAAGCCCTAGCCACACGGGTTCTAGCCTGGCAAGCTATCCCCGATGTGTCGAGTTGGGTCATAAACACTATAAAGCGAGGTTACTCGCTCCAATTCGCTCGCAGACCCCCGAAATTTCAGGCGGTTCTCGAGACTTCGGTGAGAAGCAACGTGGGTCACGTGCTTCGCACCGAAGTACAGAATCTATTAGCAAAAGGGGCGATAGAATTAGTCCCCCCCGCGCTAAAAAATATGGGTTTTTCTGATTCCGAAAAAAGACGGCGGTCTCAGACCCATTCTAGATTTAAGACATTTGAACAAAGCTCTCATGAGACGGCCGTTCAAAATGTTAACGATCAAACATATCCTCATATCCCCTTAGTGACTGGATCCCCCTTGGATCTACCACCAAAGCAGATAAAAAGCTGTTTTGATTGTCTAAAAGACGCAGAACGCTCCCGATAGATTCTCAGCGCTCAGACAGGGCAGAGAAGATTAACCTCTCCATCCTCTGCAGAAGGAGGGAGGGCTGATAACGTCACCACCTGTGTTCTGAACAGTGTTGAGAGCACTTTAGGACGGTAACCATGCCTGGGCTTGAGGATGACTCTGGAGTCATCTGGACCCAACTCCAAACATGCAGGGCTCACAGAGAGCGCCTGCAGATCTCCCACTCGCTTGATAGATGCCAACGCCATAAGGAGAGCGGTCTTCAGTGAGAGGGTTTTTAGATCAACCGATTGGAGCGGTTCGAAAGGCGGACCTTTCAGAGCCCCCAGGACCGTGGAGAGGTCCAAAGGCGGCACAGACGGAGGTCTGGAGGGGTTCATTCTCCTCGCACCTTTCAGGAATCTTACGACCAGGACTTTTCTTCCCAGTGACTGGCCAGCCGTCAGAACATGATGTGCTGCTATGGCTGCCACATACACTTTGAGCGTGGACGGGGAGCAACCCGCGTCCAGCAGCTCCTGTAAGAATGAGCGAACCACAGATATCTCACATGACTCTGGGTCAGCCTGATTTTTCGAGCACCAGCTGGAAAAACCTGACCATTTTGAAGCATACAGGCGCCGAGTCGATGGGGCCCTGGCTTCAGATATAGTGCTTAAAACCTTCTTAGGAAGGTCCTTGGGTACCCGTTGAGGGGCCAAACATGGAGGGCCCATAAATCGGGTCTCGGATGCCACAATGTCCCGTTCGCCTGTGTGAGGAGGTCTTTCCTCAGTGGGACAGGCCATGGGATTGTGTCCGATAACTGAACCAGTTCCGGGAACCACGGTCTGGTTTTCCAGACAGGGGCCACCAGAAGGACTGGGCACCCGCTCTCTCTGACCCGTTTGATGACTTGTGGAATCATCGAGACGGGGGGGAAAGGCATAAAGGGGACGGTTGGGCCAGCGCGTCCCTGTTCTCCGAGAAGAACAATTTGCAGTGGGTGTTGATTCTCGAGGCGAAAAGGTCGATTTCGGCCTCGCCAAACACCTTCCATATCAGACTGACCGTCTGTGGGTTCAGGGACCACTCGCCGAGGGGAGTGTTGCCCCGTGAAAGCATATCCGCGCCCACATTCTGGACGCCCGGGATATGCGCTGCTCTCAGAGAGCTCAGGTTGGTTTGTGCCCATATAGAGGAGGTCTCTCGCCATCGCATGCAGGTTCCCTGACCTGATGCCCCCCTGGCGATTCATGTAGGCCACCACTGACGTATTGTCTGTGTGGACTAAGACGTGGTGACCTCTGAGGTTCGACAGAAATGCCTTCAGGGCCAACCCAACTGCTTTCATCTCCAGACAGTTGATATGTAAGCTCTGCTCCGTGCTCGACCAGAGGCCGGATGCAGGCATGCCCTCGTGCAGCGCTCCCCAACCCAGGTTGGATGCATCTGTAAGAACCACTTTCCTCCTGGAAATTGTTCCCATTGTCACCCCCACGTGGTGCCAGTTCTGAGCCCGCCAGAGAATCAGGGTTCTTAAACAACCGTGATTCACCATATGCATATGAACCATTGCATGCGCGTGTAAGCTGCCTGACTGCCATGCATGAGTTGGCACATGGCGTGTCAGCCAATGCTGCATCGGGCGCATGCATCCACACACTTCGTGAATGTACGGGGTGCCAACGATAGACCGAACGGCAGAACGGTGTATTGATAAGCCCGGCCCTCGAAGGCGAATCTCAAGAATGGCCTGTGACGAGGATTTATTTGAATGTGAAAGTAAGCATCTTTCAGATCCATTGTGACAAACCAATCCCCCTGGGCGCACTTGCGCGAGGATATGTTTGATCGTTAACATTTTGAACGGCCGTCTCATGAGAGCTTTGTTCAAATGTCTTAAATCTAGAATGGGTCTGAGACCGCCGTCTTTTTTTCGGAATCAGAAAATAGCGGCTGTAAAAACCCATATTTTTTAGCGCGGGGGGGACTAATTCTATCGCCCCTTTTGCTAATAGATTCTGTACTTCGGTGCGAAGCACGTGACCCACGTTGCTTCTCACCGAAGTCTCGAGAACCGCCTGAAATTTCGGGATTCTGCGAGCGAATTGGAGCGAGTAACCTCGCTTTACAGTGTTTATGACCCAACTCGACACATCGGGGATAGCTTGCCAGGCTAGAACCCGTGTGGCTAGGGCTTGACACACTGATTGGGTCTGGTCGCCTAATGTAGGGGGACCTGATACCCTTATATTGTGATTTGTGCACACATTGAGTATTGGACTGACTGTACAAGCATTTGATATATGTGCTTGTTAAAGTTGTGATTGATCCTTGTAAACTGATGTGTGTCTGTATTTCTCCTTTATGTCATGAAATAGGCTATTCAACAGGTCTTGATTAAATGCAATAAAAGATTAGCTAACATATAATAATTGATATAGTTTAGGATTGTTTTTGTTAAATACATCATCCTACTTTGTCATGTCCAGTCAACTATGTTACTTTTGTCAACTATGATACTGGGCTGTCAATTAAGTTACCATTATGTTTTTTAAAAAATATATGTATTTCAATGGTTCCGTAATCTCCAAGTAAATATTTAGAAACTGAGTAGCTGTCAAATATATACCTCAGCATAATTTCATCAAGAAAATTATCATGAATCAAGCAGTTGGGAAACAAAATATACAGACCGGTTACTTCAGTACTTCAATTTTGGGGTTTCAATTGAACAAAATGTGTATTTTCTTAATTAATTGGGTATTTTAATTGAAAAGGTAGGTAAATAGACACATATTCTTCCAAGAGTAATGATTTTTAAAAATGTCTGCCATTTACTTAAAGTTAAAACTTATAGGTTTTGTCCGTAACATAGTTGACCAAATAATGAGTAAACTTCTTGTTTTTAAAACTAAATATCTGAAATCAATTATGCCTGAGCTTGGCAATGACTAAAAACAAAATATTTCAGGGATGATTTATCAGGGAAGATAATAATATTTTGTAAATAAATATATTTTTTCCCAGAATTATTCAAACTCAAAATCTCCCACAATTATATATTGACCCGGTATTGTTTTGTCTATTATGGCTATTGCTTAGAAAGTATAGGGACACCTTTTCTCATAAAGCTTTCATGTCCGTTCCATAAGGGGGCAGAACAACTTGCCGAAATGTAATGACTTGAAAAAACACCTTCCTAATTAAACAGCAGTTTATAGGCCGAGAGGGGTCGGGGTCAGGGTCAGGGTCAGGGTCTTGAATAGGTACTTATTTTGAATTAGTAATTATCACGGCCACTAAAAAAAAGTGTGTTATCTGGACGTACTACATTCGCCATGTTGTCATTGTCATGTGACCTACCAGCATCAGTTATGTCGCTTCACTGCCACTCACAAATCCTCTTCAGTGGCCTCATGGGACAGTAAAGTGTCCATCGTATTCACACTTCAGAATCTCGCCAGAAGAAGAAGGTCATCCAGGTATTTTTTGCCTACTCTTTTATGAGTAGGGTAGTGTGGGGGGAAACACCCCCTTGGGGTAAAACACCCCCCAACTGTCTTCCCCAAAATAACTACTAGATGGAGTCAAGATACGTTTTTGTTGTTGCTATGGACTACATTGACAAGACTGGTGTAGAAGTATTCGCTGTGAAGCTTACACTGGTGACGTACCTGAGAGAAGTTTTTTTTGCAGAACATCACAGTTATTTATGATATGAGAATAGTAAGGCCTGTAGTTAGGGAGTACATGTTATTTAAGGAAAATATAATTATATTTTATTGCATATTCTAATAATTATATTATTATAACATATTCTGTGGGGTAAAACGCCCCCAGACCCAGAGGGGATTGCTTTCCACTATCATCATCATTACTGTAGTTACCATGTTATCCTTTGTTTTTCCATCAAATGTAATCTAACTAGGTGGTTGACTAAAAATATTTGGAATTATATTAAAAAACTACCTCTAGATAGCATCAGCTAGCTAGTTAGCTAGCCAGTCAACATCAGCTTTTTAAAAATAAAGCTGATTTTCAGCATGGTTACTTAATAAATATTAATATTTATCAACTGTTATTTTGGCTTGTCTTTTTCATTTTAAGCGAAAGCTGCTTGTACTCTTGTACTCAGGCGGGCCAAATATTCTAAATAAATGGTTGAAGATCGTCTCAGCAGTGTCAATAGCAGTGGGCAGTCCTTTAAGGGGCACCAACCTGCAAGACTTAGAGAATCTGTCCATTATAACCATGACAGTGGTATAGCAGTTCAAGGAGGGCAGATCAGTAATTTGTCTACAGCAATATGGAACCAAGGCCTTCACAAACTTGACATCCTTCGACATAATTGGTGACATTGGTGGCTGGGGTTGGCCACCAGAACTGTTAGCGCTGGTGCGGTTGATGCCATGGTGTCTGGAACTAGGTTATGTGTGAATCCATTGAATAACTTGGGTGCTTTGGTTTTCAGGCAGAAAGAATTTACCTGCAGGGCAGTCAGTGGGAATTATGCCAGGTTGTTGAGAGTACTCGATGTCCATCATGATATCCCACATAATCGGTGCAACAATTATAGACGGGTCTAGAATGTGGGAGTTGGAAAGGTTCACTTGCGCCTTTTCGTAAATACGTGATAAGGCATCAACCTTGCCGTTCTTGCTTCCAGGTTGATATGTGACAGTAAAGTTTAACCTTGTGAAGAACAATGACCATCTTGCTTGACAAGGATTCAAATGTTTGGAGGAACGGATGTTCTTGTGATCAGTGCGTACAGTAAATGGGAATTTGGTCCCCTCTGTGTCTCCATTCTTCAAATGCGGATTTGATGGATAATAGTTCCTTGTCTCCGACATGATAGTTCAGTTCAGCAGGGGACAGTTTGCGGGAATAGAAGGCACAGGGGTGAAGCTTGGCTGTATCACCATCTCTTTGTGAGAGTATGGCTCCAATTCCAGTGTCAGAAGCATCAACTTCCACAATGAAAAGTTTGTTTGGGTCTGGATGATGAAGGATGGGAGCTGAAGTTAATCGGTTCTTAAGTGTTTGAAAGGCTGTATTATCGTGTGAGTCCACTGCAAAGTCTTGGGTTTCCCTTTTAGCATGGAAGTCAGGGGGCTGGCAACAGAGCTGTAGTTGTGTATGAATCGCCTAGAAGTCGCAGGTGTGCTTGGAGGATGGCTTGCGTTTCCTCATTTTGCTTCCGGAGATGCAGCAGTTTTTGTTAAAAATCGAATAACATGAAAACTCTGGACTTTCATACTTGGTTTATAATTTATGTCATTGTCATTGAAAACTAGGCTAACTACTCTTGACACATTTAACTTTTGTTTCACAGAAGAAAAAAAAATATTTTGAATGCAAAGTGGAAGACACCGATTTCAAAGCAAACCACACACAGAGCCAGATACACACAGTCTGCTGTTCTCTAATTAGTGCCCATTGTGTGGCACCATTTTGTCTGATCAGTTACCCGCTGGTTAACAGGGCCACTTCAGGGCACACCTGTGAGCAGTTGAAACATGAACAAACAACTCGAAAGACTAATGAGTAGCTAAAAGCTGGGATAATTAACCTCATCATCAGGGTACACCTGGGAAAAGAACAAATATGAGACCAAAAAAGCTGCTGTAAATAAATGCAGCTAAAGGGGTACATTCATATTTGATTGAAATAGTCATCTATTGTCCCCGATCCAAACACACATGCAGCACTTAAGCTTTAATAACACTTTAACAATTTTTTTTGTTGCATGTTCTTTCACAGAGTTTCCTTTTTACCAGGGCCCTCTAATGACAGTACCGTGAGCAGAACAAAAGCAAATGGCATATCTTGAATTAGTTTAAAAGTACACAGATACACCCCTACTTTGCATTTATAAGACAACACTTAATAAAACGGTGTTACCAAGGTATTTTAAACATGGGTATTTTGGACATGTACCATCTTTAATGACATCAATGATTCCATAATTAACCTTTAAAATCAATGGAAATTTTCAAATGCACAAAAGCTTCTTTAAAGTGGAAAAATATTCTTTAGATTATTAAAATATTACATACAAAAAAAGTTATTTTAACGGTTCACTGAAAGGTTCTTCAGTGGCAAATTTTTTTAACTTGAGTGCTGCGTATTTGAATAATTGCCGTCATGCGTGAGATGTTGCAAAAAACGTGAGATATGAGTGCAAAGGTTAAAGGGATAGTTCACTTTGAAATAATTTTTTGGTATGTTTTAGCTTACCTCAAGGGCATCCAAGATGTAGGTGTCTTTGTTTCCGCAGAAGTTTCAATTTTGATATTTTTAGGTCAAACCGTTCTTGTCGTTCATGAAACGAGCGGTTTGTGTGAGAAAACGAACAGTATTTATATGGTTTTTACCTCTTGTAACCACAGCCACGTCCAAGTGATCAGAGGGCGCGGGCGCTTCGGTCTGTGCGTTACAAGAGGTAAAAACGATATAAATACTGTTTGTTTTCTCACACAAACCGCTCGTTTCGTGTCTTAGGCCATCAATGTGTACTTACATTTACCAGTCATTAAATCATGTTCAATTTGAACTTCTCTGTGCATGCTCTTTGAGGTGGTGACCATAGACCTGCATTATATGACTGACAGACAAGAACGGTTTGACCTAAAAATATCTAAATTGAAACTACTGCGGAAACAAAGACACCTACATCTTGGATGCCCTTGAGGTAAGCTAAAACATATCAAAAATTTATTTCAAAGTGAACTATCCCTTTAAGCACATCCATCTAGCGCTTGTTTACATGGGAAAACAATGGAAAAGTATAGTGGAATGGGAAAACGTTTGTGAACGGCCCCGAACAAATTTCTTTTTTATAAAATGCTTTGCTTGAAAAGTGTTATATGTGCACTAATATTTCTTTAAAATAAATATTTATTGTCTGATATTTTGTTATATATCATACAATGATATCCATACATTTAGTAAGTGTGAATTATGTGTCCAAATACTTTTATGTTTCCCTGTATTTTGAAGGTTGCCTATTACCATCTCATATACCATCCATACTGCCAGATTTCTGTAAGGGAATCTCTTGAGAAACAATACATTTGGTTTTGAAAGAAGGTTTCTCACAGTCTTTGTGAATTACTGCTTTTGTCAACCTAAACAATTGCAGTCTTTGAGAAAAGTGCACAGCACAATGGGCTTCCACAGCTTTCCATCTCTTTTTGATTCTCTTTCCCATTCCATTCTGTCTCCCTCTTTTCTGGCTGGCACGATGATCCATGAATGGTCAGCCCCCTAAAATCCCATCTTCAAACATGTTCAAGCTTGTGACTCCCTTCTGCTTTTTTGGCAGGTATTTAAAATCTGTTTGAAATCCCTCACACCATGTGTTAAAGCTGATTAGCACATGACATTTGTGCTAGAATTTACACATTTGTGTTTGACAAGATAATACAGTTTGAGATTACTCTTCACATTTATAAGCGTGTAAAGAGATAGTGTTTTAAAATGATTTGTTGAATGCTGTTTGGGTGTTTGGGGAGGGAAAAAAACATTCTACCTCTCAAACATGCCGTTTTATTTTGTTTTGCCTTTTCTACATTTTTAAAACCCTGAGCTTTATTTTAAGGCATCAAAAACACACAGATGGGAAATCTGTTCCTAAAGCTCAAGAGAAATATGTTATGCACTGCATGCATCCTTCTCCATTAATATGTGTGTGCGCTGTTATATGCATGGTATGCTTATTTTACCATTACTATTTTGGGAACCGAGCTAATATGACATTAAGTCTCTAAGAACACACTTCTACTCAACTTACTTTGTTTACTGTGTCCTTTCAAAATGTTGAATATTTTATGAACTCTATACATGCTTGCCCTTTGCTCTCCGAATATGAGAGCAAACTCTCAGATTCACCATACAACCCCTCCATCTTTCACATTTTACATGTGGAGAGTATCACGAAAAATCTTTGGTGTAGAAGCAAATGTTTCTGACACAGTTCTGCTTCAAATATGGCATAACATATTCCTCCCACTGACACAGAAAAGAGAAAAATATCAGCCGGTCTTATATTGAGCTACATTAGTAGCACTAATGTTTGAACCGTTGCAAGAAGTGCTGTAGATAGCAGCAGTTTAATCCACCATCACAGGTCTGCAAAAGGACCAAAGAGTTGCTAAATTGAAACTGGTCCTGCTGAAGGGCTTTACTTATACACTGCATCTTTCTGCATTAATGCAGAGCTGGAGATATGACTGTGCGGATATAGACATTTAAACAGATGATCGTCGCAGTTACCCATTTCTCCCTGGCCTTGCGAAAATCATTTTGTGAAATTGGATGGGCTAAGGTTAAGGATGGGCCAAGGATAGTCCTTGGACAAAGAGTTGATACTAAACTCAATTTATCGGTCCTGTCATAAGACAGGGACAACCATTAGCACTAACAGGTTGACTTCAGATGCATAAAGCTACCTCCCACTCACCCTGCAGGCAGCAGTCCAATTTTAGCTGTCTGTGTAACACAGACTGTTTAAAATATGAAAAAATGGAGCAATATTTTAACAATTTCATGCACTGGAAACTGTCCTTGAGCAAGAGTGCTTCTGTGAAGGCTTAAACTAACTATGTCCAAAAGTCAGTTTTCATTTTAAAGACTGACAAATGTTTGAAGTCTGAGATCAAAGTCGTGTGCTCAGGCAATCATTATTTAATCAAAGGAATTTTTTTTTAAAACTGTACAACTGAAAAAGATAAGTTATAAAACTGAAATTATCCGAAAGGCCAAAAGACTTGCACTTCGGGTGAAAAGTCAGCGGTTCTCCAGCATGAATTTTTTGTTTGCATATTTTAAGGTCATTGCACAATGACGTGATCTCAAATGTTAAGATATTCAAGATTTTTCATACAGCTATAATAAGCACACCCTTCTAGTAGCCTTGTCCTACTCACGTGTCCCAGCTGTAATTTGTTTGCGTGTCTGCCTTGGGCTTTCTTGCACATTCTTCATGTTGGACTTTGCTGTTGTTCTGCCGCAAGACTGTTTCTAACATTTCACTCAGGTGTTGTTATTTAAGCATGAGCTTGCTTTTAAGTTTTTAGTTGTCTTTAAAAAAACAACAACAATAATTATTTAGTCATTAGTTGGAATTTAAACTGAATTGGAACACACACACTACATGATTTTGAATTGAAATGACAGAAATAGAAATATGTATTTAGGCCTGCACATATTTCATTTATTTAATTTTATATACAAATTATATAATCAATGAAATATTTTTAAATGAATATTTTTTTATTAAAAAACTATTCATTCATTTACTAAAATCTATTCGCTTTATGTAAGGTCTGTAAAATCAATCTACCATCTAGGCTATACAAAAAGGGGACAACTTAAGGTAGGGACACACCAAACTGACGCCAAAGAATTAGCCTGATTAAAAAGCCGACTGTGTTCTCGCCTCGCGTCGGGACCATAGATAGACTGTAAAAAGCTGCACTTGAATAGCCTGGTTAAAACCAGACCATTCTCATGGTTATGGTCTGGCAAAGCTTCATAGACTAATCATTTCCAGAGGGGTGTCACCAACGGACGTCGCGGATAGACCTAAACCCAATCAGAGCGATGAAGGAGATGACGTATCCAGAGTGGCGGAGCCGGAGAAACATCTCCGAGTGTTGATCTTTGCTCGGTTCTTAACAAAAAGGAAATGTTCAAATCGCTTAAAACAGACGGGATAGCTGATTCGAACGAGTGATGGTCGACGGCGGCATCCATCTTTGTAATTGTTATGGAATTTTTCTATTATTACTCTGATTTCAGTGATTCCTAATGATGGCCTCATCTGTTCTCACGAATGTAGTGAGAGGGGGCCTTTGGGTGATAATTTACTGTGGTTGGGAGTCAGTGGAGGTAAGGAAAAGCAGGTGGTCAAGGGGTCATCTTGAGTGCATTTGTACGTTATAGCCTAAAGGGTTCAGGGGGCATTTACCTCTCAGGGCCAAGGAGAAATAGAAAAAAACAAAGTATATCTCTCCTGTGAGGGGAGGGCAGAAATAAGGCCTTGGAGGACACAAGATATAAAAAAGACAGACACTGCTTCTCTTTATCTCTCCTCACTGACTCACGAATGTGTATTGATGACGAAGATCTCTCTTGCAAGAGAATAAATACTTTATAAACTATTAAATTGGACTCAGAGTGTCTCTTACTCAGTGATGATGTTTGTTGGAAAGGAAAAGCTACAACATAATGTAGGCTACAAAATCTGCTTCAAATTAAATCCCAGCGCTGTTTTCATCATGTAAAGCCCACCCCAACGTTTCTGATTGGTGCCTCAATTTCGACGGATTGGAAATGAGCTTGAATGAGCTCTTTGCCAGACTAACTTTCAGAGCAAATCTAAATTTGCCGGAAGTTGTCTGGGTTTTCCCAGGCTAGCACTTGAACACACCGAAAGAACTACCGAGTGCATGCACGTTCAGCGCATAGGATCTGTGCCTGCATGTAAATGAGACAACATTCTATTTCTGCAGATATATTATTCTATATTCGTCAATTAAAAAAGGGAAACCAACAATGCAGATACCGTAAACAAGAACCGCCTTCTATCTTTGACTTTGCCCGCTGTTTTGCTATTATTCTCGTGCACTGACTCGTTCACTAATGCCGGGGACACACTTGACGACTAGCTGAAACATTCTAAAGGCCCTTGCACACTGAGTCCGAAATTCGCATCCGAAATTTTCGCACGTTAAAAAAAAAATTCGACCTCACGTTAAGTCAATCACGCTTGCACACTGCCTCCGAAACTTTCGTCCGTCATAAAAAAAATCGGATCGGGTTCGATTTTCTGCGTTTTTCGCATCCGTAGCAAGCAGTTTGAATGGAGTCTGAATGGTGTTTTGACTATTCAGAGCCACTGAATCACGAATACGAAAAACGCATGCAAAAATTTCGGACTTCAGTGTGCAATGGCCTTAAGACTGAACTGAACACACTTACAGACTGTTTCCAATGACTGGAGTAGATTTTGAACACTGACTGTGAACACCGACTGAAGCAACTGTCTCTGACTCGGCACGTTTGGACATGATCAGTCGTAAGTCAAATTACATTCATAATAGCCCTTACAGTCCTTAAGTGTGTGTCTGGCTTAAGCTGAACAGCCAATCAGAGTTCTCTCTCTCACCGACGGCCCGACGGTGATTCTACATGCTGAATCGGGCCTTTAAAAAAACTTGACGATGTCCGACTAGAGCCAACGGTGCGGAACACACAAAAAATACACAGTGCCGCCTTTGCTAGTGTAATAATGGAGGAATGAGTTTTTTTTTAGACATATATGAGTTTCTTTTGGTATTTTTAGTGCATTTTGAAATGAACTGCAGCGCCAATTTGAAAGTTTCTAAGGAGAGCTGTGTGATAAGTTTTGAAAAATTGACCCAAGTGTTGAGAAATGGGTCCTATAGCGATTGTAAAAAAACATCAACAACTGTGAATAGATAGATAGATAGATAGATAGATAGATAGATAGATAGATAGATAGATAGATAGATAGATAGATAGATAGATAGATAGATAGATAGATAGATAGATAGATAGATAGATAGATAGATAGATAGATAGATAGATAGATGGATAGATAGATTGATATATTGATATATAGAATACATTTTTTAGTTGCTTTGGATAAAATTGACTACTAAAAACATTTAAATGTAGACCTCTGAAGTATACCAGAGTGTTATCCTCACAAAATTCTGCCCGTCCGTGCTTGTGCTCCAAGAGACCGTGGGGGCGTCCAACTGCATCGCCCTGGGCTTGTTCATATCAGAGAGGGAGGTTGGTGTTAAAGAAGTCAAAGAGCACAATACTGTGGTGCACAAGCACAAGAAGGTTCTAGGAAAACTACATTCAAAAACTTGTGTTTCCTTCAGCATGGATGATGTGAAAACCATTTTAGTGCAACATATAGTATTAGGGATGATCATTGGGGCAACTGTGCAAACACGGCGGGTCGATGACAACAAGATCTTCAGCCATAAGGAAAGTGAATCAAAAGGCAATTTGTTTAGTGAGGACGATATGCAAAGAGACAGGAGAGCAAGATTTTACATTCTATTAGATTGCCGAATGTCAAGATGTAGTGGTTTCAGATAGGACTTTCAGATGAGAGGCTGGAGAAGTCTTTCATGTCACACCTCAAGAGTTCTGCTCAAATTACTTGGGAATCCAAGAGGGTCAGACTTCATACTATTTTGATATGAATGAGGACCTTTTGTGTCATGATTCTGCCCTCGTGTCCTTGATTTTCTCTTGTCTTGAGGCAGGATCATGACAGAATCATGTTTTGTGTGCAAGCACATGGTCTTGTGTTTTGGCCATGTGCTGTTGTCTCCTTATGTTACTCCGCCCCCTTGTTACCCTCGTCTTGTCATTATTGTCTAGTCAGTTTCACCTGTCCTTGTCTAGTCAGCTTCACCTGTCTTTGTCATTAGTGTTCCCCTATTTCATCCCCTTGTGTTTGCTGTCCTGTGCCGGTTCATTGTGTCACACTTTGTGAGAGTCTACTTGTGAGTACAATTGTCTTTGAAGAACGTCTTGATCTTGTATTTGCTGTTTAATAGTCTAGTGTTTGTCAAGTGTTATCTAGTTTAGTTATCTCTCGTTTGTATTGCCTCTGTTTTGCCCCCTCGTGGGTTTTGTTTTCTCTGTTTTGTCCACAATAAATTGTGTGTACAGCATTCAGTCTGCTTTTGGGTTCGTCTATCCTCCAACATCATAACACTTTTGTATAGATGAAATTGATTTAGATTAAACCTATTCACCATATCAACTGTGAAACATTGAGTATTTGTACATCTTTACAAACAGTGTCTTGTAGTCTTTGTTTCTAAGCAAATGCTCGTCTTTCTCTCAGGAATGGCCCTTACCCCTCCCCAGGTGCCCTGACCTAGTTGTGAGAAACCTCCTGGAATCACGAGTAAGCACTCATTTTTCATCACCACTCTCAGGTCTCACTGGGAAAGAGAACAGCTTGACCAGTGTCCTTGGCTTCAAAGGAAAGATTTACCATTAACCAGGTGAACGGATGATTTTATACCCATTAGAGAAGTATCTGTAGTTGTATATAGAGATCAGAATATTGTAGAGACTGGGATGGGTTCTTTTAAAATTCACCCTATATATTTTCTAAATGCATGTTATGTATCATATTGTTCAAAAAGTGCAGCACGCACATCCAAAAAAAGTAAAACTGGGTGCTGGGCAGACGGGTAGTTGCAAAAGTAAACAATGCTCACCAGAAAATGCTCCTAAGTGAATTTAATAGTTGCTCACCACGTGTTACGATGTCTGATGAAGGGCTTGGGCCCGAAACGTAACACGTGGTGAGCAACTATTAAATTCACTTAGGAGCATTTTCTGGTGTGCGGACTCATTGTTTACTTATGTATCATTGTTAGCAATTCATCCGTTCAAATGTAAAAAACATTTCTTGATCTCAAAATGTTATATATCAAAGACCTGGTTTCACAGACAGGGCTAAGATTAAGCCAGGATTAGGCCATAGTTCAATTAGGACATTTAAGTAGCTTTTATAAATGTCTTTTTCTAAAGAACTGGTGTGCATCTTGAGACAAAACAATGGCATGGACATATTGTAAGATATATCAGTGCAAGTTGCTTTCAGTTAAAACAGCTCAAACATTCATTTTAGACTGAGACTGTGTTTAAGCCTTGTCTTTGAAACTGAGGGAAAGTGTCATAACTGGATCTTCCGACAGATTTTTCTCTGGTGACAAATGCAGGACTTGTCCAATCATTTAGTCTGCAAACCGCTTCCATATCAAAGAAGCTCAACGAACCCTCATCAGTTAAAATTCTCCAGTATCAACTTTCTCATACAACCAACCTTACAGGCCCACCACTCCCGCAGGAGCCCCGTCCCCCATCCCAAATCACTCCACGGCCACAGCAGTGCCTTCTCCGCTCCCGCAGGAGCCACCATATCCTGCTCCCGCAGGAGCTCAGCCCTCCTTCCAACTTTCCTTTCGGATAGCCAGAAAGCAATTACAAAGCAAGTTCGGTTCCAATACAGCAGCAGCATCATCTCTTCCTTTCCAGCAGAAGCTCGTTCTCAATCCAACTGGCCCACCGGTTAGAAAGAACTACAACACAATCTTCTCCGCTCCCGCAGGAGCCCAGTCTTTAATCCAACTTTCCTACTGGACAGTCGAGTCCAGAAAGCAAGTTCGGCCCACCTCAGCAGCAGTATCATCTCTTCCACTCCCGCAGGAGTTCCATTTTCTTCTTCCAACTCGCTCCATTCCCACGGAATCATTATCTCTTCCGCTCCAGCAAGTGCCCAACTCTCCCCTCAACTCACCATGGGATACTTGGAAAGCAAGTCGAAAGCAAGTTTGTCCACTGTCGCAGCAGTGTCTTCTACTCCGCTCCCGCAGGAGCTCCATTACTCCGTCCAAACTTGCTCTATTGCCGCAGCAGCGCCATCCACTCTGCTCCCGCAGGAGCTCAAGTCTATCTCCAAAATAGTTTTGGATTCTCAAGCAAGATTGAAAGCAAGTCTGGTCCACTGCCGCAGCAGTGTCATCTACTCCGCTCCCGCAGGAGCTCCATTACTCCGTCCAAACTTGCTCCACTGCCGCGGCAGTGTCATCTACTCAGCTCCCGCAGGAGCCCCATTACTCCGTCCGAACTTGCTCCATCGCCGCAGCAGTGTCATCTCCTCCGCTTCCGCAGTAGACCTTCCCCAGCCTACTACCTGAGAAGCACACCTATCCAACCTCAAAGACAACCAACTCCCGTCCTATGGTAGAAGAAGCCTTCCAGCGACTAACCCCTTCCCACGGCTGATGTTTTAAGCTTTGCACTCCGCAAGTTTTGGGGGGTCATCAACATCATTTTGGCAGCTGTCCGGCATGTTATTTTGCAGCTTTTGGGGGAGTGCTCTGGGTTCGGGCCGAATACCTAACTCTGAGCCCTCTCCTCGGACAGCACGCCAAATACGCATTTATTCTATCTGACTTATTTGTGAGTGTGAACTCGTGAAATGATGTTTTATAAACAAAGTTCGGGAGGAGCACGTTCAAATAATCATTCCAATCAACTGGTCATCAAACAATTACCATGTCTACCCTATCAGCACGAGAAGGAGCATATAAATATTCACTCTGTCAACTCACCTAACATTCCTTGACAGTTTCAGCATCCCTCCACCACCCCCACTCCTCACTCTTGGCTTATCTTATTTATTTCACAGCCATGAATACGGGGGGAGTGCTCTGGGTTCGGGCCGAATACCTAACTCGGAGCCCTCTCCTCGGACAGCACGCCAAATACGCATTTATTCTATCTGACTTATTTGTAAGTGTGAACTCGTGAAAACACAGTTAATGTTTCCTTTCTCGACACTGGCCCATAAACCAACATTTTTGTAATATTTCTGTAAAGTGATAAGCAGTTTATTAAGAGATGGTCTGTGTGATGTACAAGGAACACAAAACTGAAGATAACTGCATGCTGTTTGATTAATTCATATATTAGTTGCAGGTCATGTGTAATCTGTATTTGGTAAAGAATTCACTATACCAATAAGATTGTTTTGTTATAAAAAAGTCTTTCACAAATTAACCAAATTATGTTTGACAAACCAGTCACAAACTTTCACATTTGAACTTTCAGCATGTTCTGCAGCTTTAAATACACTATACCGTTGAAATGTTTGGGGTCAGTAAGATTTTTTTTTTTATGTTTTTGAAATAAGTCTCTTATGAGAAATAAGTCTTTTTGCAAAACCAGTAATATTTTGAAATATTATTACAGTTTAAAATAACTGTTTTCTATTTTAATATATTTTATAATATATATTTTAATTGAATTCATTCTTCATAAATACAAGTATTAATTTCTCTCTTTTTTTTAGTCTTACAGCAAATGTTTGAACGGTATCATTGTTTCCGCAAAAAAATGTCAAGCAGCAAATACTGTTTTCAGCATTGATAATAATAATAAGAAATGTTTCTTGAGCATCCAATCAGCATATTAGAATGATTTTTGAAGGATCATGTGACACTAATGATGCGGAAAATTCAGGTTTGCCATTACTTTAACCGTTGACTTCCCCTGAGATCTAATTTATGTCTCCTTTTCTTTCAGCTCACACATGCATCCGTGCACACAGAACTGTACACACACTCACAAATGCAGCAGGACAGACAGTGCACTCACACGGGGCCCTTGGACTCGCATCAATGTCTGGTGCCAGAAAGACAGGTTGGGGAGGTGTCAGTCACCCAGGGAATAGACACAGCCCTCATCTGTAGATCAAACACATTCAAATGTACACTAGCTCAACTAGGGCTCGCAGAGTGCTGTTTTCCTTTTGAATCAAATCAATTTGAATTTTATGAATATAGTTATATCACTAGAACAATGAAATTATATAGGCTACTCGTATAAAGCAAATAAAAATGCAGATCTTTTATACAGAAGCAAAAGGTCCAAAATTAGTATTTTATCTGACTCTCACTTCACTTAGATGCAAAGTCAAAGAAAATTTGTATATATTGTACATTTCATTGAAATCTAGGACAACCTCTAAAAGATGAGATTGACGTTTCTTAAAAAACAAATGTGCAGACCTTTCTGTTTTCCAGCTGAAAACAATCCACTAAAGACAGTAACAGGACAACAGGAGTTGTTACACTATTAGATCTTGCACTAAGAATAATAGTTGTCAAAATCTCTTATTTTTAGATGCATTTACATGGTTGTTTAAACTTCCTTAAAGGGATTCCTTTTTTTGGAAATAGGCTCATTTTACAACTCCCCCAGAGTTAAACTGTACTGTAAACTTTACTGCCGTACCATGAGAGCAGCAGGCGTAATGATATGACGCAGCGCCTGAAAATAGTTCCGTTGTGTTGACGGAATCTAGCCTATTTTCAGGTGCTGCGTCATATCATAACACCTGCTGCACTCATGGTACGGCAGTAAAGTTTCTTGATTATTACCGGTACGCAGGAATGAGAGTATAGTTCCTAGCCATATCTGTTACAGTTATGTCTGTCTTGTGTCTGTATTCCTGTGTTTCCCCCCGTCATTGTGATTTGGTTTAGTCCTGTGTTTAGTTTTCCCGCTCCTCGTTTGTGTTCAGTTCCTTCACCTGTGTCTAGTTAATTTGCCCCAGCTGTGTCTTGTTCCCATGATCCGTTCTCTGTGTATGTAAACCCTGTGTTCTCCCTCACTCCTGGTCGGTTCTCGTTTATGTAACGTTGGTATTAGGTGTGTTTGTATCCTCTGCCCGTCTGCTCCTGTTTATTGTTTTGATTTATTAAGTAAAGTATATTGTTTTTGGAAATCCTGTTCTCCTCGTCTTCCTCTGCCTACACCAACCGTAACAGAAGAACCGACCGAAAATATGGATTTGGCAGCAGTAAAGATCATGCTGCTTTCCCAAGAGGATCTTTCCCTCGAGGCCCACACACAGAGGTATTTGGACTTGGTACCCTTTGTCCATTATGATGACACCAGCCTCTGTGTGTTCTTCCGGGCAGGTCTCAACGCCGAGACCACAGCACGCCTGCCCGGAGATGGGCCTCGGGGGAACTTCGAGGCCTTTGTTGAGTGGGTATTGGCGAGCTGTGGCTCTCCCTTCACCATCGGTCCAGGGGAAGAGGAGGAGCTTATTGACTGGGACACAGAGCTTCCGCCACTGATCCCAGCCAGCCCAGCCAAGCCCTTGCCGCTGGTTCCGTCCAGCCCAGCCAAGCCCTCGCCGCTGGTTCCGTCCAGCCCAGCCAAGCCCCCGCCGCTGGTTCCGTCCAGCCCAGCCGACCCTTCATCGCTGGTTCCGTCCAGCCCAGCCAAGCCCTCACCGCTGGTTCCGTCCAGCCCAGCCAAGCCCTCACCGCTGGTTCCGTCCAGCCCAGCCGAGCCTTCACAGCTGGTCCCGTCCAGCCCAGCCGAGCCTTCACAGCTGGTCACGTCCAGCCCTGCCGAGCCTGAGCTCCCCTGCAGCCCTGCCGAGCCTGAGCTCCCCTGCAGCCCTGCCGAGCCTGAGCTCCCCTGCAGCCCTGCCGAGCCTGAGCTCCCCTGCAGCCCTGCCGAGCCTGAGCTCCCCTGCAGCCCTGCCGAGCCTGAGCCCGTCGCCTGCCCGCCAGAGCCTGAGCCCGTCGCCTGCCCGCCAGAGCCTGAGCCCGTCGCCTGCCCGCCAGAGCCTGAGCCCGTCGCCTGCCCGCCAGAGCCTGAGCCCGTCGCCTGCCCGCCAGAGCCTGAGCCCGTCGCCTGCCCGCCAGAGCCTGAGCCCGTCGCCTGCCCGCCAGAGCCCGTCGCCTGCCCGCCAGAGCCCGTCGCCTGCCCGCCAGAGCCCGTCGCCTGCCCGCCAGAGCCTGAGCCCGTCGCCTGCCCGCCAGAGCCTGAGCCCGTCGCCTGCCCGCCAGAGCCTGAGCCCGTCGCCTGCCCGCCAGAGCCTGAGCCCGTCGCCTGACCGCCAGAGCCTGAGCTTCAAGCCAGCCCTACAGAGCCTTCTCTACTGGTCCCATCCAGCCCTCCCAAGCCTGACCTGATGCACGTCCCTGAGCCTGGCACTCTCCCCAAGAAAATTTTGGGGGGGGGGATATAGGCCACCTGAAGGGGCGTCTCCGCCATGGCCCCCTGACCAGCTTGCTCCAACCTGGCCACCGGAAGAGGCGTCTCCACCCTGGTCACCTGAAGGGGCGTCTCCGCCATGGCACCCTGACCAGCTTGCTCCGCCTTGGCCGCCCGAGGGGGTCTCTCCGCCCTGGCCACCGGAAGAGGCGTCTCCACCCTGGCCACCTGAAGGGGCGTCTTCACCCTGGCTATCAGCACGGCCTGCTCCGCCCTGGAGGCTTCCTGTTCCGGGAAAGCCACGCCCTCGTCAGCCTCCAGGGCGCCCACCCTCCCGCCCCTATTTGATGTTTATACGGCGTGGGGACACGCCTTTTCGAGGAGGGGCGTAATGTTACAGTTATGTCTGTCTTGTGTCTGTATTCCTGTGTTTCCCCCCGTCATTGTGATTTGGTTTAGTCCTGTGTTTAGTTTTCCCGCTCCTCGTTTGTGTTCAGTTCCTTCACCTGTGTCTAGTTAATTTGCCCCAGCTGTGTCTTGTTCCCATGATCCGTTCTCTGTGTATGTAAACCCTGTGTTCTCCCTCACTCCTGGTCGGTTCTCGTTTATGTAACGTTGGTATTAGGTGTGCTTGTATCCTCTGCCCGTCTGCTCCTGTTTATTGTTTTGATTTATTAAGTAAAGTATATTGTTTTTGGAAATCCTGTTCTCCTCGTCTTCCTCTGCCTACACCAACCGTAACAATATCAGCCTAGAAAATCGCAACTTTACATTTTCCGTCTGTCTTAGTGCACGATGTAACTACAGAAGAGTCAAGTTTTAAATAGGAAAAATATCGAAACTCTTTGGTCATTTTTTTTTTTTTGGAAATGCTAATGGTCTTGCCCACTTCAATGATGTATGCTAAGCTATGCTAAAAGTGGTACCGCCAGAACCGGAGATCGGCTGAATGGATTCAAAAACGGTAAAACTCAACAGTTTAACTCTGGGGGAGTTGTAAAATGAGCCTATTTCCAAAAAAAGTGAAGTATCCCTTTAAGGTATCTAAATATCTTCAGCACTCAGGAGTTTGAGCCAGTATCCCTTTAATGTCCTGAGAACAGGATGAGCAATCTGCTGTTAGTTAGAGGAACCCAAAGCACCATTTAGGACATCACTTTCATAGTCTGATATTTGGTAAGAGATTGAGAGGAGGTATTCTTGTTCACTTGGAAAGTATTCAGAAGGCACAAGAGATAGAAATAGCATAAATCCGACATATCTCCAGGCTGTGGATTTAGCATTCAGCTTGGATTCAGTGGATTTGTTAGGGAAGCAAGCCTGGTCTTTTTTTTTTTTTTCACAGACATGGTGGCTTTTCATTTATTTATTAATTTCAACCTAAAATTGTACATTAAAATTCAACCTCTTTCACCCATTCCTCGCATAGAAAAGCAATAGGACAGCCAAAAAAAAAAAAGAATGTATCATACATTTTTCTAGCACAAACAAAGAAGGATTAGTTACTTCTAGTTTATTAGAATGTTACCTCGTAGTTTATTCCTTCTGTTTACTTACGATAAATTTCACTGAAATGTAGATTTAAGGCTTGTTATCCATGTACATGTTGTATCTTGTCATATAATAACATATTCCTGCAGTGCAAATCATTGTCACTGTCTAGCTGTGCCTAGTGGAGCGACTGATTCTCTCTAAGCTCTTAAGCTCTGAGCTGCAACTGTTACAGAGCAATGTGTCAAATAAGCCATGCGTCTTTGAGCAGACCTGTTGGTCTTACAAGGGCATTGTAATCTTCAGGCCATTTGTGATATTTTAAAAGGTTCAACAAGTCACAGTGAAAAGTGTTGCTCTTACAGTATGTAAATGTAACCCACAAAAAGTACCCAAACAAGAAAATTGAGACATATTTTATTAAATGTATTCAACGATAAATGAGTTGAAAAAATATAAACAGAATAGACATGTAGCAATTTTGAAAAATCATTTTGACGAGTGTAATTTCTCGTTAAAATACTTCTCAATGTGCATTAATGTGCTTAAAGTCATTTGTAGGTCGATTCAGTCAAAACGTGGCTCTGTGATGCTATTAGAATTGCTATGGTTGTTTTGAACAGCATAGCAACACTGATTCAACCAATGGTGTGAGTTTGGGGTGGGGCTAACTTTTGTCCAACCAATGGCACAGTTTGGGAAACCTGTTTGAATGAAGTTTTTATTTTTGCAATTCAGTTTTGTGCACATAGTGGTACAGAAATCACACAGATAACCTTTAAAGAAGTCTTATTATAGCCTACGTTTGTTTTTGGTTCATTTGAAAAATATAATTTATAATAACAATTTATAATAATTTTTTACAATTTATAAAAACGGTTATAATTTATTTTATGACCGTCTGTTTTACTGCTGATGCCTTGAAAGTCGGAATCAAAAATAATTTTCTTAATGCATGTTATTTAGCTTATTGAAAACGATTCATCCCATGTAGTATATACTATTCCATTTTTAAATTTCATTTATTTTTGACTTCATAATCTTGAATCAAAATGTAATAACTCGAAAACTGTCCGAAATCAGTTTCGTGAGGTACCTTCGCACAAACGCTGCCTAAGAAGTCATTGCCTGATAAGTCAGCTGCCTAAGTTATTAGACCCAGCTTATATCTGTCACTATACTTCCGTTACATCGTGACTTTAAGAAACGCCCCATTTGTATGTAAAATGAGCAACAGCTGCATTAGATTGTTACAGGATTGCAATTAAATGCAGGTTTATGACATCAGAAACATGAGAAACATTTAATTCCTTATGTCACCATTAAAAGTTTTGTGGTGCTTAAAGGGATACTCCACCCAAAAATGAAAATACTGTCATCATTTACTCACCCTCAAGTTGTTGCAAACCTGTATGAGTTTCTTTCTTCTGATGAAAGAAGATATTTTGAAGAACGATTGGAACTTTGGCACCATTGACTTCCATAGTATTTTTTTTTTTTACTATGGAAGTCAATGGTGCCAAACAACTGTTTGGTTCCAATCGTTCTTCAAAATACAGCAGAAGAAAGAAACTCATACAGGTTTGCAACAACTTGAGGGTAAGTAAATGATGACGGAATTTAAATTTTTGGGTGGAGTATCCCTTTAAAATACCACAAAATCTCTCTCTCTCTCTCTCTCTCTCTCTCTCTCTCTCTCTCTCTCTCTCTCTCTCTCTCTCTCTCTCTCTCTCTCTCTCTCTCTCTCTCTCTCTCTCTCTCTCTCTCTCTCTCTCTCTCTCCTTCCTTGTCTGCTTGATTGTGTTCACCTGATTCTCATGTGTCTTGCTCTCAATTTATTGTGCTCTCTTCCCTGAAAGTTTCTTTTCCTTTTTCCCTTTGTTTTTTCTTTTCTTTTTTTCATATTTATCACTTTATTTAATTTTTTTGGATTGTTTAAGTTTATTTATCTTTTTTGGGGTCGCGTGGGGTTTCCCCTTGCGTGACCATGGCGGACTCACGAATTGGTGTTCTAAAGAATCTCACGCGGCGTCACGGTGTTAAAGTGGCGTCCGCGGTGAGTGTTGAAGATTGTTGTTTGGCAATGGGAGAAGTTGTTGGGCATGACAGTATTTTGTCGGCGTCTAAAATGAATAGTGCTGTTGTGGTCTTTTTGAAGTCGGTTGAGAAGGCAAACGAATTAGTGGAAAAGGGAATTGTTATAAATAATCTCTTCACACCTGTTCTACCTCTTTCAACACCCTCAAAAAAAGTAACATTGTCTAATATTCCACCTTTTGTTTCTGATGATACTTTGGTTGAGATCTTGTCCCGTTATGGAAAGCTGGTTTCACCAATTAAGAAAATCCTCATTGGTACTGCTTCACCACTGCTAAAACATGTAGTTTCTTTTAGAAGATTTGCCTTCATGATTTTGAAAGACAGTGAAGAACTGGATTTGACTTTTAACATTAAGGTTGACAACTTTGATTATGCTTTCTATGCTACAACTGATAAGATGAAGTGCTTTAACTGTGGTGGGGTAGGCCATCTGATTCGGACTTGCCCAAAAAAGAATAAAGATCGTTCATCGACTGATGTGCAAAGCATGATGGAGGCTAGTCTAAATAGTGATGAGGAAAGGGTTGAAGCAGGGCCTTCTAATGCTCCCATTCTGAGTGTGAAAAATGTGACTGTTATAGAGAATAGTGGCGTTTCTGGGGCTCAGAATGTAGTTTCTGATGATATCACTGAATCAGTAGAGTCTTTGCAGGAAGGTGAGTTGAATGCTACTGCTGTAGTGAGTGTAGGAGTCAGCGATGTCATTACTGAGTCAGTTTTGATAAAGGATAAAAATAATATAAAATGTCAATCATTTGAACTGTGTGATGATGCTGTTGATCTAGAGTCAGATGCAACTGAGTTTAAAATTCCAGGTAAAAGGAAAAGTTCAAGTGAAGTTGAAAGTGCTAAACAGAAAAAAACAAATGTAGTTGATGATGATGACCAAGAAGGCATGGAAAGTGGCAATGAGTCTTCAGATTCAAACTTCAGTTTTTCTCAAAGAGCTTCATCCAGTCGTGATTATGAGGTAGAAGACATTAAAATATTCCTCAAAGCAACGAAAAATAAGAGAGGAGTACGTGTCTGTGAATATTTTCCAGACATCAAACAATTTGTTGACAAAACCAAAATGTTCATGGCGGAAAGCTTATTTACAAACAAGGAAATCTATCGGTTAAAGAAAATTGTACGAATTTTAAACCCTGATCTTGTAAATGATAATAGCTAAAAAAACAGATGTGACACATGGGTTTCTAGTTTTGTTTTTATCAACTTTCGCTTGTTTTTTATTTTCTTCTTTTCTTCTAAAAATGAATGAAGTTAATATTGCTTCCTTGAATATTAATGGAGCAAGAGATATTAAGAAAAGAATGGAAATTTATGAATTTGTGAAACAAAATAAGTTAGATGTGGTGATGCTGCAAGAAACTCATAGTGATCTAAAAAATGCTTCTGATTGGGCTAGAGAGTGGGATGGTCTTTCTTTTTTAAGTCATAATACTTCACTAAGTGGTGGAGTAACCATTCTTTTTGCAAAGAATTTTAACCCACATTCTTTTCAAGTAGAAGAAATAGTAAAAGGTAGACTTTTAAAAATAAGAGCAAACTATGACAAGAATGTTATTGTTTTTATTTGTGTGTACTGTCCTGTCTCCGCAATAGAGAGAATGGTGTTTTTAAATATATTGTGTTCTGTGTTACAAAAATGTAATCAAGAAGAGTTTTTGTTTTTGGGAGGTGACTTTAACTGCACTGAATCTAATCTAGATAGGAATCATTTAGAACCTCATATACCTTCTAGAAATCGATTGATTCAATTTGTTAAGATGCATGAACTGTGTGATGTTTGGAGACGATTAAAGGGCATGCAAAAACAGTATACTTGGACTCATGTGCGTGATAGAATCATTTCTATGGCAAGATTGGACCGATTTTACGTTTTCAAACACCATTATAATATTATAAAGAATTGTCACATTGTACCTGTTAGTTTTTCTGACCATTGTATGGTCAAATGTTCAGTTTTTATAAATCTTTTAAAACCTCAAAGTGCGTATTGGCAATTCAATACTGCCTTATTAAGTGACACACATTTTAAAGAGTGTTTTACATTTTTTTGGGAGGATTTTAAAACTAAGAAAGGTTTGTATAACTCCGTACAACAATGGTGGGATGTAGGAAAAGCCCAAATTAAGCAACTTTGTTTACAGTTTACTCGAAACATCACTACAGAGACTAATTTTAGAATGAGTATCTTGGAGGCTGATATTTTAAAACTCCAAGAATTGGCAGAGTCTACTGGTACAAGAGGTTTCCTAGATTTACTTTTAGATAAAAGAACACAATTGGCTGATCTACTTGGTTCTAGGACACAGGGGGCCTTGGTCAGGTCGAGATTTCAGAATATGAATCAAATGGATGCTTCAACCAAATTCTTTTTTAATTTAGAAAAAAAGAATGGTCAAAGTAGAACAATTCATGCTTTACGATCTGAATCTGGTATTCTTTTGACAGATCCCTCGGATATTCGCCAGAGGGCAGTTGATTTTTACGAGAATTTGTATAAAAGTGAAGTTGCTGTAGAGCTAGAAAACGAGGGTGAGTTCTTCTTTGAAAACTTACCTCAGGTGCCTGAAAGTATCAACACTGGAATCTCTGGCCCTCTGAGTATGAGTGAGCTACAGAAGGCATTTCAAGGGATGGTGTCTGGAAAGACACCAGGAATCGACGGTATACCAGTGGACTTTTACAAGTCTTTTTGGTCAACAACAGGAGATGAACTCCTAGAAGTGTTGAATACCAGTCTGGCAAGGGGTAAACTGCCTCAAAGTTGCCGAAGAGCTGTGTTGACCCTCCTACCGAAAAAAGGAGATCTTGGAGACATAAAGTGTTGGCGTCCAGTTTCTCTGCTCTGCAGCGACTATAAGCTTTTATCGAAGGTCTTAGCTAACAGACTGGCTAATGTAATGGACAGTGTTATTCATCCTGATCAAACCTACTGTGTCCCAGGTAGATCGATATTTGATAACATTTCTTTTATTCGTGATCTTATTGAAGTCTCCAAGATGCTAAACCTAAAATGTGGTTTTATTTCGCTAGATCAAGAGAAAGCTTTTGATCGGATAGAACATTGTTTTTTATGGAAGGTCTTAAATGCATTTGGCTTTAGTGAGAGTTTTATTAACTATATTAAAGTCCTTTATAATGATGTGGAGAGTATTTTAAAGGTCAATGGTGGTTTATGTACTCCTTTTACAGTGTTTAGAGGCATAAGACAGGGTTGTGCATTATCGGGCATGTTATATTCTTTAGCAATTGAGCCCTTGTTAAATCAGATAAGGTGTAAACTTCAAGGTGTAATGTTACCAGAATGTAGGAATAAATTCATACTGTCAGCATATGCAGATGATGTTACTGTGTGTATCAATGGACAAAGTGATATTCAGTTTTTGGTAAATTTGTTGAAATTTTTTAAAAAAATATCTTCTGCTAATATAAACTGGGGAAAAAGTGAAGCTTTTTTAATTGGGGATTGGAAAAATGATAAACCAAAACTTCCTATGGGCCTGCAGTGGGGAAAAATTGGTTTTAAATATTTAGGAGTTTTTATTGGAGATGAAGTAGTCACACAAAAAAACTGGGAGGGTATAATTGAGAAAGTTAAAGGTCGACTTGATAAATGGAAATGGGTGCTTCCAAAAATGTCATTTAGAGGGCGAGTTTTAATCGCTAATAATTTGGTGGCTTCGTCGCTGTGGCATAAGTTTGCTTGTCTAGATCCCCCGTTAACTTTGCTAACAAAACTACAAGCATTGCTTGTGGACTTTTTTTGGGATAAGCTGCATTGGGTCCCGCAAAGTGTCCTTTTTTTGTCCAAAGAAGCAGGTGGTCAGGGACTGATACATCTGCAAAGTAGAATAGCTGCTTTTAGATTACAATTTGTGCAAAGACTTTTAACTGTTTCAGATGTTTTTAATTGGAATGCTGTAGCAAGATTGATTTTGAATAGGTTGGGTAATTTTAATTTGGGCAGGACAATTTTTTTGATGGATCCACTGAAATTAAGTTTTCCTACATTACCTGTTTTTTATAGGAATGTTTTTAAAGTGTGGAATCTTTTTACTTTTCAAAAAGTGGAGGACTCAAAATCTCTTTACTGGCTTTTAGAAGAACCCTTAATCCATGGGAAGCGGTTGGACTTAACAAGCAATTGTTTTCTTCCTGGACTAAACAAAGCACTTATTGACAACAAAATAGTGACACTTGGACGTTTGCTGGAAGTAGCTGGACTTGATTTTAAAAACAAGGAAGCAACATCTCAATGTCTTGGAATTAAATCCACTCGTGTTATAGGCCAACTTCTTCAGAGATGGGAATCTGCGTTAAGTGATCAAGAGAGACTTTTGTTATTGGATTATAAAAACGAACTGTGTAATCCAGACTCGGAAGAGTGTTTTCCAGGTTTGATTTTTGCTCTTAAGTTGGATGGGTGCTCTGGGTTTCATTTTGAACAAGCTGATTCATTAACTGTTGATTTTTTTTCCTGTGACAGAAAGCGTTTGTATAAATATTGTGTAATTGTTTTTAACAAGGCAAAGTTGAATAATAGGATAGATACACCTTGGCGTGGTTTTTTTAAGTTGAATGAAGGAAAAAAAACAGAATGGAGAGTTTTTTACAAACCACCATTGACCAAAAAGACAGGAGATTTACAATGGAGAATTGTTCATGGTGTTATTGCAGTCAATGCTTTTACTTCTGTTTTAAATCCTGAAAGCACTGATAAGTGTCCTTTTTGTGATGACAGAGAAACTATTTTCCATGCTTTTTTAAACTGTTATAGACTTGAACCATTGTTTTTTGTTTTAAAGGATGTTTTTAAAAAATGCCATGAGGTATTCTCACAAGAGATTTTCATTTTAGGATGTAAATATGTCTTAAAGAAAAAGTTTGTGTGTCAACTGCTTAATTTTGTGGTGGGACAAGCAAAAATGGCTATCTATTTGAGCAGGAGAAAAAAAATTGAACAGGATGTAGTACAAAACATTGTTGTATTGTTTTTCAATTTGGTACAATCTAGAATCTTAATTGATTTTTATTATTATAAATGTATTGGTGATTTGCCTTCCTTTGAAAATATTTGGAGCTGTAATGATGCTCTATGTGTTATTTTTGAAGATGAATTAATTTTCACACTTTATTGATTTATATTAAGATTTTGTTTATTATTTTGGAGGCTATATAATTGTAACAAGATGCATTTTTGTAAATAAAAGCTTTGTGAATTCTCTCTCTCTCTCTCTCTCTCTCTCTCTCTCTCTCTCTCTCTCTCTCTCTCTCTCTCTCTCTCTCTCTCTCTCTCTCTCTCTCTCTCTCCGGCAGCTTGCAGGCCTACTATTACCACCAGAGATCTCCTGCACTGCTGCGTGTACTGGCTCGCTCTCGCCCCTGCAACCGCAGCATCTCCAGCACGCTTCTGGCGTAGGCGTCCCGCAGGTTCACCCCTACCGCCGAAATATCTGAGGCCGAGTTGCGCGTCAGTCGCTTCAGTGCCTCCCCGTGCCTCAGCGCCGCTTCCTTCATTTTAAGCGTGAAGTAGCAGGCAGAGAAACGTTCGTTGATAATGGCAATAGGCAGCGAAAGGATGAGAATGCCAGATAGGATGCAGATGAAGGCCATCACCTTTCCTAGTGTCGTATCTGGACGGATGTCTCCGTACCCCACTGTGGTCATGGACGTGGTGGCCCACCACCAGGCGCTCGGCACGTTGGTGAAAGTGGTCTCCGGCATGTCGTGTTCGATGGCGTATTCCACTGTGGCGAAGATGGAGATGCCCACAGAAAGGAACAGCATCAGGAGGCCTACTTCCTCGTAGCACTGGGCGATCGTCATGCCCAAAGACTTGAGACCTGATGAGGAACACACAAAGAAGATAAAGATAAAGTTCATTAATCTAAAGGCCCGTTAACACAAACGCTTGTCACAGAAAAGAAAGAACTCAAACAATATTTACATGTTCAGAAAAAAATTACATTCGTGTCGGTGTGAACATATGCATTAAATGGATAGTTCACCCTCTTGTCATTCCAAACCTGGTTGCATTTCTTTCTTCTGCTGAACACAAAAGAAGATATTTGGAAGAATGATGATAACCAAACAGTTTCGTTACCAATATTCAAAGTCAAAGTATCTTCTTTTGTGTTCCGCAGAAGAAAGTCAGTCAAAGTGGTGTGCACAGGCGTTTAGACTAATATGAATGAATAGATTTATAGATTAATATAAATTGTATTTTAGGGCTCAATCAAATATATTCATAATGTTCTGATTAAATAATCAAACGAATTGCAAATAATTCAATGTAAAAAGTAACTTCAGAAGTCAATAAATTGGTTGTGTTACTTCCGTATCGAGTGCATGATTTTCAGGTGCATGTTATTTTTTTTAATACTTCTTAATATTTGTAATATTTGTCATAATTGAGTGCACTTAATAAATGTGTTAAATTAACAGACCTAATTTTAACATTATCACTGCACGCCAAGAGGTTAGGACCTAAATACTTAATTACTTTTAACCTTAGAACAATAACATGAACAAGGAGAGGCCTCTCAATTAATTAGGGAAGGAAAATCATTATGGCACTTTCAGGTAATTTGTGTCATGTCAACTTTCCCCAATGCATTGAACTCTATGTAACAAAGAATTAAGCATGTTTTATTGTGTCACTCTTTTTTAACACAATGCTTAAACAATTTCATATTTGACCCCATTTGCCACTGACTAATTGAAGCGTAGCTAATGATTACTGAACGGTTTGCATGCCAAAACATTACTTCTGTACCAACTAACATATAAGATGTTGCTGTTGATAGAATTTGAATCAGTGACCGCATGATTTTATTTCTGGTGTAACATGTTCTACAGAGATCATGAACTTCTCTAAGTGATAGATGTAAATGTGTCCAACAGATTTACGTATGCAAACAAGTTAAAACTATAAAGGATGGCTAGATATCCTCTCTAGAAGAACTATTTCATTGTAGATTAAAAAATCAGTGCCTGTATTTTATGTAGTAATGCTGCTGTTGGTCTAGCTTTCAGAGATCTGTACATTGTGTCAGCTTATTTTGGTTAGATCCCACAGCATCAAAACTTCTTTTCAGAAGTTTATATATATAAGGTTTATATACACTCACCGGCCACTTTATTAGGTACACCTGTCCAACTGCTCGTTAACACTTAATTTCTAAGCAGCCAATCACATGGTGGCAACTCAGTGCATTTAGGCATGTAGACATGGTCAAGACAATCTCCTGCAGTTCAAACCGAGCATCAGTATGGGGAAGAAAGGTGATTTGAGTGACTTTGAACGTGGCATGATTGTTGGTGCCAGAAGGGCTGGTCTGAGTATTTCAGAAACTGCTAATCTACTGGGATTTTCACGCACAACCATCTCTAGGGTTTACAGAGAATGGTCCGAAAAAGAAAAAACATCCAGTGAGCGGCAGTTCTGTGGGCGGAAATGCCTTGTTGATGCCAGAGGTCAGAGGAGAATGGCCAGACTGGTTCGAGCTGATAGAAGGGCAACAGTGACTGAAATAACCACTCGTTACAACCGAGGTATGCAGCAAAGCATTTGTGAAGCCACAACACGCACAACCTTGAGGCGGATGGGCTACAACAGCAGAAGACTCCACCGGGTACCACTCATCTCCACTACAAATAGGAAAAAGAGGCTACAATTTGCAAGAGCTCACCAAAATTGAACAGTTGAAGACTGGAAAAATGTTGCCTGGTCTGATGAGTCTCGATTTCTGTTGAGACATTCAGATGTTAGAGTCAGAATTTGGCGTAAACAGAATGAGAACATGGAACCATCATGCCTTGTTACCACTGTGCAGGCTGGTGGTGGTGGTGTAATGGTGTGGGGGATGTTTTCCTGGCACACTTTAGGCCCCTTAGTGCCAATTGGGCATCGTTTAAATGCCACGGCCTACCTGAGCATTGTTTCTGACCATGTCCATCCCTTTATGGCCACCATGTACCCATCCTCTGATGGCTACTTCCACCATGTCACAAAGCTCTAATCATTTCAAATTGGTTTCTTGAACATGACAATGAGTTCACTGTACTAAAATGGCCTCCACAGTCACCAGATCTCAACCCAATAGAGCATCTTTGGGATGTGGTGGAACGGGAGATTCGCATCATGGATGTGCAGCCGACAAATCTGCGGCAACTGTGTGATGCCATCATGTCAATATGGACCAAACTCCCTGAGGAATGCTTCCAGCACCTTGTTGAATCTATGCCACGAAGAATTGAGGCAGTTCTGAAGGCAAAAGGGGGTCCAACCCGTTACTAGCATGGGGTACCTAATAAAGTGGCCGGTGAGTGTATATATATAATGTATGTATGTATTAGGGGTGTAACGGTACATGTATTCGTCCCGAACATCACAGTTCAGTGCATACAAACGATGTATACAGTCAGTCACAGACAATCTACTCTCCAGTCCAGAAGGGGGCGCACACTGTAATGCAATGCTGTTTGCTAACTGTCACAACAGGAAAAAAACGCAAAAGAGAGTTCGGATAGCATGCTAGTAGCCTATACGCTGTTTCGATAAAGTTTTGTGATACGATCCACAAACTTCATGGAAAGGAAACCACAACGGCAGAAAGCAGCATCCTGTTTCTTTTTCTTCTTTATTTTACCAAAGCACAATGTATTGTTTTTATTGTGAGTGTACACAATTTGTGATTTCTTGAAAAAGCGCAATATTGAACTTTGTGCATTCGCCATTGTCACTGCATGTTAATGAACTCTCATGTGCAAAGAAAATGACACCATAGGCTAAATTTGCATTTGCCAGTGTGTGATTTGTGAATCTTACCGCAAAGGATCAGTCAAGAAGTAATATAACAGTAATGAAATCATCCAAGATATTCTAGCCTTTAAATATAGGCACCTAAGAACAGCTGCTACACTTTCTCACTCCAAAATGGCACGGCTTCTTGAGAAATGCTTTATATATTCTTTTTTTAGCTGCCTTGCTGAATACATTTACAGAAAGAACATCAAGCATCTAAAGTCGACACCTAGTCTACTTGTATCAAAGCATGTCCTTTTAGTTTTAGAAGTAGAAACCGTATTTTGTTATTAACACGCTGGCTTTCATGGGCCCTTGACCCACGTCTGAGGTATTGGAGTCAACATGACTGCCAGCGAAGAACTAGGTTTCTATTTTGAGAAAATGAAAATGCACTGGGGAACACTCGAAACCTTGATATTGAATTATTTTTCTATTCATTTCCATTCTGATCTTGGTTAATGTGTCACAGTTTGGTCTTAACACTGTTCATTTTTTTATGTTTATGGCTATTGTGACCGTCCGCCTTCGTTTGGTTTGTGTCTTCTGATCAGATTAGCTACTGCTGAGAATAAACACCTTCAGACGGGCAGAGAATGCCGCAGACAAGAGAGACCCCATTATTAAAATGTGACGGATATGAAAATAGGCTCTGACATTCCCTAGGTGGATTATCTGTCAGTGTTTACTTCTTCAGATATTTATCCTGAGAACAGAGCCGACATTGTCCGCTTAGAAATGTGTTAAAAACAGAATTATGGTGAGACCCTGTAAATACATTTCCATATTGAAGTTGATAGGACATGAAAAGCCCCAGTCCCATCAAATTCCCCAACTACCCTCCTTTTTAGCTCTTGCATCATGTTGTTTAATTTATTCATGACTTTGTGGCAGCATCTTAGAAAGAGATTCTTTCCTTCAAAAAAGATTAAACCCACAAGTCTGTGCTCGTTTGTCTATGGATCTTCCTCTAAGTCTCCATGGGTTACTGTCAAAATATGAATGGATGAAAAAATTTACTCACTCTCCCCAAAATAGACTGACATCTTCAGGAATTATTTCATTCCTCAGGATGTGAGTCCATTACGAGTCGATAGGGTGTTACAATGCACAAATGTTCAGGTGGAATGTGTGTTTGACTGACAGAAAGTCTAAACAAAATGCTTCCATTTCTACTCGATTTTATGTTTTCAGAGCTTCAGCTCAGTTTTCTTCATCTTCATTAATAAATAAATTCAAAATGTTCAGTACAGGTTTCGACTTTGACCCCAGTTAGATTTTTCCATGACCACTTCAATACTTCCATTTAAGGCAGCAGTTAAACTTACGTTTTTAAATGTAAATGATATTGAAATTTTCTTTTGCCAACATTTTTTTAGTTGACAGTGTAGTTTTTGCTTGCTTTAGCTAACACTCTAGTTTAAGTCATGTCATCTAACAACATATGATGCTTCATGTGAGAAGCAGGCTAAAGTTTTAGCATTTATTGGATGAAAATCTTGCCTTAATACTGTATGTGTCAATAAATGTATTTATGGTTGCATATTTTCAAACTGGTCAGTTAAGTGATTCGAGAGTACCAATGCCAAACCTGGTGTAGTGCCTGATGCACTTAAATACTTTCAGTAAATGACATCAACAATATCAGTCTGTTCCTCAAAGTGTGTTTGTATTTTTTTCTTAAATGAATTACAACAAGGTGCACTACTTTTCAAAAGTTTGGGGTCAGTAAGATTTTTTTTTTATATATATATAAATCTTTAAATAAATGCTTTTTTTATTCTGCAAGTATGCATTAAATCCATCAAAAGTGACAGTAAAAACATTTATAATGTTAATTTTTTTTTATTTCAAATAAACGCTGTTCTTTTGAAATTTCTATTAATCAAATAATCCTGAAAAAAAGTATCTTGGTTGTCAATGATAATAATAAGTAATAATTCTTGGCCACCAAATCAGCACATAGAATGATTTCTGAAGGATATATTTCACAATATAACTGTTTTTACTATATTTTTGATCAAATAAATGCATCCTTGGTGAGCATAAGAGACTTCTTTCAAAACATAAACAATTCTTACCAACCCCAAACCTTTGAACGGGTATTGTATGATTATTATATGATATGTTTCAATAGGTATATCACCTGTGGAGTGTCGGCCAAGTTTAAGCATCCTGAGTGACCTCAATAGCCGCAGCACCTGAACAACCCGTCCAACGTTCTCCAGCTCGGTAGACTCTCCATGAAGGTTTTCCACGGCCAGAGTCACATAGAAGGGCAGAATAGCCAGCAGGTCAATGATATTTACCACACTCCTGCTGAACTTACACTTATCTCTGACACACAAGAACCTGAGTACCAGCTCACCGGTGAACCAAATAATACAAATGTACTCAAGAACATCTAAGATGATAGGTGCACCAAGTATAGTGAAGTCCAGCGAGATCAAAGCCATGTTCACGATGGACACCACCAAAAAGAACATGGACAGCGTCCCAAACGTCTTGGCCGCCTTGGAGGAGTCCGGCTTCTCCATGAGGTCCCAGATGCGTTGGCGTAAGTCCTGGCACAAAGCTCCGGTGAAGTCCTCCTCCTCATTGTCCATTATCTCATCATCCTTACTAATATCCATCGTCTCTTTCATCTCCTTCCGGCGGTAGTACTTATCCCTGCAGCAACTGTCTATGCGGAGCTCATCGATACCCCAGTACTCGATCTCCTGAAGGAATGAGATCACGCACAGCTCCTCTCGAACATGTAAGTGACCTGTCTTGTAGAAGTTCATAATGTACTGGAAAGTCTGCGAGTTGCGGTCAAAGAAGAACTCATTCTCTAAGAAATCTGCATCGTCGCACAGGTCTAAAGCAGAGTCTCGATTGGAGAGGGCCAGCTTGCCCAGGCGAGTTTCTGGGTGGGAGGCCAAAAGTTCCTGAGAGAGGATATAGCGGCTACCTCCGACATTTATAATGAAGAAGTCCAGCTGTTTGTCGCTCGGCAGTGCGGGCTCGCTGAAGAATACGCTGGAGTCCAAGGACAGCAGTGAAGCGTTGTCCTCGTAGAACTCTGCCGGACTTGATGAATCTGTGATCATGTTGTTCTGGGTAATGTTGAGCCCTGAGAGAGCCAAAAGAGTACATTTAAAGTGCATTAATATGACAGACTGAAAAGAGCAGTATCAATAATAATGGGGATTTGGCTGCTGGTCTAAAGCTAGAATAAAAATGACACATCTTTGATATCACACGATTAACCTTGGGTGAACAAAATCCTGGGTTATCATGTTCCATGTTTTACACTGTTCTTATTTTATCATGGTTTAGTAAATATCCTTGAGTAGCCAAGTTTTGAGATTTCACACTGTAGTGAACCATTGGATAATGTTCTGATATTTATACACACAACTAGAATTATATCTGGTTATCTCAAAGTATTAGTGCACCCAAAAATGAAAATTCTGTCATCATACTCTCCATGTAAGTCAATGGGGTCCAATGTTGTTTTGTACAAAAACAGGCGAGATATTTGTCAAAATAACTACTTTTGAGGTCTGCAGAGGAAAGAAAGTTACAGGTTTGGAATGACATGAGGGTGAGTAATGGTGACAGAATTTTCATTTTTGGGTGAACTATCGCTTTAAATCTTTGTAAACAGTGTCTTCGCATCACTCCAGTTAATGCTTTTGCAATCTCGATTCAACGTTTTTTACTGTTTTCTTCAGATGCTGGAAATTCAGTTTCTGCAATTGTACAAAGCACATGAATATTTAATGAGGAAACCAACAACAACTCACCATTACATTCAAGCAGCATGTTGTTTCACTTTGATGCCTCGAAAGGAAAGTTTCATAACCCACAGTTAAAAGTGCCCTTTACTCTGGGTTTAAACAGTAGGGTTAATTGTAGTGTGAAGCCCTATGTGTGTGTTTTATATAACACACTACAGTGCTTCATCTGCTTTACTATTCCTACATGTGCACTTTAATAGATATAAGAAGACAGTTTGGAAGGTCTGTGTATACAGTAGGATATGTGTAATACCAACTTGAAAGCTCTGTGTATTGAATGAGCAAATTCCCTTAATGATTTTTTCCCCCTTTTTTACACCATCACTGGCAGACATCAGACACGGTGGGAGGGAGAAGAAGCCTTTGGCAGTGTCCTACTTCTTCAAAGCTGCATTGAGATTTAAATATTTTAGCTGGCCTGTCTAATTAATTGAACTAATGGTAGGCCTACTATTCTTGTAATTATTAATTCTCTTTGGTAACCTCTTCTGTAATATTGTCATGATGGTCATTTTAAAGCCTACGTTTTTAACATGATCCAATGGGATAACCGTAAAGAGGTCGGAGCACAATGTGGAGACTGAGAATACTTTTCAAAAGGGAACGATGCATTTAATTTTGTTTTTAAATAGTTTTATTTTTATTTACTAAATTTAAAGCAACCCACTGTAAATAAATAATCCTTGCTACACTGTAAAAAGTGAATGCAGGCACTGCTGTTTCATCTGATCCTTAAAAAAAACTTGGTTATTCCAGTCACATTTGAATAAAACGAGTCAATGCAGATGTCACCATATGAATTACATTTTAAAATAACTGATTAAATAGGTTTATATTTTTTACAGTGTAACTTAGAATTAAGTGTTTGTCCTGTTTACATCATTAACAACATAATCATTTATGTTGAAAAAAAGAAGGCATTGTCCTCTCTGAGATGAAAATGAAATGGATCCAAGAATGTCCGATTTTAAACATTTTCAGTGGGTAATATAGGCTAAATAAGAGTTTTTGTGGATCTAAAGTAGCTAATAACAACAAATGAAACAACACATTTATTAAATTTTATAAAATTAAACTAATATCAATCTCTCAATCTTTAAATTATTTTACTATTTAGGTTTATCTTCTTATTTAGTGTCGGATATACAGATAGACGCCATCTACAATTAGGCTATACCTGAAGACGAAATTAAATTAGTTTGGAATAAATTAATAGGATACGTTACTCAAAAAGCTTTATTTAAATAAGTAGCAAATAAACTAATGCAACATGTATTATTAACGACTAAAAATACATAACAAAGAACATTATACTGGAATACCAGTAACTCTGGACACCCACCTTCAGCCTATAAGCCTACACTGAAAGCACGCGCGCCTGTGTGAGGTGAGCTGGATCCATCTGGCTCTTTACCCTGTTCCCACTTCAAAAGATGTTGATCCTCTGTCGATAAACTGAAGAACATCATGTAAACGCCTTGTAATGTTCAAATCCGAAATGTTCACAGTGAAGAACAGATGCAACTCAAGGTTTCACAGGTTCACGAGAGTTCGGAACAGTTCTGACGCGCTCTCGTGCACCTTTCCTTTCCACAAGCGTTTTAACGGAGAGAGTGCGAGCTATCAACCAATCAGGAGACACTTTCAGGCTGCTAGGCAACAAACTCCAGACACTTAATACAACCAGTAAAAAAAGAAGCGTTGTAATCATCTGGAAAAATCAGAGCCTTCGCGGTCACGAGATCTACACCTGCGTGCGCGCAGCACCTAAACAGCAAACTATTCTTTGTTCGTCGTGGGTGGGTCAACTTTGACCTTAAACCTACGCTTGATTCAAATAACTTTTCCCACACATTTCAAAACAAAGTCCATGGTTGGGTAGTATGAACAGAGTGGACATGCATCTGCAAGTTGATTTATCAAACTCGGGTTTTATAGCCTAAAACTGATAATCAGTGTTCTCTGAAGGGAATATGTATAACTCTCAGAAAACAAAGCTCTTACTGGGGCATTTCCCTGGTACAAAGGGGAAAAGGAAAGAAAAAAGGAATCAAATTAATCACAATTGACATTTTTAAACGTTTACTACATTTGCTGTAAATGGTTAGACAGCTTTAGAGCATTGAGAATGGGTGTCTCAACTGTACCATTGTACTGTTTCTACTGTACACAACTGTGGGTTATTAAGGTTTGTCAGCCCCTGGGTTTAGCAAACCTGCAATGTAAAAGCATAACATATCACAAAACTCTTCTTAAACACATCAGGTGTTGATTTTACTGGGTTTTAAACGAATATACTCTTAAAATCAAGGTTCTTTGTTGACATTGATGGTTCCATAAGAACCTTTAAACATCCATGAACCTTTTTATTGCACAAAAGGTTCTTTATTTTGGAAAAAGGCTCTTTAGATTATTAACACGTTCTTCACACACACCATTAAAAAATGGTTCTTTTAAGAACTGTTCACTGAAAGGTTATCTTAAAAGTTATTTTATGTAATCGCTGTGAAAGCACCCGAACCTTTATTTTTTTGTGTGTGTAACAACTTGAACATTGGATAAAATGTGCAATCTACTGGATTAGACAATTGCTCATTTCACTGCAGGCCTACATATTATAATTGCATAACTGACCATGTGTCAATGAATGAATAAATGAATGAATGAGTAATGAATCAGCAGGTGAGATGGATCATCAATGTGTGGTAGGAGATGGTCAGAATAGAATACTATCTAGGCTACTTAACTACTCTAACTTACTATTACTACCATTGCTGTGCGCATAGTACAGTGTTGTTAGCTATGATCTTTAACATGTTTTTCCTTGCTTCCTTATTTGATCATTCCTTAATAATGTAACATTTCTACACAAAATTTAAAATGCTAAATGACTACTTAATAAAAAAAAATACTTGCTGAATGTAACATGCAATGTGATTATTATGTGACAAATGATGCATGCACCAAATGTAGTGAATAGCCTACTGTCGAAATGCTATTTTTACTGGTTCACATTATACAATAGCTTTTACCATGTTGCCCCCTGCTGTTAGTAAAAGTATTGCTGCCACCAAATTAATCAAATGTAAAAACTAATGTAAAAATACAATTCCCTTTCTTTACAGTGAGAGAACATAATTACTTAAATATATTTTATGGAAAATAGGCTATTTAAATTCAAATTTCCAGACATTGTATCTGAACTTTTATCTGTATCTGGTCCTAAATGAAATATTCTACATTATAAAGTGGTCCCAACATTTTTTAATGCCACACACATATAATTTACTTAGCCTCATGTAACAAACATGTTAGAGAACATGTTAAACATGTTACTGTCAGGCAGCTTCAGTCACCTACACTTAGAAGTGCATATTGACTGAAGTTATCATTCCGCCTAACATACCCAAAGAAGAAATGAAGTCATACTAATTTGGAAAAACATGGTGGTGTAAAAATGTCAGAATTGTAGGCCTATTTTTGGTACAAGTCCTTTTAATATGAATTTATCCGCGTGGTCACGTGATAGCCCGCCCTTTCTTTTCAAACGCCATGTTTACTGCGCACGTACATCACCACCAATAGGCAGCAACACACAGTGAGTATATATTAAAGTATAAGCGCATGGGTTTTATAAACTGTATACTTTTCTCTAAGTTGTGTTTTTACGTACACGAAGGCAGGTCTTGTCATGATTTGTTGTTGCAAAAGGGAATATAATTGTGTTTTGGTGAGCAAGTAGGCGGGACAAATAAGCTAGTCTGTGCTATCAATCTCGCGCCGCCTAAAAGCTTTAACTTAAGTCATGTATACGGAAAAGTTTGATTTTCACTCACGTTTGCTTGTATACATCTTATATGTTCACCAGTTTACCTTGCATTTGGTCGTAATTTTATAGCTTGTTAGCATGCTAAAGGTTTGTGTCTGCTTTACAACTGGGATACAAACACGCGCCAAATTCGTTCTGCAGTAACTGTGCACTCACTGTTATTGATGTGATATGCGTCGTCGAATAGAGCTGTCGTTTGTGTATGTAAATTAACGTTATACCGGTAATACTACTACTATTGTATTCTGTTGAATTTGACGATTACAACACCGTTCTTTTATCTAATCTAGGAATCAACTGACAAAATTCCAATCATGAGTAAAGAAATCCAAGCTGTCAAGACAGAGGATCTTCCTGATCCTTTCCTGGAAGAAAACAGAATAAAAGAAGAAGAGGAGGAAAACAGCATAAAAGAAGAAGAGGAGGAGGAGAAGAAAAAGAAGAAGAAAAGGAAGAAGAGTCCATCTGATGATGCTGGGCAGGATGAAAAACCTAAACCCAAAAGCAAGTCTAAACCCAGGTTCAAATTGTGTAAGTTGAATAATACCAACAATAGATGCCAAACCTATTCTTTCAAGAAATGTTATTCATGATGTCAATTAATGTTAAGCAACATAACTTTATATTGAGCTTTTATTTAATTGTCATCAGCTCATAAATTAAATGAAGCTTAGATTGCCCACTCAAAAGTTACCATCATTGTCCTTTTGTAATTGTCTTTTCAGTCGAACCTGAAATTCTTGAAGGAAAACGGGAGAAAAAAATCATCCAGAGACTTGATTTAATGTGTAGACAGAAAGAAAAGCTGAAGATTGAGAGTACAGGAAGAGGTGACAAACTGGGAGACATTGCACGGATTAATCACTCCATCGGAAAGCTTAAAGTCCCTCTGCTCAAACCTCTGCATAACATTGTATATGATCGACCGGGAACTGTAAGGTTTAGTTTGAGAACTCGCTTTACAAACAAATTCCCAAAGAAACATGTTACAGATTGATATTAACTTAATAATGCTGATTAATATTCATACAGGCATCAGCTCTGCGGAAAAACCTTCGGCTATTTAATGGATTTCCTTTTGGGCTGGACAGTGACCTTTACAACAAAAAGGTGGAGAAAGTGAAAAAGTAAGTCTATTTAACTGCTTTGGAGCTTTATATATATATATATATATATATATATATATATTTACACATCTGTGGTAAATCAAGGCATGAAAACAGAAATTATGAAAATAATTTTTGCCATGTCCGATGTTGTCCCCACCACTTTATAAAAATAACTCTCACAGATGTAGCTGTTACAGAGGAATTTTTTTGGTTGAGATTCATTGATATTTGAATTCTGGCCAATGCTGATAATTAAATTTGGAAGCAAGTAAATATGCTATATTGGCACATACTGATAAATAAAAATACTGTATATATATATATATTTTAGGACAATAATGTTATTGCTCATATTTCAGTTTTGTGACGCCCATGTGCAAGCACATAATAAAACCATCAGTAGTTTATTCCATCTGATGTGAAGTCCAATAATTAAGTTGTGATTGGTTTAAAGTGGGCATGATAATGATTTTTGTCTTTCTGGCAGGCTTCAAAAGGGACTGCTCAAAACCATCTGTCAGACTCTTGATCTGGAGAGGACTGGAACGCAAATTGTTCTTTCTGAGAGGATCATGAGATTTCTTGTACAGCCAACCAACTCAGGAAAGGTGAGATCTTTCTCTCTGAACAATAACAATACACATTTAATGCCACTGTACAGCCAATGTACTGCTGGAAATTAAATGTCTGATGAGTTTTTCTTTTGCTATTTGCCAATGACTGTGTTTATATCCTCTGCAGCCTGTCCTTAAGAAGAAAAAGAAGACGACCAAAGATGGCAAAAGAGAAAAATCTTCATCCAAAAGTAAAAAGCCACAGAAAAAAGTGGAAAGTGGAAAGTCCAAACCCATTGTCTCTGATTCCAGCAGTGATGATGATGACGACGACGATGATGAAGAAGAAGAAGAGAGTAAAGAGAACAGTAAGGGCACTGAGAAGTCAGCCACAGCAAGTCAAAGAAATAAAGACAGTGAAGATAAATCTTCTGATAAAGTGAAAGATTTTCAAGCTCCTATAGAAGACAGCGACGAGGAAGAAGTGAGTGAAATGTTTCTTTTGCTTTTCTGGGCGTTATAGTTGACACTGTGTTGTGTGGTCAAAGATTTTAACAAATTCTCCACATTTTATTTTGTTCAGGCAATCCATAGACAATCATACTGTTTACATTTGCTTGTGTTTTGTCTGCAAATCAACAGAAATCTCCTCCTCAGAAGAAATCTTCCACTATGAATTCCACAAAGAAATCTGACCAAAAGTCAGATCAGACTACATCAGATGACAGTGACCGAGATGTTCATGAAGACAAGAAGACTGTAAAAAAGGTTGGACACAAACACTTACTACTAGTAATATTTTTTTGCATTCTGAAATATAATTTAAAATTGTTAATATAAATGCAAGCTTATTTGTAGGGATGCACTAGTCATGACTTTTCATGGCTGATTAAAATTGCCAAATTTAGTTGTGCTTATAAACACAACTTTAATAGGCATTAAATGGGGGTAAGAGGAAAAGGTTCGATGGCATTTTCTTTTCTGAAGACAGTCAGTTCCCTTCAAAGATACATTCATATAAACCCCTACCCTAAATTAAATATTTATAATTTTCTTCCAAAATTTCGAGCATTGTGAGCAGTGAGCTTGTGTTCTCTGATACAGTATTTCCTCTGCTGGCGCCTCTGTGTTTTCATCTCTTTGCTTCCATCTTTAGGATGTCCCATCTCTGGCCTGTGATAATGCCCTGTTTACAGACTTTGCAATATTTCCACACAAATTACATTTTGGATTTCAATTATTGCAGTGCAGTTTGTGTGCAAGTCCAAAAAAAGAAAAGAAAAACAGTTTCAATTTATGGGCGGTCGACTGGTGCATCTATACTTATTTGAGCTTGTAGTTTTGGTATGCTGTAAGTCAGGCATATGTCAGCAAAAATGGTGAATAACAATTAGTTCATTTGAAGCTTAATTTGAAAACAATGAAAACTGCTATATCTGTCCGAAGAGTTTTGAACCGCCTCTGAAAGAAATAGCAAAATTACATTTGACACCTTCAGAACCTTTCTGAGTTTTAGTTGACACTGGAAATCTGACACACATGACAAAGATCTTAACATAAATTCTCCACATTTATGGTTTTATTGTTCAGACCATCTATAGGCATTAGGCAGTCTTACTGTGTTTACATTTGCTTGTGTTTTGTCTGCAAATCAACAGAAATCTCCTCAGAAGAAGACATCTTCCACAAAGAAATCTGACAAAAAGTCAGATCAGACTACATCAGATGACAGTGACCGAGACGTTCATGAAGACAAGACTGTAAAAAAGGTTGGACACAAACAATTACTACTAGTAATTGCACTCTGAAATATCTTTTAAAATTGTTAGAATAAATTCAAGCTTATTTGTAAATTCAAGCTTATCAGCCAAAATAGAGGGAAAGTTGTTTTTCTAATTTATTGGCGGTCGACTGGTGCATCTCTGCTTATTTGAGCTTGTAGTTTTGGTATGCTGTAAGTCAGGCATATGTCAGCAAAAATGCTGAATAACAATTAGGTCATTTGAAGCTTAATTTGATAAAAAATCAAACTATATCTTTCCAAAGAGTTTTGAACCCCCTCTGAAAGAAATAGCAAATTTACATTTGACACTTTCAGAACATTTCGAACAGCCCATCTATAGGCAGTCTTACTGTGTTTACATTGCTTGTGTTTTGTCGACAAATCAACAGAAATCTCCCCAGAAGAAGAAATCTTCCACCATGAAGTCCACGAAGAAATCTGACCAAAAGTCAGATCAGACTTCATCAGATGACAGTGACCAAGACGTTCATGAAGACAAGACTGTAAAAAAGGTTTGGACACAAACACTTAAGGCCCGTTCACACCAAGCACGATAACTATAAAGATAACGATAAAGATAACTATATATGCGTCCACACCAACGACTGATAACTGTCTTTTTATTCTAGGCACGGGCGCGCCCGCGCTGCGGTTTCAAAGTAGACCTTTAAATTAGAATGGATTCTGATTGGCTGTCAGTGTTTTATCGTTCGACAGCTGAAAAAAATCGTTCTGAAAGTGATCCCAACGATATCGTTCCTCATATCTTTATCGTTATAGTTGTGGTGTGAACTCTGTTATTCTTTTATATGGAGAACGATTTTTAGAATTATATCTTTATCGTTATCTTTATAGTTATCGTGCTTGGTGTGAACGGGCCTTTATTGCTAATAATTTTTAATTCTGAAATTTTGTAACAATTAAAATAAATTCGAGCTCGTAGTTTTAGTATGCTGTTTAAATCAGGCCTGTTTCAGCAGAAATGCTGATTAACAGTTAGTTCATTTGAAGCTTAATTTGATGATTATGAAACCTGCTATACCTTTCTGAAGAGTTTTGAACCGCCTCTGTCAGAAATGGCAAAATTGTATTTGACACTATAACACATTTGACATATAGTACATTTGTAGCACTTTAGATTTACAGATCTGCTGATGCTCCAGAAATGTGTTAAAGTCCCTGTAAAGTCAAAAATAAGTATGTGTTTTGAGTTTGTCACACCACAGAAAAATGTGTTATTAGTCACCCAGCCAAATTTGAATGATAAAAAACGCCAGCAAGTACATAAAATAAGCTATCAAAATCTTGAAAAAATGAGCAGTATTCTCTGCTCTCAAACGCTCTCAAAATCAGTCCGCTGGCTGCGCTGAAACCACGCCCACTCACGGGAAAGCTGCCGACTCGCCACACTGAATCATAGACTGAACTCTACAGCCGGAATGGATGCTCGCACGGTGGGCACGCACTGCCGATGATGGCACCAGTTGTCGGCGCGACGGGAGGATGATGGCCGAGACGGGAGTCGGTTCGGCCCCATTCACCAGTAACAGCGGATTATCAGTGAATCCCAGTTGTCTCTGACGAAAGTTTATAAAACTATCCAGTGTAAAATGATCACTTACAGAGGCGGGTGTTGGCGGTGATCCTTCCTCAGCTCTCCATCAAGGTTGGCTCTTCACAAAATGAATCCACTTCTTGATGTAATCGTTTTTCGGAAATTTAAAAAAGGACACCGATCTGTTTTGTACGTGATCCGGTGATCGCATTCAGGTAGTACGCATTTCCGTGACGATGGCATAGCTAGCTAGCAATCTGTATGCTGTGTTACTAATAATAGTACTGACAGTAACTCGCGATTGAGCGCCAAACTGAAGTGAATGTGCTCTATATTGTTAGGGGAGCGGCCAGCCTCAGTGGCCTCAGTGCGTCATCAAGTAGGGGCGTGTCCAGGAGCTCAGGGGCTCCAGTGCGTCATCGAGCCCTGTTTTAGCCCCGCCCAGAAAATCCGGAAAATAGCAATGGTGAAAAACTGTTTAACGGTCTAACTCCACAATTCAGTAATTCACAGTTCACAGTCTTTGTAATATGTTTTAGCAATACATTTCTAACATTTATAATGTGTTTAGATTTTTTTTTTGAAATTGCCTTTACAGGGACTTTAAGTTATTCCAACTGATTTTCTTTCTTGCAGTTATATACCTATTTGATAATTGCATTAAAACTGACATCATAATTGACAACTTTTTTCTAGACAATCAAGAAGCCTGCGGCAAAGAGAAAAGCTCCAGCAAAGCCTGTCCCTAAAACCAAGAAAGCTGACAGCAGCAGCAACCGAAGAAAAAAGATGGCAAGCAAGATCAAGGGTAATAATGCAGCAAATTCTTCCAGATGCAATACCAAAAGTTTAAATCTATTTTTTTTTTCTTTTTGTCTAGAATTAAAATGACATGCAATCCTTTAGCATCATATCAAAACTGCAACTAGACACGTTGGTTTTGCAAAGTGCTGAGTTTGACCTGCTGTATTTTTCCTTCCAGATGAAAGTGAAAGCTCTGATGATGATGTGCCATTGATCAAGATGCTTAAAAAACCACCAACTGATGACCAGTTGAAGGAGGCGATCCAGGATCTCCTGAAAGATGCAAACTTGGAGGAAGTTACAATGAAGCAGATTACCCGACAAGTATGTTATTTCACAGCATTTGTCGGGGACAAAATGGCTTATTTTGAGACCTGGAAAAGTCATGGAATTTTAAAATAACAATTTCCAGGCCTGTAAAAGATTTGGAAAAATAAATAAACCCAGAATGTTTTGGAAACGTCATGGGAATTTGTTTTACAAATATAGAATATTGATTACAAATATCAACAGTGTTCAACAATGGCTACGTTTACATGCAACCACATAATCCGTTAGTAATCGGATTGATGACTCAATCGGACTGAAAAGCCTTCACCCTTCAAGCCTTCGATCCGAATGAAATTTGGATCAGATTGAAAGGGGTGGTTTATTCCTTTTCTAATCCGATCGAGAGGGCATGTAAACACTTGATCAGATTGATGTTTCAGATTGCAACCAATTTTTACAAGAGCGCTCGTGCTCTTGCGCGTGCTCGAACACAATAGCGAGCACTCGGTACACGGCCACACTGAGACTTTCAACACACCGGAGAAAGCATCACACAACATGCTGGAAACTCATGTAAACTCCCACTGCAACGTTACAATAATAGGCTACTTTTATCAGCTTGACGTTGAACTAATGCTCCATGCTCGTACCATGATAACGTTACATTTGTGGTGTTATCTAGTATAAGGCATTTCACTAACTATTCGTGTATCTTTCACAATCAGGCAGCAATGTCAACATAGATGAATGTATAATATGATAACGAAAACGGTTAGTGAACTAGACTGAACAATTTCAGTGTAACCGTAAGATCGTAGGAAGTAACATTACTGTACTGAACGTGTCTGGAAATGTGTATTATAAACAATATGATAGTAGTGGGATGAGTGACGTTAGACAGTAGATCTAGTACATAAAAATAAAAGTTACATCCTAAAGCACATACTTTTTGTTATCCTGGAACAGTCTTTTGTGTTCATTTCATGTCTCATATATAGGGATGTAACGATTCACTCGCAACCGGTTGAAAATCGATAAAAATGTGTGACGATTCAAGTCGGTTGAAATGTTAAACGAATCGCGATACACGTTTACTGTATAGCCTACTGTGAAGTTGTGAACCTCGCTTTACAGGCACAATAGCAGCGAGCACACACTGGCGTGAAGCTAGTGAGTGTTTTCACTTCATTCATGGAACTTGATTGTGTGAGCCAAGCTCAACTTCCATAGGAATGAAGTGAAAACGCTCGGTTTGCTCCGCTCGCGCCGCACCAGTGTGTGCACGCGCCGTCAAACAGTAGACATGGTGACGGCAAGCGTAGATGTTGACGTTGACTCATTCAAATCGGAGGTGTGGCGCCATTTTGACTTTCCGTAGACTAATAATAATCACCACCGTGAGAAACAACAGTCACCTCCGTTTTCATGTAAAAGTCATTAATACGACAATTGCGAGAGAGCCACGGAGATCACAAGGTGCATCAGTGTTTCCGTGGCAACCAGGTGTTGTATTTATTTTACTATCTCTTTCTCTAAATGAGTTTTTTTTTAACTCTTACAGTGTAATGATACAAATTATAACAAAATTAGAATCTTGCCTTTGTTACAATGTAAAACCCCGGTCAATCTGGTACTAATTTTACACAGTCTTTTACATAGTGTGCGAAGGTACCAGTGTCCAGCCTCTTGACCAAACAGACAGAAAGACTGAGTTGAAACAACCTTGAAGGGAATTTTTTTAATGTAGTTTCATTATTTGACAAATATATTTTAAATTAAAAAGAAATGTGCAGCATTTTGTCTGAGAAATAATAAAAGGGACACTTTTGTCTTAAATCTCATTTGTTAAAAAAATCGTGAGAAAATCGTATCGTGAATCCAGTATCGTGAATCATATCGCATCGTGAGATGAGTGAATCGTTACATCCCTACTCATATATGTTGTAGTTTACCTTGCTATTTCATTAGTTTACCATTATTTCAGCATATCTGAAAACTTGTAATTTATCACAATAAAAATAGCGGAGGTCTCTCCATAATTCAAACGCTCTGCCGATGTTGGTCCGTGTTTTCGTCCTAAGTCGATCCGATTCACGTTTGGCCTGACGAGCTTCAGCAGATACATTTTTGTTTTGTTTTTTATATTTCTGTGGAGTTTGTATTGGAGTCTGTGTTGTGCTGGAAGCAGGTCGTTTTTGGGTGTTATCAGTAGGACTGGACCCGAATATTCGTTCGGTGGGTTGGTATTCGATTTGAAAATGTGACAGTCGAATTTTTTTTTTTTTTTTTTTTTTTTTTTTTTCACACCTGCCATCCCCCTCCAAACGGCTCTCATTCGCGCTTGAATATGTTTTACACTATAAAATCTGGTGAAATATAATACTTAACATATAACTTCGTTATATCTACTTAATAAATATATTTGCTTCTTCTTGGACTACTAAAAGTGTTACTGCAACGGGGAGTGTTCTTTGGCTAGAGCGCAGAACAGCGGAGTTTGTATGGACAGAAGTGCATGCTGAGCTTGTATTTTGGGTTAAGCTGCGTTGCTTTGACATTGTGGAAAATAGAATAATAGAAACAAAATATATTATCCTTTTTATCCGTTATTATCAATCTAAATTAATCTGTGAAATATAGGAGACTTTGAGATTTTACTGGGTCGTCACGTCACGTGCCCCAGTTAAACCGCCCATGAGTTGAACGTCATGACCGTGAGTTGAGCGAAAAGACAACAATGCCGAGGACTTCATCTGTGTGGGAGAACTTTAAATTAAGTGAGGAAGACAAGACAAAGGCAGTGTGTCAAATATGCGATTTGAAACTGGCCTACCACAACAGCACATCAAGCTTGAGAAATCACCTGAGTTCTGTAAGTACCGAGCGCCATCAGTAATTTTACACGTGGTAAAGACGTGCACTTAATTTTCTTGGAAAATAACGTTACTTGCGAATAGCCCAGCCTAATAATAGCCTACTTTGTCTATAGGTACATCCCCAGGTATGGCGTTCGCAGCCATCAACATCCTCAACCACACCAAAAACTTCACAGCAGCTCCTACAATTCCGAAAACCAATAACGGAGAAAAGAAAGAGAGAAATAACAGATGCCATAGTTGAGTTCATCGCTATGGATATGAGACCCATTAATGTAGTTGAAGGCGAAGGCTTCAGAAAATTAATTAAGAAGATGGAGCCCGACTACACTGTCCCAAACCGCTCCAGTATTTCAAACGCCCTGTCTCTAAAGTACAGCGATCTGCGAGGCCAAATTTCTGCTATCGTTGCAAACTCAACAGCCTTGAGTTTCACAACGGACATTTGGACCTCGGTGAGTATGGAGGCGTACATGGCTGTCACCTGTCATTTTATTACTCAGGAGTGGGAACTCTCTGACTTCGTTTTGGAAACCAAAGCATTTCAGCTGAGCCATACGGGAATCAACATTGCGCAACAGCTTGGAGACGCGGCGGACGCCTTCGCCATTCCAAATTATAAGCGAGTAGCCGTTGTTCACGACAATGCCAGCAATATGAAGCTGTGCACCGAGATGCTGAAGAAACAACCGGAGAAATGGGGCAACGTTCAAGGGGTGTGCTGCTCAGGACACACGCTACAGCTGTGCATAAATACAGCTCTAAAACAGGACCGAATACGTCGCACAGTTGCGGCTGCCAGGAATCTCGTGGGACACTTCAAAAAAAGTGCAAAGGCTACAGCTGCTTTGAAAGAGAAACAAACGCAGCAGAACGTTGTAGATCACAAACTAATTCAAGATGTCGCTACTCGTTGGAACTCTACGTGTGAAATGCTTAACCGACTGGTGGAGCAACGATGGCCAGTGACAGCTGTTTTGTCAGATCCCAGCATCACAAAGAAAGGAGATCGCACCCTTGACTTGACAGCAGACCAGTGGAAACTGGCACAGGAGACAGCAGAAGTACTGGGGCCCCTAATCACACTCACAGAACTACTTTCACAGGAGGCAAACTTATCGTTGTCTGCAACAGTGCCTATGCTCTTCAACCTGAAGAAACGCCACCTGTCACCGGAGGGGGATGACAGCCCTGCCATCAGAGAAATGAAGAAGACCCTCGTCACGGAGATCGACAGCAGATGGCAACTGTTAAGTTTGGAACCCGGCAGCATCTACCTCCTTTCTTCAGCACTAGACCAGCGATTTAAGCACCTCAAATTTCTTGAGAACGAGAAGAAGGACCTGGTCTACATTGAGGTTAGACTGATATTAATATTTTATATTTATATATTGTAATTTAATATGATTATTATGCCACACTAGGCTACTTTATCTTGTGCACAACAACGAACGAATAGATCTGACTAAGAAAATGCTATTGGATTTTAAGGTTGTCCGCCTGGCTGAACATCTGCACCAGCAACAGACCGTTCCGGAGATGGAAGAGCTGTCAGGAAGCCATGGAGAAGAGGAGACTGCCGCCGCCGTGCCACCAACAAAAAAAAAAAGATTGGAGATTTCAATGCTGATGCAGTCCGATGATGACGAAGAGGAAGAAGAACACGGAGACAGCGCAAAGAAAGAGATGGAGCAATATTTGAAAGACACCACTAAAGTACAGTCGGGCCCACTTGCATGGTGGAAACAAAACAGTGACCGCTACCCTAAACTGGCATTTGCAGCCAAACACCTCCTTTGCGTTCCGGCCACTTCAACTCCATCAGAGCGGATTTTCTCAAAAGCTGGCTACGTCGTTAATAAGACTCGAAGTTCCCTTTTACCTGAAAATGTCGACAAACTCATCTTCCTCGCACACAACATGAAGAGAGTGTAGGTAGACTGCAACAACCTGTCCTGATAGACCTGATTGTGATTTATTTGAAAGTTCGACTTTTTCTGTTTATTGAAATGTGAGCTGCGCTAATTACGCTAGCCAGCCTAAAATTTGTTTTCGCATTAATAATTTTAAGTTACCTTGTTCTGTTTACAGTTTGTTTAATTCTATAAGGGAATTTGTTTTATTTTATTTAAACTGTTCGTTGATTGAAATGTGTGATGTTGTTATTGAAATTGTTATTAGGGCCCAAGCCCAAAGGGCGAAGGCCCTATTGTTTTCCTTAGGATTATTTATTATTATTATTATTATTATTATTCTTATTATTTTTCTGCTACCTTTTGGACACTTTTGGAGGCCTTAACATGCTCAAAAACTCCTGAAACTTTGCACACATGTCAGAACCCGCGGCCATCAGGGCCGGGCTGAAGATGGTACCCGGGCGTGGCAGGGGGGCTCGACAGCGCCCCCTGGAACGGGGTCCGAAAACATGGTCCATAAATCAAACACGCTTGCATGTAATAATATGAAACTCGGTACACATGTAGATCTCCTCGTTTCATATATACTTCACACTCTTACTTTTTACCCCAGCCCAACAGGAAGTCGGCTATTTAGGGTTGTTGGTAAAACACACGCAATGGAATGTGAAATACTCCTCCTAGAGAATTCAAACAAACGGCACGAAACTCGGTCAGCATGAAGTCAAGACATTGAGGATGAAAGTTTGCGAGGGGATTTTTGATATCTCGAACGGTTTGGCCGTGGCGAGGAAACAAAATTATGGCGAGAAACGTGAAACAGGAAGTGTGTCATAACTACTGCATACATTAACTGATCTTGATGAAACTTCAACAGTGTGTTCGTTGTAAGAGCCCGATCACATGGATGTGACTATTGTGAGTCAAAGTTATAGCGCCACCAACTGGCAGCAGGAAGTGTGTCACTTCCTAAATGCTTTTGACAAAAGGGGGGGGGTTAGTTTTATCTACAGTAATAAAACTCGATATGTATATTGTACTCTTCGAGCCGGACAACTTTCTAATTTACCGTAATTAGCTCGGATCAACAGAAAGTCAGATATTTTTGTCTGAATGTGGATTTTTGGCTAAAAAAGCCTCTGATTTTTTACCCACTCCTCTTAAGTGGTTTATTCAATTCCCACCAAACTTTTTCAACATGATGAAAATACATTAAAGAAGCTAAATTGTGAATGGCTATTGAATATCTCAAATTGTTTTGCTATGGCGAGGGATTAAAGTCATGTCAAAAAAGTAAACACTAAAAGCCTCATATCTTCTAAAAAATTAATTATACACCATTTATTTCTAGATAAAATTACACAAATATCAGAACTAACCCCATTTTATTCTTGTTTTCAATTTAAGAATAATGTACAAGTTTAAAAACAGCCAGAATGTGCTATTCAGTTAAAAAATAAATACATCAAGTAATACAAAGGGCTATACTGCCCTCTTGTGTCCAAAATGATATCAACTCAGTACATAAAACTTTTTTTATCAGGTATGGCTATTGTAATTAAATATAAATATATTAGGTATGTGGCTGTGAGGATCTTTTCCCACCGGTTAATCGACGTTAGACACCAGCGAGGCCTTTTAAATCGCTAATATAAAAGTGAAAGTAAAGTAAGGACGTCCGCACGGACATAGTGGTGGCGCTCGCAGTGCGCTCGAATGAATTTCTATGGAAGTGGAAATGAAAAAACGTTCGCTCTGTTCTGCTTGCTCGTCGCCATGGACGCGCACCGTTATGAATGCCAGTGCAGCCGCATACTTTTTAGTGTCACTTTAAAATTAGCACCATATCGGGGGCCGATTGTTTCCGGTTTTCAGGTAATACACAACAACAAATGAGTAAATGACAGATTCGCTTAAATAGGCGCTTTTACACAAAATATTCCATCATCATTTTTTTCAGTCAGCTCTTCACTCTCGTGATTAATGAATTTTGACTCCTGTTGCTGATCTTTGCTGCAACTTTCGTTCAGCTCACAATTTAGTAAGCAAACACGCTTCAAATGTGTTTTTATTTTATTTTTGTGTATACATATGTGTGTATATATATATATATATATATATATATATATATATATATATATATATATATAGCTTATGTTTAACAATCGTTGGAAAGAATGATACTTTTAAACATATCACTAAACCGTCATTAGGTGTCGCCAGGCGACCGTCTTAATGAGCGAGTCATTGATTCATTCGTTCAAACGATTCGTTCGAACGGCTGAGTCATTCATGAATGAGACAGATTATGGATTGGTCGTTGAATCTTTGAGTCAACCGATTCGTTCAAAATGCTGAATCATTCAGTAATGAGAACGCGTTGCTGTGAGATCCTCGATGGTTCTGCTGTGATCTTTGTTTAACTATTTTCGCTGCTGAAACAGAAAAAAAGTCAATATTGCATCTAAAATGTAAGTGATTTGACGTGTGTGTGTGTGTGTGTGTGTGTGTGTGTGTGTGTGTGTGTGTGATTGTGTCTGTTACAGTGATTGTTTAACCCTTGTTAAAGTTTAGGCCTTGTCTTTTTGGATATATATCTTTTTATATATAAAAAAATAGCATACAACCCTGAGAATTTTCTCTCCCTCTCTCTTCGTCTCTGTGTGTGAGGGATTTGTCTATTGCTTTTAATGGAGTTCAAGGTTTCAGGGGCTTTTGGGGCTCTTAACGTGCTCAAAAACTATTGAAACTTTGCACACAGGTCAGAGCCCACAGCCATCAGGGCCGGGCTGAAGCTGGTACCCGGGCGTGGCAGGGGGGCTCAACAGCGCCCCCTTGAACGGGGTCCAACAATTTGGTCCATATATCCAACACACTTGCATGAATTAATATGAAACTTAGTACACATATAGATCTCATCGGGCCGAACATCTTTCCCCTGGTCAAGTTTTACGCCAGCCCAACAGGAAATCGGCTATTATGGGTTGTTTGGAAAACGCTTGCTGTGGAATTTGAAGTACTACTCCTAGGCAATTCATTCAATCATTGCCAAACTCGGTGTGCATGAAGTCAAGACATTAAGGATGCTAAATTGTGGACAGATTTTTGATATCTCGAACGGTTTGGCCACGGAGAGGAAATTAATTTTCATGACTAAAAAAGGACATATAAAGTGTGTTATGACTTAGTTAGTTTTACCTACAGTTACAAAACTCAGCGTGTATATTCTTCTCCTCAAGCCGAACAACTTTCTAATTTAAAGTAATTAGCTCCGACCCTCAGAAAGTCAGATATTGTGGTTTGAATATGGTCATTTTCTCTCTCTCTCTGAGCCAATATGGCAAGCCGCTTTAACATTTAATCATTTTAACCTACTAGTCTCTATTTTCATGCTACTAGTACTTATTTTTTAGATACTAGTATCTATTCCATTAAGTACTAGTACTTATTCATTTGGGACTAGTGCTTATTCTTTAGTACTAGTGCCTATTCTTTAGATACTAGTGCTTATTCTTTAGATATTCTTTTGAATACGTATTAGTAGCTAATGAATAAGTACTGGTATCTATTTAATATGTACTAGTATCTAATGACTTAGTACTAGTATTTATTGAATAAATACTAGTATCTATTAATAGGTACTAGTATCTAAAAGGTCATTTTCTCTCTCTCTCTCTCTCTCTCTCTCTCTCTCTCTCTCTCTGAGCCAATATGGCAAGCCGTTTTAACATTTAATCATTTTAACCTACTAGTCTCTATTTTCATGCTACTAGTACTTATTTTTTAGATACTAGTATCTATTCCATTAAGTACTAGTACTTATTCATTAGCGACTAGTGCTTATTCTGTTTAGAATATTCAAAGTGCTTATTCAATTTTTATGCTTATTTATATTTTCAGAGCAGAAAATCCGATTTTTCTGCTTATTCAATATTGCATCTAAAATGTAAGTGACTTGACGTGTGTGTGTGTGTGTGTGTGTGTGTGTGTGTGTGTGTGTGTGTGTGAGAGAGAGAGAGAGAGAGAGAGAGAGAGAGAGAGAGAGAGAGAGAGAGAGAGAGAGAGAGAGAGAGAGATTGCGTCTGTTACAGTGACAAGAGTTTAACCCTTTAAGGCCTTGTCTTTTTGGATATATATCTTTTTTTTATATAAAAAAAAGTGCATACAACCCATATATTTTAAATGTATTGTTTGCTTTAAATTAAATTAAGATTGTATGTTTGGTAATTGAACCTAAATACATTTAAAATTAATGTGCTATATTTCAGATCAATATATTTGTTTTCCTTCATTTTAATCAACACTAACTTTATTCTCATCTGAATTATAAATAACTTATTTCTGTATAAAATAAAAAATCCCGAATAATCCAGACCAACCAGAGCGCACTATTTCTACAACATCATCAGTGCTGAAGCGGAACTACCAGAGCCGTTCGGCAGATAGCGAGCAGATATTTTGTGTCACGTCGTGCACAATAACCCTAAAGGCACCAGGGTGGCGGTGCCACCGGCTTTTTATATATATATATATATATATATATATATATATATATATATATATATATATAAATATAGCTGCGAGCAGCGATGAAGGGCCAAAGCCGGCGGCACCGCCACCCCGGTGCCTTTAGGTAACTAAAGGCACCGGGGTTGCGGTGCCACCGGCTTGGGCCCGTAATCGCTGCTCGCAGCTATATTTGTTATTGCTACCGTGTTCTTTATTTAGGCTATTACAGTTCGTTCATTTATTTTTCGTTTTTCTTTATTTAAATTTCCTTTTTCCTTTATTTAAATTTCGTTTTTCTATATTTAAATTTCGTTTTTATTTATTTCAATTTCGTTTTTATTTATTATTTATTTCAATTTCGTTTTTACTTTATTTTGATTTCAATTTCGTTTTTATTTTATTTTTATTTCAATTTCGTTTTTATTTTATTTTTATTTCAATTTAGTTTTTATTTATTTCAATTTCGTTTTTATTTATTTAAATCTACCCTACTTTGTCAGTGAGAAAATTATTATAAGACTATACCTTATTAAAAATATTGCTTAAAGCTGCAGTCCGTAGCTTTTTCTCTTTGTCGCCATCTCTCTGTTCGAAATCTGTAACTGCAGTGATTCGCGGAATTATCATCTTTACGTGGGTTGTAAATCGGCATTAAACAGCGCGGATGAACACAGTGCTTTGAGGCGAGTGGTGCTGTCAGTCACTGTCATACAGAATCACAGATTCACTTTTTGAAAGTTTGACCAACATAAGAATTTTCATAAGAAAATGTCTTCTGAACAAGTAAGTAAAATCCATTTTTGTTCTGACCAACTAGGGGAAAAAGCATTCGACATGATAAGCTTCGTTAGATTTAATCAACGCGATTTACAGCAACCGTGCAAATTATAGCCTACTTTGTTCTCAAATTGTTCATGTTAACAACATCACATCAGCATTGCGTGACTAATGTTAAATTTAATGTGTTTTATGGTTACCTGTGTAGTTCAGAATTCATATTCTCAATAATAGCAAAACGAGAAAGGCACAACAAAGGAAACTCCATAACTGTGTGAATTAAGAAAACGTACTGTTACACGATTGAACTATTGAAATGTCTTAACTTACTTGTTCAGCAGAAAAAAGCCGTCTCTTCTTCCGTTTTGAACCCCTTCAAAACACGGAGTTCACGCACTTTTCAAAAGCCCCGCCGATGTTTAAATCCTTGTGTTCGCATGAGACGGTTTCTTTCTCTTTCTCTAGCCACCTTAAATCCGAAGTACGAAGTCTTTTGGGTTTTATAACTGCTGAATCTCCAGTTGACACTGATGATTGTTGTTTGGATCTTTCTGGATGCCATAAGTTTAATCATGTAAAGTGCTGCGAGAAAAGCCTATACATCTAAACATCTCGTCACGCGCAGTATAGCCGGCTAGCCGAAACTCCTTCTTTATGTGTACGGGTGTGACGTAATGACTCAAAGACATGCTCGAATTTCCCGCGGAAACCCACCAGTACCACTGGAATTAAAATCATTATTACAAGCTAAGCGTTTTGAATCTAGCTATGGCAAGCAGATAGTTTTGACCACTGGCAGAATAAGTTTTTTTTATATAATTATTTTGGATTATTTTTAACTTAAAAAAGCTACGGACTGCAGCTTTAAGTTAAAAGACCTGTGTGTGTGTTTGTTTTATATCATTAGTGCAGTGTCCGTTCTCGGAGCATAAGCTCTGCTCGCGTGAGGCGCGCCGCTTGCGCTGTTCTGTAGTTTATTAAAAGTTTATTCATTCTGAACGTGTCGCGTGACGTGTCTCACCTGTTTATCTATATTGCACCAAATACGACACTGCGCTCCCTTTTGAAGTCGTTTGGATGAACGGTTCTCGAAATAATCAAAATGCAAACGGACAGACAGACATATAGAGATTCCGAAGCTTCGAATATTCGAAGTTCATTACTACCGAAGCTTCGAAGCTCAAAAAATGGTATTCGGACCAGCCCTAGTTATCAGACTCCATGTCGTTCGCTGCAGTGCCGTCGCATAGACTGTATATAAAAAAGGAGAGAGGCTCGGGAGCGCGCATGCACGTCACATCCGATGGATTTCGCATAAAATCCGACCCGGAGACTTCACATAGAAATAGGAATACTGGCCTTCAGAGGATCATTGTAATGTGTGTTTACAACCCCTTCACACACAGGTAGAGCTGGGTTTCGATTCAAATTTCAAGAATCGATTCGATTCCGATTCTCAAGATCTTGAATCGATTATCATTATTCAATCCGATCTAATACGATTTTCGAGATTTAGATATGAGTTTTTTTGTTTTTTCCAGCTGTTACCTGAATTACAGGACTGTAGTTATGCAACATATTGATACTATTAGGCTATTATAGACATTTAACTGCTTGTTTTGAACTTCATGCATGTGTATTGAATGTTAAACAAGTTAATAATGATAACAAACAAGAATGTTTATCGTGGTGATGTGTAGCCTACAGAGGCTTCGCACAGACAGTGAATGAGAGAGATCGGCAGAGCGCGTGCGGATTACCTGCGGCTGTCTTTGAAGTCATATGTATTCGTGAAAAAGGTTGCCGTGTCAAAGGAAAGCGAAATATTTGTCATATCATCCTTTTAACGTTCACGTCACGGGTATTTACCATAAATGCGCGTCAGGAGCAGCGCTGGTCAGCATTCCACAGCGCGAGGAAGCCGTGGGGAAATAAAATCAGCGAGTCACGCATTGAATCAATGCCATATTGGTCTCTAATAAGTGAAGCATCAGCTTCAGCGTTACCCATGCGACGCATTGCTGCTCAGCTGAGCCTTGAAAAGTGGAACTCAAAGTTAAAAATAATTAACACCTTGTTTCATTACATCTCTTTTAATGAATCAGCTTTTTTGAACGTGTTCGTTGAATGAACGAATGACTCACTCAAAGCCCGTTGTTGTAACAGTGTGCGCGCTGAGTGAAAGCCTTTCAATGCGCATACAGGGATCTCCCAGTCGCGGCAAGTTAAAGTTCCTATTATTAAATCGATCCTCTGAGTTACGGATCGATCTTTAGAAATTAATATGAAAATCGATTCAAAATTGGTGAATCGATTTTTTCAACACAGCCCTACACACAGGCAATAAAAAAAGGATTCATTTTAGAAGAAAAGTTACATATAGCACCTTTAATTATGTTATACTTATAATATTATGTTGTTAAATGTTTAATATGTGTATTTGCCATGTAATAGCCGGTGATCCTGATATGGCAATAAACTCAAATACTACAACTACTATTGATTCTCATCCACAGACGACTTTTGGGCGCAGGGAGGGACATTTTTACAGCGGTATGAATAAGCAGCACGGCACAAAGGTTCATATGCTCATGGTCTCCAAGTTATGACCAGAAATGGATAAGTATTAAGTCTGCTGTTAAAACAAGTAAAGATCCAATGTAGGAGAATGGTTATTATGCGCAAACAGCAGGAAACTCTGTATATTCGTGCAGTGTGCGCATGTCAAAAAATTCCGATTTGAAGCTTGTGACATATAAACACGCACATCAACCCGATCACGTTTAGCGTTCATGTAAACACTACGTTCGGATTCATCAATCGGAATGAATTCAGTCCGATTGAAGCAAAAGTTGTGCATGTAAACATAGCCAGTGATTCTCAGAAATCGCTTCCTGCACCTTAAAGTTCATGCAGGTGTAGTTCACCACAATAGATATGAACATGTTCCACTAAAGTTTGACAACCTGAAAAGTTTCCAAATAATTGTATAATTTATGAACTTCCTCTTTGTTGTAGGTTTATGACAAGTATCCAGACTTTGATCTGACCAGCAGAAAGGAATTTATCCGGGTTACAGTTAAAAGTGTAAGTACCTCCAAAGTGATAATGCAGTATTTTATAATCAATTGGTCAATAAGAAGCTGTTATAATGGGTACATTTCTTGTTTTTCAGTTGATATCATGAAGTGAAGAGAAGAAAATGCCTTATTTAAAAGGACAGCAAGGGTGAAGATCGTATACAAGACTTGATTTTCATTACACTGTTCACAGTTGTGTAGTTTTTATTTTTATTTTATACAAGGTTTCTCAACTTTCCAGCAAATTCTGCTTTTTCAAATTTTAAAAAGTCTTTTCTAAAGTTCACATTTGACAGAGACTGATGTAGATTGTTTTGTTTGTTGAAATATACCACATTTTTAAAAAGTTTTTTTCCCCACTTTTTTAATGGCTCATAGTCATAGCATAGTCACTAAATTGCATTTTGACGGTCTTAGAAAAGACTGGCTGTGGCCTGCAAATACATTACAGTTGATGTTGCCAAGATATCGTACGCAATATTTAAAAAAGTATTTGGTACCTGTTATTAGCGCTGGGTTTCATTTTTGAGATCCTGAATGCTGATTTGCAAAAATGAAACTTATTTAGAAATTAATGTTTTGGTCTATTTTTTTTTTCCAGCATGCAATTTGACAGTGTCATCTTCCATTTCAGTGTTGTGCTTAGAATAATTTGGGGTTTTAATACTAATTTGTAAAGATTTTTTTAAATCTTTGTTTCAGTTTTTTGTTTGTAAATATGCTTTGCATGTTCAGTTTTCTTTCCTATATTTTTAATACTAGTCATAAGGATCAAACATAACTTAAATCCGTATCTTAAATGTAACTCATACCTGCAGGTCCGTGTTGTAGATTAGGTTCTCTGATAGAACAAGAGTTAAGTTTGATCTGGTGTATACAGTGACCTCAGTAACAGTTTTATCAGTTATCATCCATCATATTACTCTGTGGTAATGCATCACAAAACAGAAACGAAGATGTTTATTTTGTAATAAATTGATTTTTCATAGGATATAACCTGTCTGTTTCTTAAGACTGAGGTTCAGTTGCCACTTTTTGATGGTGTTTCTACATTTTTATGTCAGTTAAAATTGTTTTAATGTGTCACTCAAACTTTTGGACTGGTCATCCACTTTCCAACACAATTCGGCTATAATTATGACAAAGAGGTCTCTCCATAATTCAAACGCTCTGCCGATGTTGGTCCGTGTTTTCGTCCTAAGTCGATCCGATTCACGTTTGGCCTGATGAGCTTCAGCAAATACATTTTTGTTTTGTTTTTTATATTTCTGTGGAGTTTGTATTGGAGTCTGTGTTGTGCTGGAAGCAGGTCGTTTTTGGGTGTTATCAGACTCCATGTCGTTCGCTGCAGTGCCGTCGCATAGACTGTATATAAAAAGGAGAGAGGCTCGGGAGCGCGCATGCACGTCACATCCGATGGATTTCGCATAAAATCCGACCCGGAGACTTCACATAGAAATAGGAATACTGGCCTATTTGAATACTGGTCATCCACTTTCCAACACAATTCGGCTATAATTATGACAAAGATGCTCGTTTTTAATTATTCTGTGTGTTTTGATTTCCAAGGTTTATTGACGTTGTATAAACAAATACCTCAAGTTCAAGTTTAGTTTATTGTCATATGCATATTAGTACAGAGTACCACAGCAATGAAATACAAAGTGCCTTAGCACTCTCTCAACACCAGTCAATAAATAATTAAAATTTAGATTAAAATTTAAACATCTGCTCAAACCTCAACCCTCTTTCCTCTTGTACTATCGTTCAGTAGCCTTACAACCTGTGGGTAAAAACTGTCCCTAAAACGTGATGTGCGCGTTGGGATGCTCTGCAAACGTCTCCCTGATGGAAGTTGGGAGAAGAGATTATGTGCCGGATGACTAACATCCTGTATAATACCTAGTGCCTTCTTTGTGCTGCGTTTCCAATAAATGTTTTGGAGCGATTCTAATGGAACCCCAATAATTTTGGATGCAGTTTTAACCACCCTAGTCAGTAGATTCAATTCACGTGAAGTAGCCCTGCCAAACCACACTGTAATATTACCTGTCAAAATACTCTCAATTGTACAGCGGTAAAAATTTTGTAAAATGTTGAGTGACATACCATATTTCTTGAGACACCTCAAGAAATAAAGCCTCTGATGTGCCTTCTTAATGGTACAAGTGATATGAAAAGACCATCGAAGGGAGTCTGAAATATGGATGCCTAAAAATTTAAAAGTATTAACAATTTCGACTGCAGAGTTATTAATGTAGACAGCTGCATGTGTGGGTTTATGTCTTCTAAAATCTATGATGACCTCCTTAGTTTTCACCACATTAAGGGACAGATTATTTCTTCGGCACCACATGATCAAATTACTCACTTCATCCCTATAGGCAGTTTCATTATTGCGGTCAATGAGTCCTACCACAGTAGTATCGTCTGCAAATTTTACAATTCTATTTGTGGGATGTTTTGCAATACAGTCATAGGTATACAGACTATATAATAGAGGACTAAGACAGCAACCTTGAGGTGCTCCGGTATTTAACACAATAGAGGCTGAGTATTTAGTGCCTACTCTAACTGTCTGAGAACGGCCTGTTAGAAAGTCCTGTATCCACCTGCAGATGGAATTACAGAGACCCAGGTCTAACAGCTTAGATATTAAAATAGAAGGTCTGATGGTATTAAAGGCACTGCTATAATCAACAAACAGCATCCATACGTATCCCTACCCTCTAGATTGTTGAAGTGCAGTATGTAAAACCAAAGATACAGCATCGTCCACAGCTCTATTTGATCTATATGCAAATTGTAGTGTATCAGTAAAGAAAAGGACCTCCGAGGACCAGTATCTCCGAGGATCTTTAAAGAAAAAAGCGAAAAATGTGTGTTCCCTGACCGGGAATCGAACCCGGGCCGCGGCGGTGAGAGCGCCGAATCCTAACCACTAGACCACCAGGGAATGTGATAGTACGTAAGAAAAAAGTCAGTTTTTAAAAAAGTCAGAAATATTTCCCGCTTATTTTCACTTTTTACATAATTCGATTTAAGAAGGATTTCTTTGCATTTTGCTCGCTCCATGTTGTGGCCAGTAGAGTCCTCCTTTTTATGCGTTTTAGAGGTTTGACATTTCCCGTTGTGGCCAATAGAGGTCGTAGATTGACGCGTTTTTAGTTTTGCTCTGTTGGAGGTTGAAGTTGAGGGGTCATGTTGCATAGTAGTGGCTTACTGTAGCTGACATGATGCAGGCAGAACAGTAGAGACTTACAGCCACCTGCCTGCAGGAACTGAACAGCAGCGACTCACCGTTAAAACAAGCCCTCGGAGAGGAAGGGTATAACCTGTCATTAGGGTAAGCGATGTTTTGAACGCTGTTTTTGTTTGTTTGTGTGCTTATGTTGCTAAATTAGAAGCATGGCAGGCCCTTAGTGTTGGAAGTGTTCACTAGTATTACTGTTAGCTCGTCCAGTAACATGCTGTCAAAGCGGTTCCTAGATAAATGTGTATAGCTTGCCGCCACATTGAGGGGATAAAATGTATAAGCTAATTTATTCTGTTTAATGTATATGTACGTCAAACTAGTCAATACTATTTAACTAGCAGCCAGGTGCTTTATACATGAACTGTTGCTAATGCTAAAGCGTTAGCCGTTTGGCTAAAGTTAATATCATGGAACCGTGTATCAGGTTTATCTCCTCGCAAAAGACAAAGATAATAAATATTATCTGATACTGTTAAAGGGCATTAACGCAGTTCATGCAAAACTGTAGTTAACGTTGTTCAGCGACTGATAGCTTTAACTTAGCTCTGTTAGACTGATCTCAGCTCAGCTAAGTTAATGTACAGTTTAATTGACTGACAATAAAGGCAGAAGAAACGTGGGAATTACATCATCCTGAGCACCGCACATTTTATTATTACAATGTAGTGCGTAGTTTGTGCACTAACGTTACCTACCATAAACGTACTACTACCTATTCTGTGAAGTTACAAGTAATGTAAACCATTCAGTAGCAGGTACCATGGTGTTACCGTCTCGTACACCTGCACCAAAGTATTGCTTTGTAAGCATGTTAATTTGTTAAACGGCAAACCTGCAAAAATCGCAGTTTTTGTTGTGTTAGTGCAAATGGATTTGATGCTAATTTGATTGTTATTGTGTTTATATTAATGTGTTTAATTTCGACTTTAAGTATCTATGAGATGTTTTGGAAATAGTCACTTTATATCATCATTATGTTTTGGTTATAAATAATAAACAATTATATGTTTCTTCAGGATGTGTTTTGACCAACAATTTTGCACAAATATGAGCTTGACAGGAATCGCTGGTTAACTTCAGCAATGATTTGCAAAAATATCGAGTTTGACTGTCACAGGAATCGCTGGTTAAGTTCTGTTTTCCTTAACTTCTCACCCCAAAATGAAAATTCTGTCATTAATTACTCACCCTTTGTCGTTCCAAACCTGTAAGACTTTCGTTCATCTTCAGAACACAAATGAAGAGAAAGAGACTCTGTGTCTCTGTTGAGACTCAAACCTATGTGCTGGAATGGGAAAGAGACTTTTTAAACTTGGATAAATGAGAATAATTCTATCATCATTTACTCATTCTCATGTCTCTCAAATGTGTGTGTGTATGTATACCGTATATATCAGGGCTCGACATCAATCCTTTTCATGTGCTTGTCCTTTGGACAATTAAATTTGTCATTCACTTGTCCGAGTAAAAAAGTTGCTTGTCCGGATTTTTTTTATTTAAAATCCTTAATTTAATAAAAATTAAATTAGAATAATAATAAGACATTATATGGCTGTTTCCCTAGGTAGGGTTGATCAAATTAAAGGATGACTAAACCATAAACCAACTTTGTTTAGTTAATGATCTGTAAGAAGAATTGGGCTTTATTAGTGTTGATCATTGATTCGAGTAACTTTTTTGACATTTGGGTATAAAGTGTTTTAATTCTACAATATTTCAGCTCACCACGCCCTTGGCACGAGCTACCACGCCCTTGGCAGTATAAAAACCATCTTGTTTCGTCAAAACCACTGCGAGTCAAGAGTTGGAATTACGAGTATTGAAAACGATCAGGATAGAGTATTTTAGCATCTATTTAGCATAGGATTTATATAGTTATTTAGATTATTTTGTGTAGCCTAGTTAGTTAGTAGCGTAGTACAGTTAAGATAGCTTCAAGTTAGCGTAGATTTATCTGTATTTAGTACAGTGGTCAGGATGGTAATGCAGTAGAGTTGGAAATGGGCTTCTCCACACAGCTCGCGCTGAAAAGCGACTCAGTGCCAAACACTGCTCCTCCTGCATGGACTCCACCACCGCGCAGCGGCGTCTTGATGTGAGTGATCATGTATATTTTAACCACAATTTATGGTTAGGCTAAAGGTAATGCTCTGGGGTCGACAAACGCGCCGGCGCATTTTGCTGGATTTTTTCACATAGCGGCAAAATATCAATATGACAGAGAGCGCGCGCTATTGACATCAACTCGACAAAACTCATCAGATGCCGATCGCGATGCGGGAGTTAAGACCGCAGTTTGAGCCAGCGGCTCGAATTGATATGGCCCTGTGTCCACAGACAATTCACCCTCCTCCACTTCAGGTTAAGGTCCTTAAAAGTCCTCGACTTCAAATGACCGCTCGGTTGCAAAGCTACTTGCGTCACTCTCCTATAGAGTCTGACAGCAGCTTTCACTGCGGGTCTCAGGTGCACGTCCCCCCCGCTCAGCCCCGCCCTCGGTTCGTCCCCTCTATCTCCGCTGGGGTCTGTCCATTTTTTCGAGATGGTCCTCACTGCAGAACATGAAATCCACGGGGAGGAGTCGGATCCAGATCCAACTCCTCCCACCTTACATATACCTAAACCTACCCAGCTCCGCCCCCTGATCCCTAAACACACCCCTAATCCCTAAACCCACCCCTAATCCTACCCATCTCCACCCCTTGGTTCTTGATCTGACTCCTCCCCGTGGATCTTATGTACTGCATTGAGGTGCTACTGATTTTTTCAGCATTTTTCAAATATTGCCAGTGGGTGGAGTCAGGCTCTGACCAGGGGTTTAATTACCTTTTAAATCATTTACACTAGGGGTGTAACGTTACGATACACGTATTCGTATTGAACCGTTCGGTACGAGCAGGGATGGGCAACTTCGGTCCTGGAGGGCCACTGTCCCAGAGCCATAGAGAGAAAGAGTTGCGACACTCCCATAGACCGCCATAGGAACTTTGGAATGCGGAAGTAACGCGTGTCGTGGAGCAGCCAATAGTTCCAAACACTGATAGTTTCTCCATTGAACCCCATTCATTTTCAGTGCTTCAGAAGTACGTTCGCTGGTAAATTAATGAAATTACTGTATTTTTTTACTTTTACACACATAAGCCGACCTCTCGTGAATCTAGTCTGTAGTTATATTTAATGTAGCCAGTTTTAGTAAATGTTTATTGGAAGATAATAGGTTAATTGCAGCGATAGCTTACGTGACCAACACTTCACTAACGTTAGCTAACTGGTAACCTGATGTATATAATATATAATATTTTTAATAATATTTTATATGTATATATATATATATATATATAACCTATATATAATATTATATACACACACAAACACAATTCATTTATTTAAATGGGTTAGGGAGGCTTATGCATGTGCTTATATGTATTTAGGAACATAGTTAATTCACTCATTAACTATCTCTCCGGTTTAATTTTATGAAGAATATTTTTCGGTTGAATATTTACCGAACATTGCTGTATATAGTCGTTGCTTTCTACGTTATGGGGGCAGTCTATTTCCCTCCTAAATCATTCATTTGTACATGCACAGCGTAATTATTTATATTTTGTGTTGGTTGGAGTTCTGAACGGACTGCAGACCTCTTTGCGTGATCACGAAGGTAGGCTAATGGCTGAATCGGAATTTATAAGCAAGATCACGGGAATCAATAGCCTAATACAGCCCAGTTGTGCTAAAATAAATATGAGACGTCCATCATCAGATGAATGACATGGAAAAGTTAAGTTAGAGCCGCTAAAGCCAGTGCTAACGTACTACCCATGCGAACATGAACACTAAGCTTTTCCCTCCAAAAAAATAGCCTAAAACTTATCTAAGTTGTCACCCTGCCTCTCCAAATGCAAAACTGATATTAACAAAATACAATAACAGCTTAAAAAGTACTTGGGTGTGTGTTTTATTTTATATTTACCGTTTAATAATCCAATCGCTGCTGTCTGTCCATAGAAGAACATGACAGCCCGCGTATGTTTTGGAACTAATGGGGCTTACATGAACCACGTGACAGCCGTCGCGGCGACATCAAAGCGTGTCGCAACTCTTTCTCTTTATGGCTCTGCACTGTCCTACACATAGGTCCTACAGAGTTTAGCTCCAACCCTGAAAAAATCACCTGCCTGTAACTTTCTAGTATTCCTGAAGACCTTGATTAGCTTGTTCAGGTGTGTTTGATTAGGGTTGAAGCTAAACTCTGTACTGTGGCCCTCCAGGACCGAAGTTGCCCAACGTTACGAGGCTTTCGGGTCGGTTTTCGGTAACGTTACACATTTTTAAACCGAAAAATCGTTGTTCCATTTTTCCTGCCGACCAAAATTTAGTTATTTGAAATGTAGGCGTGTCGCAAGCGCGCTCGTAATTCAAGAGAAGCTGGCGTGACCACAACATTGCCCAACATCAAATTTGCAATTGTAATGTAAGCTGAACGAAACTTAACTACTCGTTTTGTATGGCTGTTTGGACCAATGCAGCGCGAGCCGATCTTATGGTGCGTTCACGTGCTATGGAAAATATGATATTTTCCACTTGTGAACTGGTATTTACCAGTGTGTTGCGTTCAAGTGCTTTTGTTGTTGTAATGTGGTAAAAAGATGGAGATAGAGAACTGTTATTTAGCTAAAACTAGTTTAGATTGCTTAAGTCATCTGCTACAGCAAGAAAATTATTTATCAAAACTCAAACGGTAAATAATATGCTGTATATTTTCTAGATCATGAATAGTACATATTTTTACCATTCACAACTCTTGCGTTGCTCTCCGCCATTTTGAAAAGGTCAAAAGGTAATCTCATCTCGGCAACTCGTGCATCAAAATATTCTACGAGTTGCCCAGTGGAAAATACCACATGAGGGGGTGTTCATGTGCATTTTCCATGTCGGCTTTTGGTATTTACCGTAATTACCATAGCACGTGAACGCACCACCAATCAAGCAGCACTGTTACAGCGAAATCCAGTAAAGAAATTTTTTACAAATGTTTCAGTTTCAAAGAAGTCTGATCCTTTTGGTGAAATTTTCTGAACTCAGCTTAAGTTGTAATATCTGCGGGTTTGACAGAAAAGAGGCACTTGGATCTTTTAAAAAGAGAGCATTGCATTGATATAATTGGTAAAGTTCTCTTTCTCAGTCCGTTGTTTATGAAATCTCTTGCATCATGTCTTAATGCAAGTTCCCCACACTCTTGAGTAGTATATGTGTAGCATCTCTGTGAGGTTGTATGTGGCATCATGTTTAATGTAATATTTATAGAAATCATGCATGAACGGTAGGCACTCTGGAGGTAAATTCCTGGGAGGAATGTTTCTGCTCTGTGGTGTAGTCACAGGGGCACCATTGACAGAAAAGAGCTCTTTGTAAGCCATAGACCACTAGTATAACCCTTGAACCCTCTGGTGTCAGAGTTTAAAAGTCCAGAATCCACCTCTGTGGGCAAAGGGTTCATTTGAACAGATTTTAACAGAAGAATGACCTTCTAGCTTGCTGTAAGCAGAGAAAAATGTTTGGGATTGGTAGCAAAATTTTCAGCATCATCATCACTCCGGTCTTCGGTGTCACATGATCCTTCAGAAATCATTCTAATATGCTGATTTAGTGCTGTCTCTGTGTTTCTATATAATATTACGGTAGTAATATTTTTGTGGAAAATAGGAAAAAAATCTTCTTTTTTTGATGAATAGAACATTCAAAAGAACAGCATTTGTTCGAAAACTTTTGTAACATTATAAATGTCTTTACTGCCACTTGTGATCAATTAGTGATCAACTTGCTGAATAAAAGTATTTCTTTCAGAAACAAAAAACAACGTACTGACCCCAAACGTTTGTAGTGAACATATGCTAAGTTTTAGGTTGTGTTTTTTTACATTAATGTTTTATGAACAAACATGAAGTAGTAGCAATGATCAATATTGTATTTATACATTAACCCAGATTAATACATTCTGTAAAAAAATAAATTGAAATATCTAATTTATTAACTAATGTTAAATTAATCAAACCTTATTGTAAAGTCCTACTGCTTGGGTTTATGTATCATTTGATGCCTTGTGCCAAATCAGAATCATAATTATGTTTTAATTGGGAATGTTGGCAGTGAATGTGAATTTTTGTGTACTAAAAAGCTTTTATTTTAAATCGCATCTCGTATAGCCAGTTTATCAAGCGACAGGCCTGTTGCAAATTTCCCATAATTCTCTGTGGCTGCATAAGAACGATATAAGATAGATAATGCTTTTAATATGCATCAACTGCTCTAAAAAGCATTTTGTTTTTATCAGCAAGATGAAAGCTCATCCATTTTGTCCTACTGAAATCACTTTACTAAACAATAAATGAGGTCCACATTTAGTTACATGCTGTGTTTGCCCAGATCCCTGGATGCCCGCCGGTGCCCTCGCCCTGGCCGCACACGCAGACTCGATGGCCATCAGCTGACCCCTCCCGCCAGGATGACGGTGAGAGAGCGGCTTCGGCAGAACATCTCGGCCGCCTTCTACCGGCACGGCCTGCTATGCGCCTCCTACCCGGTTCCCATCATTCTCTTCACCTCTGCCAGCATCCTGACCTGCTGGTGAGTCTGATGAATCCTTCATGATTTTTGATAAGATCAGGAAGTAATGGGTTTGGGAAATATTGTGATAGAGATGTGAACTAATCAGGTGACCACTAGGCCACAGCTCTGATGGCCTTTGACAATGTTGAAGTTCTTCTGTGGGTCAGGAAAAAGAGCTGTGGGTGGGATGTTTTCAGGTGAGAGAGGGTCACAATCGAATGAAGCTGGCTATTGGTCGGTTGTTTTTGCACAGTTTGATTCGAAAGCAAGATCGTGCCAAGATAACTGTGTGTAGCACAAACACAAAAGTGGAGCACTGAGCAGGAGAAAACGTTTTTTTCTCATGCCTTCTCTTTTTGCCTGTCAGCAAAATGTGAATTAAATCTCTGACGCTTTGGATAAAGGACAAAATCCATGTGAAAAAGAGTGAGTGTGTGAACGTTTCTCTCTGAGTACATTCCAGTGTCTCCAGCTGTCTGAAGGAACAGAAGTAAGCTTTGTGAAAATGGCAACTACTTGTCACTACAGATGCCCAAGTTCTTTCTGAGCTGGAGAAGCGAAGGTACCGGGCAGTTACAGAATAGCTTAGCCTTAAGACAAATATTAAAGGAATATTCTAAAGTAAACACAATTTAAGCACTGCTGATTATGGATTATGACACAAAATTATATTGATTTGTCCTTCAGTTTGTTTGTACAGTAATGCACTTACTGATGGACATCTTCTAAGAGGCAAGGCATTCCCGAGGGTTTAAAAGCAGAATGTGAAGATTGTATTTCTTAAATCTAAAGAGGTTTTATTAATTTGTCCTTATAATCACAACACAAGTGTTATTTGCAGTGATTATAAGTAAGATGGTCCTGTCTGAGCATAAATTGTATATTTATGTCTTCAACAGTTGGTGTAATTCTTAAAGTTTACTGTAAAAAAGATAATTTCATAAAATTGATGTTTTCACTCAGTTGCTGCGTTTACTGGCTGTATATGGAGTTGTTGTAAAATTATATGTAACTCTTTGCACAGTTCTTATACACTAGTTTTATTGTAAAGGCCCGTTCACACCTGGGTCTATAACTACAGTTTAAAGTTTTAATAAATAATAATAAAATGGATTTAGCGACAGATTTTTTTTTTCCTTTTGTGACGTACATCCGAGGCTTGTAGATTATTGGAACAGGAAAAATGTAGGAGACTTGGTTCTATCCATCGGTTGTTTGCGATTTTGGGATGTGGGTGTTGCACTCAAAAATGAATGCGATTGTTCAGGGGTTGGGTTTAACTGGACTAAAGTCAAATGAAATGCAGTGCATTTTCATTTCATGCCGACTTGAATAATCGTTCTAATTCTGTGAGAATATAGAAGTAAACAATAATGACAGATAAATGATTTAATTGGAATCACTTGCGTAACTATTTTTTCCAGCTGACTGATGATAAAAACACATTTATAATGAACAGAACGTTAATTGTGGATTGATGTGGATGCAAATATAATGAACCCATCTACCCTGGTGCAATCACAAGCCTGCAGCTCACCTGAAAGAAATATTTTGTTTGATTTGAGAAAACAGTTCTTCAATGAAAAGCCATGAAAAGAGGTTGAGGCCTGTTTAGGAAAGGACACTCATGTATTGTAGTTTGCACAACAGATGTCAACAGTGTCATGTGTTTTAAACCTTATTCCCATCAGCCTGTGCTCCTCTCTTTAAAACACTGCTGTTTTGGGTGGGGGATTTTCAGGGCATTCAAGACCTATTTAAGGGGAGTGACAGATGTTTCTTTTATGAGAAGTAGGGACTGCTCAGATAGTCCTTCTGGAGGGTTTACCAGCACCTCAGTGTTTGTACTGCAGACAGTATTGCGCGCTCTCTTGTGCAATCACTTTTTCCTAGAAAGTATAGCGATAGTTATCTACTTTTTGTAACCTTATCCTTCTGAAAGTTTGCTAGCCTGAGGATATTGCAAATGACAAATTACATTGATCTGTGTTCCCTCCTGGTGCATTTTTGCTACGTTCTTCTTCTGCTCCACCTTTGTGTGACTGAGTGAATGCTATAAGACTAAGAAATGCATTATTATTGCCCTTTTCATTCAAACATGATTTGTGGTACAGGGGCTCTGTGTCATAAGAGAAAGCCAGCCTTCTGTTTGGAGATGCCTTGTCTGTGAGGAATGCAGCTTGACGTTGGTAATAGAGATTGATTTGTTATTCTGTAATCATGCTTTCTTTTACAGTTACCCTCTGCTGAAGCTGCCTCTGCCAGGAACAGGGCCTGTCGAGTTCACCACTGGAATACGAGATTACTTGGTCCCATCCCATGAGTCTCAGGGCGATCTGTCGGAGCGCCCTGATTGGGTAACATGAAATGCTTGTTTGATATACAACAATATAGACTAGTGTTGTCAAAAATATTGATGTTTCTTTATATATATATATATATATATATATATATGTGTGTGTGTGTGTGTATAAATGATTACAATGCTCCTTTTCTGCAGTATCGATGCACAGATACCAGCTGCTCGTTCTCACTCTCTCTTCTCTCTGACTGCTAATTGACAGTTTGACACACATCTGCCTCCTGTCACTCACTCGTCTCATTCACTCCGGTTAAATAGTGTTGGTGTTAAGCCAGGTCCTGAATTTTGGCGGGGGGTTGCGGGTATTGCGCATAATTTTACTCATTTTCGCAGGTTTTGCACTCACGCCAAAAGCACACGCACCACTGATCTATATAAGTGGCGGGCACATAAAGCCGCCTCTCAAACAGCTTAGCAGTCCTTAATTTAGTTCTTTTTTGTAGCTTATTGCACTTAAAAGGTCAAATGCACACAAAAGTGTGTCACAATGTCCATCTTGGCGAGTATTCAGGTGTAAACAAACAGTCAGTTTTGGAATGTAAATAGTTGAGAAAGAAAATGCATATTGTGTATTTGTTCTTATATTATTACTGACTGTTTACTTGTCTTTTTTTGTAAATTTAGTTCAGAGTTCAAAATAAAACCACCTTGTGCTATGTAAGCTACTGAATTGCAGCAAAATTACCCAAATTATCAAAAAATTATGAGATAATAAAAATGTATGTTATGCCGGTTTTCCCCATGGTATCGAATATCGATATTTTTCAAAGTATCATATCGAAGTTAGAAATTCCAGTATCGTGACAACTCTTATATACACTACCGTTAAAGTTTGGGGTCATTAAGATTTATTTTTAAAGAAATTAATACTTTTATTTAGCAAGGACACATTAAATTGATCAATTCTTCTTGCAGTATCGGGGTCCTCCGGTGGCTTACATACAGCAGGTGTTGGTCAAGGCAGCGGTCTCGCCATGGGACAACAGTCTGGTTCCTGTGGACGTGTTCCGCTCTCCCCTTGGGCGTGTTTTCAGTCTTCTGGAGGAGATCAGAAACCATGTTTACACGGACAGGTCAAAGCTTTCCAGCCTGACTTTTTTGACATCTTGACTAATTTTGACCACACATTTCTCAACCTCATTCTTTCCTGTTTTCCTCACTTCTCTCTTCTTAGAAGTTTGGAGGCGCTGTGCTTGCAGGTGACGGACCTGTTGCCAGGGTTGCGGCGCATGCAGGCGGTCCTTCCAGAGCACGGCTGCCTGCTGGTATCCCCTGGCAACTATTGGCAGAATCGGCGTGACCTGTTTGATGCAGATCCAGACCTCCTGAAGACAGTCCACCAACATGAACCCAAAGGCCTTCATACTTCAGCCACTCTGAGAGGCAGGAAGCTGCTTAAATACAAATTAATTCTGGCCTGAATTCAAACTTTATTTAGGGTCTGTGCGCTCACCCCATTTTTACTGTGTGATTTTCAGACTTACTCTTTGGTGTCCCGGGGAAGCAGACGGGTGTAAGCCTGTACGGCAGGAAGAGAGTGGTGACATACACCATCACAATTGCTCTAAGCTCCTATGATGCAAGGTCAACCTTTTGTAGTATTTCAAATTATTATTTTATTTGCTAAGACAAGCATTGAATTTTCTAGATCTTCTAATCTAGATCATCTAGTTCTAATAATGTTTGCATTGTTTCTAAAAGCATTGTTTCCTTTTGGTTGTGTGTGTTTCTGAACAGGTTTGTAGCTAGTCTCCGAGCCCGTCTGAAACAGCTTCATCCTTCAGCGAACTCGACTCTGCGTGAAGACCACATGGTGCACGTTCATTTCAAAGAAGAGATTGGCATCGCTGAGCTCATCCCTCTTGTCACCACCTATATCATCCTCTTTGCTTATATCTACTTCTCCACCCGTAAGCGTCATCTCTACCTATCTTCTCTGTCATTGTTTTTCCTGTTATTTGGAGAAAGAGTTTTATTTGCTTTACTTTATTCTGGAACATACACTACCTGTCAAAAAGTTTGGTGTCTACATGGTTGAACGTAATTTGTTACAATTGTACATGCTGAGTTAGAACAGAGAGTATCACTGTGTCTCATTGATTTTAGGACAATTGATGATATTCTGTTAACAGGCTTGTAGAAGATTCCAGAAATGTGTATTTATTGGGCCTCATATTTTCAGTATTTGATGTGCATTTAGATTGTAATATTTGCACGGATCAACATTTCAGTGTAAGTGAGTTTCGGGCCACTTGACAGAAATTATAATTATATAATCATAATTATATGCACTGGTCTCTTTTTTTTGCCCCTGAAAACATTTGGCTTTTTTTTTTTTTGCAACATATTGAACATCATTGTTATAAATTCTGCTGTGACGTGCTATTATTGGATGCATCAAACAAATTGGTATGATTTGCATCTTATGCCATTGTTTTCCAACAAAAGTGTAAATATGAATTCCTGCCTTTTATTTTTAATTATTTCTAGAACAAGCAACTAAAATAAGTCCAACCAGACAAGCAGTCAAAAATCCTTATTGTTGAGCCTTGATTTGTGTCCATTCTTGTTATTGTACTTCATGGGAATGGCACAATTGATCAGAATCATTGTGGACTTAGTACTCGCCAGAAACATTATTCATAGTTTTCTGGCATTCTCCAGATCTCTATGGATGGCTCATATATCTCTAATAAAATTAGGCATGGCCGTAACCACCATAGGCATAATCAATATATTATATTTTCAGCATGAGAATAATAGTGAATGTGTATGCACACATTGTGAATGAATTTTTATAAATTTTCAGTAATTTTAACAGCTTTGATATTAGGAAGTGTTGTGAACTTTGTTGTTAAAGTGTAGGAAACTCAGACGCGAAGACCAGGAGACTTTGTGGTATCTTCAGCAGGATTCTTTATTGAGAACACAAGCTGTGGGTAGCTGCAATCATTTGTCAAGTCTTACAGCGCTATAGTCATCGAAATCTCACCCAAGTCTGACTAAGGAATATACATTGTAGTTGATATACCTTTCAAGGGGGAGGGGTTACATAGAGGTGGAGACACTCTGAAACAAAGCATGTAAATGAGGTATACAGGTTTAGGAACCTGCCCTTAGACTGAGAGTGTTACCAATCCTAATCCAATCAGCATAACATTGTGATTTGAATGCATAGAAACCAATCTAATCAGCCAGACCATTCAATGACAAAAGGTGCTAGTCTCAGTGCTCTGATCAATTTAACTTACAATAGAGAGATCAGGACAGACAGGAACAGGCAGGTTTGTGACACAATTTACCTTAGTTCCAAAAGTCACACTAATAAACTTTCTCAGTTTATATACTATAGTATTGGAATCTAAATTAAACATTTCAATAAATTTGTAACCCTACAGAAGTAATATGACAGAGTGTTGAAATTGGCCATATTGCCAGGACTCAGCAGTGAGTTGGCAGCAGAAAGCTTTCAGATTAGCATAGCTGTTTGGTTTCTGACTGAGCTTTCGACCAAAAGGTGTTTCAGTCTGGCATGGCGATTATCCCCAGAACAGCACGTTGAGCATCACGAATTCATGTCTGCATACCCACATTCCAGCAGGATTTTACATGGATGTTCAAAAGCTCAATGAGTTCATTCTCATAAAATGCTTTTGGTTAAAATAATTCTTATTGCACTCGTTTGATCCTTCTTCCTTACTTTACAGGAAAGATCGACATGGTTAAGTCCAAATGGGGCTTGGCGCTGGCTGCTGTTGTGACGGTTCTCAGCTCTCTGCTCATGTCTGTGGGACTCTGCACCTTGTTTGGCCTGACGCCCACGCTGAACGGAGGGTAGGAGTTCAGCCAAAACACACCTTCATTCATAAACCACTAGAATGATTCATATCACTGGGCTGCTATTTACTTAATCGCTCAGGAATTAAATTTTCACTTTTGATCTTTGAGCAGGTTGATGTATAACCAATTGTCGATAATAACGGCAGTGATTTAGTGGAATTTCATTGTCAGGAAGTGTTTGAGTGGGCAGGCATAGTTTTCCGCCAGCCTATAAGGTTACATGTATGGACATACAATCACAGTGGTGTGAGCTTAAGCCTTCCAAACAAATTTGGCTTAGTTCACCAGGCTACAGTCAATCCATAGACACTATCTGGGCCACATGCGTACACCTTGTTGATCCTAGATACAACATGGCTGCGGAAGGTCAAGTCTTTAGCTAACAGCAATTATTTTCTTAGAATAAATTGTTAGGGTAAATAATGTTCAACTTTTTTTTCATCTGTTCAATAATTAGCTTGTGACGTTGCACACATTCAATTTGTTATACATTGGTGTATTTTTTTCACATCAAACATTATTTAAATAATTTTAATTATAATTTTACTTTCTGGTTAGTTTTAATAGATTTTCAAAGGTTTATTACTTTTATCTGCTGCTGTTTTTCAGGGAAATCTTTCCTTACCTTGTGGTGGTAATTGGTTTGGAGAATGTCCTTGTCCTCACCAAATCTGTTGTGTCAACGCCTGTTGACCTTGAAGTCAAGCTGCGTATTGCTCAAGGTCAGAGATGATGTCATCACTGTTACAATATGTACACTGAATTTTTCTCTCCTAGTTGTTTTGAATATAAGTAAAGCCCATTCAGTGTAGTGATTTATCATCTCATCTTTTTTCCCATTAAATATTTCATAGAAAGTATGGCATGTTAAAATTAGACCAAATTAAATGTAGGTCTGTATATTTTAAAAAAATGTTGGTTCTCCCTTAAGGTCTAAGCAATGAGAGCTGGTCTATCATGAAGAATATGGCCACTGAACTGTGCATCATCCTCATTGGATACTTCACATTTGTACCAGCAATTCAGGTGAAGCTCTTCTAAATAACAAGTATATGACTTGTTTTTGGTGGTAGTCCTACATTTGCTGATTGCAAACAACCTTTGCTTCTTTTTCTTATGTATGTAGGAGTTCTGTCTGTTCGCTGTGGTCGGTCTGGTGTCCGATTTCTTCCTCCAGATGTTTTTCTTCACCACTGTGCTGTCTATTGACATCCGCCGCATGGAGGTGAGAACCACCCAGACATGGAACATTCTGGAAAGTTGCTTTTACAATTCCCTGAGAAATACATTAATCATTCATTGCTTCATCTGAGTGTCTTGACCTTATTGTTCAATTTTATCGTGTCAGCTCTCCAAACTGTCTTCTCATGTTTTCACACATATAGTTGGCTGACCTGAACAGGCGTCTCCCGGCCGAAGCGGGGATGCCTCCACCTAAACCGGGCCCTTTACGTCCACGAGAGACACCTCCGCCGCCCCGCCCCTCTCCCCACACGATCACCCTGCAGGCTCCTGCATTCCGGAACCTGCGCTTGCCCAAGAGGCTCAGGGTGGTTTATTTCTTAGCCCGTACTCGCCTGGCACAACGGATTATCATGGTAAAAATTACTCACTTTAATGGTGCATTGTAACATTCTGCGTTGATAAATGCGCGTTATTATTAGGCACATACCCAAGTGTTTATGCGGAGTGTGGAAGATAAAGTATTAGCGCGCTTACTGCATGACATGGAGGCGCCAGCACGATCACTTGCATTTATTTCCTGATAACAGCAGAAACAACTAAAAATACTCCAACATTTTTGGTCATACAGAGTAATACATAATTCAAATGTACCCTGTAAAAGGTCTACTTTTATTTGTGTAAACTCACAATAATAACAAAACGTTGTGCTTTTGTAAAATAAAGACAACAAACAGGATGCATTTTCTGAAATGCGTCACAAAAGTTAACCGAAACTCCACGGATGCGACTTGCCTCAAAGACATGAGAAATATATCTATAGAAAGCTTGAAATATCTGCTTTTAAACTATTGTTTTAAAACAATTCAAATCAAAAACAATGAAAAGTGTATTTGTCTCAAACTCTACTATACTACGGAGATAAAGAGTCAGCATCGTCAACTTCATCTTTGCTGCCGACAAAAATAGTTTAATTATAAATTCCCCCCAGTATATATTTTTAGTAATTAAATGAATATAAACAAAATAAAATATAAATAAATATTAATCGACTAATGGCTTAAATGAATGACTTCTAGTCGACTAGAAAGATCTGTAGTTGGGTGCAGCCCTAAATATTACACAAAATTACTGTTTTACTGTATTTTTTTATCATTCTTGGTGAGCATAAGAGGCTTCTTTTCAGAAACAAAACATCTTACAGACCCCAAACTTTTGAATGGTAATTAAATTAAATGAATAAAGTTATTTTAGCATTTTTATGTTATCTAAATGTGTTGTTTATTTATTTAATAGGTTGGCACTGTTATCTGGATTGGGATCTTGGTCTACACGGACCCTGCTGGTCTGAGGACTTTCCTTGCTGCCCAGGTGTCAGAGCAGAGCACTCTTGGGGAGGCGGGGCTTCCTCCTCACCTGGGCGTGGCTCCAGTATTTCCTGGTGGAGACCCAACCAGCACACTGAGCGTGCTCCCTGCCCCTGAACCCACCCCTCTACCCGAGAACCAATCCCAGGGCCACCGAGCAGCCCGCCCAGGAGTTGCCCCTGTCTCCAGTCCCCAGATTACTTGGGGCCCTGAGGATGAGGAGCTATGGAGGCGGCTTTCCTTCCGTCACTGGCCCTCACTCTTTAGCTATTACAATATCACTCTTGCAAAGAGGTGTGCTACTTTCTCACCTCATGATAATTAATAGAGTTCAGGCCCTCTCTTATCATCTCAGTTTATCTGTGTGTAACATACTTATTTTCCTCTCTGATTCCCTCAGGTACATCAGCATTCTTCCAGTCATCCCCGTCACGCTCCATCTCAGCCCACAAGAAGCCATAGACACACGTCACCCCCAGGATACACACCATGCTCCTCCTCCCAGCATCAAGACCTCCGATCTGCAGACAGACTTCACGCTCTACAAGTCAGTGTCTCACTTCAGCTATTTGGCCATATACCATAATACCTGCTTTTATTAGTGTAACTCGTTCACAAGTTTAGGAATTTTAAAAAATCATTACTGAACAAAACTTTTCAGAATTCTGTATACAGTTTCTGTACAGTGCAACAGCAAAGAGCTAGTTTACGTTTTAGACATGTCAAGTTGCGATAGTGAACAGGATCACATAGAGATGCCAAAAAAATCCCTAAACCAACCACCTTGACCTGACTGCGTTTGTCTACTACTGTACACGGATCCATTCAGAATTACTAAACACAGCAACGTACACATGACAGATAAAAACATTGTCCTAAAATGTGTGTGGAAACAATGTGAATGTACTGAAATGTGTCTGTGCATAAATACAATTTGCGATCAGTAGGTTGAGTGCATTAATAAGATCGGACTCGCACATGCTTACTGTACAACTCCTGTACATCACTGCAATTGTCTTTACCTTGATTACAATTTGCATCCATCAAACCTAACTAGGGAGATGCTGCTTTGCTTTATCCAGCAGAGAAACGTAGTTTGCGTATCATCTGGACATACAGCGGTGGGATGTTTTGACGTTACGTTCTGTCTGTATTTCACACGGCGCGATCCATGAGGGCTTGCGCTCTTCAGAAACAATCACAGAATATTGCAGAGCTCGTGTTTTAAAGCTAAACAGACACTGGAATGAATAATTCACGCAGTGAGATGCGAATTACAAACGACTTGTTTAGGCGGTTCAGAGTCGATTCTTTCTTTTGGGAGACAATAACTTTATATATCGTACACTTTCGACTTTAAAACTTTTCAGAAAGTTTACATTCACAAACAGCTATATTACACACTGAATGAAAGGGAATGTAATTTATTATGGTGATGGCAATCTTCAGCAGCCATTACTCCAGTCTTCAGTGTCACATGATTCTTTAGAAATAATTCTAATATGCTGATTTGCTGCTGAAGTAACATTTCTTTTTATCTATGTTGGACTGTTGTGCTGCTCAATATTTTTGTGGAAACTGTGATGCATTTTTTTTTCAGAATTTAGAATATTTTTTAGGTTTAGAATATGGGTAGGGTTCCAATATGAATAGAATGTTCAAAAGAACAGCATTCATTTGAAATATATATTTTTTGTAACATTACAAATGTCTTCACTGTCACTTTTGTACTGACCCCAAACTTTTGAAGGATTTTATTTAATAAAAAAATTATGGGTCAAATTATGAAAATTTTGTTTTTCTCCAAAACATGTTGAGAACAATTATTTTCCCCCTTTTATTAAATACTTTTTGCAACCTCCTTTTCCCAAGATAACAGCTCTGAGTCTTCTCCTATAATGCCTGATGAGTTTGGAGAACCTGACAAGAGATCAGAGACCATTCCTCCATACAGAATCTCTCCAGATCCTTCAGAGTCCCAGATCCATGTTGGCGCTGCTTCTCTTCAGTTCAGCCCACTCATTTTCTATAGGGTTCAGGTCATGGACTGGGATGGCCATTGCAGATGCTTGGTTTTGTGTTCAGTGACCCATTTTTGTTTTGATTTTGATGTTTGTTTTTGGATCACTATCCTGTTGGAAGATCCAAACATGGCCCGTTATAAGATTTCTAGCACAGGCTGTCAGGTTTTGATTTTTTTAATCTGTTGGTATTTGATCGAATCCATGATGCCATGTATCTGAACAAGATGTCCAGGACCTCTGGCAGAAAGTTAGGCCCACAGCATTAAAGATACAGCAGAGTATTTAATTTTACACATGGCGTACTTTTTTATCCCTGTGTGCGCCAAACCCATCTTAAGTGTTTGCTGCCAAAAAAGCTTATCTGACCATAGAACTCATCCCGTTTGAAATTCCAGTAGTGTCAGTTACTTTTCAAACGTTCTATGGACAGATGAAACAAACAAAAAATAGCTTTTTGGCTCTTTCAAAGAACTTTAAAAAACTCCTACACTATTTGGGTGTTCACCAGAGGGCCGTAAGGATCAGAAAGGATTTGGGTTTTTTTTTCACCTTGTTATACAGGTAAAACTCGAAAAATTTGAATATCGTGCAAAAGTTCATTTATTTCAGTAATTCAACTTAAAAGGTGAAACTAATTTATTATATTGACTCATTACATGCAAAGTGAGATATTTCAAGCCTTTATTTGTTATGATTTTAATGATTATGGCTTACAGCTTATGAAAACCCCAAATTCAAAATTAGAATATTGTGAAAAGGTTTTCATAGCTGTAAGCCACAATCATCAAAATTATAACAAACAAAGCTTGAAATATCTCACTTTGCATGTAATGAGTCTATATAATATATTAGCTTTACATTTTAATTTTTCGAGTTTCAACTGTATATATACAGGTCCTTCTCAAAAAATTTGCATATTGTGATAAAGTTCATTATTTTCCATAATGTAATGATAAAAATTTAACTTTCATATATTTTAGATTCATTGCACACCAACTGAAATATTTCAGGTCTTTTATTGTTTTAATACTGATGATGGCATACAGCTCATGAAAAGCCAAAATTCCTGTCTCAAAAAATTAGCATATTTCATCCGACCAATAAAATAAGTGTTTTTAATACAAAAAAAAAAGTCAACCTTCAAATAATTATGTTCAGTTATGCACTCAATAGTCAATACTTGGTCGGGAATCCTTTTGCAGAAATGACTGCTTCAATGCGGTGTGGCATGGAGGCAATCAGCCTGTGGCACTGCTGAGGTGTTATGGAGGCCCAGGATGCTTCAATAGCGGCCTTAAGCTCATCCAGAGTGTTGGGTCTTGCGTCTCTCAACTTTCTCTTCACAATATCCCACAGATTCTCTATGGGGTTCAGGTCAGGAGAGCTGGCAGGCCAATTGAGCACAGTAATACCATGGTCAGTAAACCATTTACCAGTGGTTTTGGCACTGTGAGCAGGTGCCAGGTCGTGCTGAAAAATGAAATCTTCATCTCCATAAAGCTTTTCAGCAGATGGAAGCATGAAGTACTCCAAAATCTCCTGATAGCTAGCTGCATTGACCCTGCCCTTGATAAAACACAGTGCACCAACACCAGCAGCTGACATGGCACCCCAGACCATCACTGACTGTGGGTACTTGACACTGGACTTCAGGCATTTTGGCATTTCCTTCTCCCCAGTCTTCCTCCAGACTCTGGCACCTTGATTTCCGAATGACATGCAAAACTAAGCAACAATCCAGTGCTGCTTCTCTGTAGCCCAGGTCAGGCGCTTCTGCCGCTGTTTCTGGTTCAAAAGTGGCTTGACCTGGGGAATGCGGCACCTGGAGCCCATTTCCTGCACACGCCTGTGCACGGTGGCTCTGGATGTTTCTACTCCAGACTCAGTCCACTGCTTCCGCAGGTCCCCCAAGGTCTGGAATCGGTCCTTCTCCACAATCTTCCTCAGGGTCCGGTCACCTCTTCTCGTTGTGCAGCGTTTTTTGCCACACTTTTTCCTTCCCACTGAGGTGCCTTGATACAGCACTCTGGGAACACAGCCTATTTGTTCAGAAATTTCTTTCTGTCTTACCCTCTTGCATAAGGGTGTCAATGATGGCCTTCTGGACAGCAGTCAGGTCGGCAGTCTTACCCATGATTGCGGTTTTGAGTAATGAAACAGGCTGGGAGTTTTTAAAAGCCTCAGGAATCTTTTGCAGGTGTTTAGAGTTAATTAGTTGATTCAGATGATTAGGTTAATAGCTCGTTTAGAGACCCTTTTCATGATATGCTAATTTTTTGAGACAGGAATTTGGGGTTTTCATGAGCTGTATGCCAAAATCATCAGTATTAAAACAATAAAAGACCAGAAATATTTCAGTTGGTGTGCAATGAATCTAAAATATATGAAAGTTTAATTTTTATCATTACATTATGGAAAATAATGAACTTTATCACAATATGCTAATTTTTTGAGAAGGACCTGTATTTAGATCAGACAGTAGTCATTCATTGTTAATCTGTAAGTTGCTCAATGACTTTTCTCGGAAAGCATGTACTAACCCTTTCCTTTGTGGTTTTTCTGTGAACAAACGTCATGGCCAAAATATTCTTCTAAACACACAAACACATTCTTCAGATATACATGGGGAAAAAAAAACTGTTAACTATGCGCTCTCATTCATATCTCATGCTAGCACACGCTGGAGGTCCAAATATGTAACTGCAGAGACAAACAATAGTCTTTCTCATTCACAAACAAACACACTCTGAATGTGGTGTTCAAGGTCATTGTTCAAAGGCCTCGCTCCTATCTATGAGGCTGTTATGGTTGTTAGATACACATCAGATGGATGTAGGTCAGTTTGCTCTAAAATATGGCCCCTCCCACTAATGCTTCTCTTGGCCCCCTGCCTGGGTTCCCTTTGTTTTCTGTGCTGCATTTACCCTGTGAGGACTGATCAAGAATGTGAGCATATGCTTAGATGTAGTCCAACTTTCTGCATGTAATGCTTACCTTTGATTTCCTCTTTGTGGAGGAGGATGAACTGGAATTTCAAGAGAGACTTGTTTTACAGTGACCCATTCATTCATTGAAGTGTGTAATTTCTGGGGGAGTATGGTACCAAACAGATTTGGGAAAAAATAAATGACAGGTTTCTTAAACACTCCCCCATCTTGCATTATTTGGACCAATAGGTAGTTTTGTACTATCATTTTTATTATTCTGTTTTAACATCATTTATTATAATGTGTGTTTGTACAGGGTGGCAGCTCTTGGACTTTTCGCCGGTGTGGTGTTAGTGCTCTTACTCTTCTGTTTGTATCGTGTCCTTTGCCCTCGTAACTACGGGCAGAACGGGGTGCCCCATGGTCGCCGTCGCCGTGGAGACCTGCCCTGCGATGAGTACGGTTACTCTCCGCCCATCAGCGAAATTTCCCCTCTGCTGCTGAGAGGCCACAGCATGGTGAGAGTCGAGTCAACATGCAATGACGTTTCTTCTATGAAGGAACTGTGAGATATGTAAAACTACCTTTGGCACCTCTCCTCAGGACATTGAGTGTCTGGCTAGTGATGGCATGCTGCTGGCCAGCTGTTGCCTGGCGGGACAGATCCGTGTGTGGGACGCACAGACAGGAGACTGTCTTACTGTTATACCCAACAATGGGTAAGGAAATGCATAAACTTTTCCCTAATATAGATACCAATAGATAGAGAGATAGATTTAGTCCATTTAAAAATGTCATTTATTCCTGTAGTGCAAAGCATCATTACTCCAGTCTTCAGTGTCACATGATCCTTCAGAAATCATTCAAATATGCTGATTTGGTGCTCAGGAAACATTTTTTAATATTGTCAATGAGGAAAATAGTGCTGTTTAAAGCTGCTGTCCGTAACTTTTTTTAAGTTAAAAATAATCCAAATTATTATTAAAAAAAAAACATCTTCAGCCAGTGTTCAAAACTATCTGCTTGCCATAGCTAGATTCAAAACGGTTAGCTTGTAATAATGATTTTAATTCCAGTGGTACTGGTGGGTTTTCGCGGGAAATTCGAGCATGTCTTTGCGTCATTACGTCACACCTGTACACATAAAAAAGGAGTTTCGGCTAGCCGGCTATACTGCGCGTGACGAGATGTTTAGATGTATAGGCTTTTCTCGCAGCACTTTACATAATTAAACTTATGGCGGATCCAGACAACAATCCTCAGTGTCAACTGGAGATTAACCAGTTATAAAACCCAAAAGACTTCGTACTTCGGATTTAAGGTGGAAAGAGAAAGAAACCGTCTCATGCGAACACAAGGATACACATCGGTGGGGCTTTTGAAAGGTGCGTGAACTCCCGAAGGGGTTCGAAACGGAAGAAGAGACAGCTTTTTCTGCTGAACAAGTAAGACATTTCAATAGTTCAATCGTGTAACGGTACGTTTTCTTAATTCACACAGTTATGGAGTTTCCTTTGTTGTGCCTTTCTCGTTTAACGTTAGCTATTATGGAGAATATGAATTCTGAACTACACAGGTAACGTTAATCATAAAACACATTAAATAACGTTAGTCACGCAATGCTGATGTTGTTAACATGAACAATTTGAGAACAAAGTAGGCTATGATTTGCACGGTTGCTGTAAATCGCGCTGATTAAATCTAACGATCACTTGTCATGTCGAATGCTTTTCCCCCCTTAGTTGATCAGAACAAAAATGGATGTTACTTACTTGTTCAGAAGACATTTTCCGGTGAAAATTCTTATGTTGGTCAAGCTTTCAAAAATGAATCTGTGATTCTGAATGACAGTATCCACACAGCAGCACTCGCCTCAAAACACTGTGTTCATCCGCGCTGTTTCATGCCGATTTACAACCCACGTAAAGATGATAATTCCGCGAATCACTGCAGTTACAGATTTCGAACAGAGATGGCGACAAAAAGGGAAAAAGCTACGGACTGCAGCTTTAATATTTTTTTGCAACAGTGATACATTATTTCTTTAAATTCTTTTGATAAATAGAAAGTTCAAAAGAACAGCATTATTTGAAATAAAATTCATTTAAAACATTATACATGTCTTTACTGTCACTTTTGATCAGTTTTAAACGCATGCATAATGAATGCGTTTTCTTCATGAATCAATTTCTTCAAAATAATCTCACTGACAGGCCTTTATGTTTATATATGGATAATGTTTATATGTATAATATTATTTATTGTTTATAATATTACATGTAAAACAAAATGTATATGTTATGTGTGTGTATCTACTGTAAGTCTGCGCAGGAGCAGCAGCAGCAGTGGTTGTTGGGAGCATCGTGACGGCTGGGATCACATAAGTGCTTGTGAGGCCGACGGCTTCCTGGGAGCAGACTTTCGGGAACCAGGCGGAGCTATGGGAGGGCCAGATGTAGATATTTTTCCAATAAGGAGGAGGACCACCCCTGCACACCCTGCACTGTTTGGGGACCAGCCAGACCTCACCCCTCTCATCGACACTAACTTTGGGACTCTGCCCCCATCTCATGCTGTGGTCAGCAGCTCTGGCTTTGACTTTGGGGGACTGGTGGAGAAAGCGTACCAGGAGCATGAGCCCTCGCCAACACTGGCCTTCCCCCTTTCTCCTCCAGCTTCTCAGCAAAGGCGACGTAGCCTTGGGGACCAGCCTGTCTTACCACCAGAGCTCCCCTCGCAGAGCAGTGGCGACTGGGACAGCTCAGTATGGGCCATGGAGCTAAGGGGCAACCTCATTGCCACGGGCCGCAGCAGCGGCAAACTGGAGGTGAGAGAAAGAGAGGGCTTTTATATGGAGAACATCTTGAACCATCAATGTTATTAACCTGTCCTCCTCATTTCCTGTTTCTCTTTTTCCTGTCAGCTGTGGGATGCGGTAGAAGGATCATTACGATGCTGTAATGAAGATGGATTATCTGGAATCACTGCCTTGGCTTTTCTTAACAACAGGTGCGTTCACAACAACCTGAAGCTCACAGACAGACACAACCACTCAACTCATGGTTTCCTGGTAACGGGGATATTTTCAATTGCAGAATTGTGGCGGCCCGTTTAAATGGCTCACTGGATTTTTTCACTGTGGAGATCAACAAGCCTCTCGGGTTGCTTCAATATCGCGGTGAGTTGTCAAAATATTCAAAAAAGCTTATTAAAATACAGTGTTCCCACAGTCTTGTAAAACATGGAAAAATGAGGGAATATAGTGTACTTTCTAGGCCTGGAATTGTCACGCAGATAAAGTCTTGGAGGTGATTTTTTTTATATAGTGAAGATAAATTTTTCTGTTTGTACTAATTTTTTACAGGTAAACTTTTTTTTTTTTCTTTGTGATTTGTATAAAATATTTTTTTTTTAAATCTTCAAACCCTAAAAATAGGAAGATAAACTGTTACTCAAAGGGGAAAGTGAAGGTCTAACGTGAAGAGACATTTTACCTGGTTTTGTGTGTCAGGACCCCCAGGCCGAGGCAGTCTGCCCCCCTCCCCCTGTTACAGCAGCGAGGATGTGATCAGCTGTCAGCTGACCCGCTCAGTGCAGTGTGCCCACCAGAAACCCATCACTGTGCTCAAAGCAGCCGCCGGCAGGGTCGTCACCGGCAGCCAGGACCATACAGTCAGAGTAAGGGACGCATGACACACACATTACATAAAGAACAGTTTGTGGAATGGTTTTAAAAATGGTAAAACATGTTAAATATAGCAGAGAACACAATGCTCTGGTTACTGAAAACATTATTAGATACAGCATGTTTAGTAAACATGTAAGGATGATCTGTGGTGCTTCTGTGAATGATTTGTTCAGTCTTCAGCAGAGCTTCCTGTGGGCACAGATTTTGTGCAGCCCTACAGTTAACTCGTGCTTTAGTTTGGTGTTTATTTAGTATTTTTCTTTTATAGGTGTATCGTTTGGAGGATTCTTGTTGCCTCTTCACCCTGCAGGGCCACTCAGGTGGTATAACTGCCATCTACATAGACCAGGTCAGAATCACATCACTAGATCACACACATACACAAATACTGCCATTCATTCATATCTCTCATTTCAAATACTGTGAATTAACTGAACAGACAGACAGACAGACAGACAGACAGACAGATAGATAGACAGATAGATAGACAGATAGATAGATAGATAGATAGATAGATAGATAGATAGATAGATAGATAGATAGATAGATAGATAGATAGATAGATAGATAGATAGATTCTTGCAAATAAAATGCACAGAAACTTAAATTGCGCAAATAATTAAACGTGCAAATCGCATGTTGCATACAGAGATATTTTTGTTCATCTAAAATGTGCTGTGTTATAGACCATGGTTCTAGCCAGTGGGGGCCAAGACGGGGCCATCTGCGTGTGGGACGTCCTAACAGGCAGCCGAGTGAGCCACGTGTACGGTCACCGTGGTGATGTCACCTCATTGGTTTGCACAACTTCCTGTATCATTAGCAGTGGGTTGGATGACCTCATTTGCATTTGGGACCGTAGCACAGGCATAAAGCTGTACTCCATACAACAGGTGTGTGATTTTGAGAGTGAGGACTGCATGATTTGGTCAACAAAATCGGCATATTATGATTATTACAAAGATAAAAATAGCAACATCTCATGTATTTCTCTCTTCTCTCTCTGTTTCAGGAGGTGGGGTGTGGGGCCAGTCTGGGGGTGATCTCTGAAAGCCTGCTGGTGACAGGAGGACAAGGTTGCGTGTCATTTTGGGACCTGAACTACGGAGACCTGCTGCAGACGGTGTACTTGGGACAGAGTAGCGAAGGTCAGAGCGTCAGGCAGCTTCTGGTTCTGGACAATGCCGCCATAGTCTGTGACTTTGGTAATGAGCTCAGCCTAGTCTACGTGCCCTCTGTTCTGGAGAAGCTGGACTGAACATACACACACGCAAACACCAGCCCACAGATTTAGAAAAATGTCAGATTGGCTGGCACAAAAGCACTCGCCCTTTAACCTGTATCACCGCAGGTTCATTGCAGACATGAATGGCGTTTCTTGTGTCCTCTTGTGTACCGCCCTACACTTAGTAGGGAGGGAGTGGACACTTTTTACCACATCTGAACAGGATATCATTTAAAACCTGATCCTACGGTGTTCAACAGGCCTCCGGTGCTCCATCAGAGCATTTTGTACTTTTGGTAGAACATCATACAGAATATTCTGTGTATGAATTCAGACAGAATTACAAGAGGGTAGTGCGAAAGCTGCTGACAGCGAAAGGTGGCTCACTTGGCCTGCCTTAAGGTGTGTGTGTGTGTGTGTGTGTGTGGTAACAAGCTCATGGTGAAAATGCCAGTCTGCCCAGCCCTAGAACTCTCAGCTGTGTGCCAGCTAGAGGTAAGAGAGTTCACAATAATATGTTTGCAGGGCGAGAGGAGGAACAAAAGGTGGTCGTCGGGGTAGAAAAAGTCTTAGATCTTTCCTGCTGAAAGGAGTGTGTCTTTGTGTACAACTGTGTTTGAATCTTATGAAAGCTGTTAAGAAATGTTCAGGTTGTATTTCACCCCATAATCAAAAGAATTCTCAGAGATTTGATTAAAGAGCAAAACTTGAACATCTTAAAAACTGCATAGAAATTGCATAACCAAAAATAACTCTTTTGGTTTTATTTTAGGACCATTACGTAATTTACCGTAATGACAATTTAAAAAACCTGCCTAAAAATATTGTCACCCTATTGTAATTTGTAAAGAAAATGTACTTTATTTTCAGTACAGCTGTAAGTATATTTACATTATGATAGTATTTGTTATACTGAATTTAATTTATGCAACGTTTTAAAAAATTGTGTCTGTTGTTTTCCCCTTCACATTAAATTAAAGAGAATTTAGGAGGGGGAGTGTGCTTATTTGTCTCAATCTCACAATACAAATAATGTTGATAAATAGACTTTCTTTTTGCAACGTATAATTTATTTTCTTTTGATTTTGGGGTGAAACATTGAACCGGATGCTATGTTTCTGTGAGTGGTTGTGTTTTCAAGATATGAATGCTGTATACGTCTGAAATTAATCTCTGGGTTTGGGGGTTGGGATCTCTTTTTAATATTGAAATCAATTATTTATTAGTGAAATTTCTAACAATTTGTATAAAACTTGGCTTAGAGATGAGTTAAAGTGGAGACGTGGTCATAAATTGTAATATACAAGAAAAGCTTTGACTAACTTATACTATAATATTATGATTACAGTATATTGATTACTGACAGACGTTTTGGTTTTAGTGTAGTCTACGTTCCCTTCCTAGGGCAGCAAGCCAGAGAAAAGAGATGTTCTCATTCCAGCCCTGCCTTATTAAACATGAGAGAAATGCTCATATCTGTTTCCTGGACTTAAATCCTGAATGAATATTTAAAACGGTTCATTACTACCTGTATTCCAGGTGTGTTTTAACTAAGCCGTCAGTACGAATCACCCAAAGTCATTTTAATCTAAATGCAGCAGATGATGTTGAACACATTTAATGTTTGGTTCCCTTCTGTGCTGACAAAGTGATGGATAGGGCTGCTTTTTAACACTAGATGTGTATATTTTTTTATTTTTACTGTATTGAAAAGTGTTTGTGTTGTAGAGCCGTGAGCAGTTTACAGGTTTCACCGAGATTATGTTGACCAGTAGTTGTTACTGTACGTTGTGTATGACGACACATTAGTGTATCCAGTCCAGCCCTGCAGAACCCACACAAATGTGTGCATTGGTTTGGCCTATTTTTAATACAGCCATATCAATATATTTTGGATGTTCTAGTACTGGGACAGGACAAATGCATACATTTGGTGTCCTGGGAATTGAAATTGAATTATTAAAATGCACTGAAAGACTTCTTTAGTTTTATTAGACAGTAGCAGAGATTTAAACATGGTTCATTTTCTATGCGTAATTTAATTTTTTTCTGCATGTGCATTCCGCTGACTCTTTGTTGTTGTTGCATTCTGCATTTTGGCTTATGATTTGGTAAGAAATTATACCAAAGGTGTCCCCATTTTCCATGCAAATGAGTCTCAAGTGGTTTTTACTGCACTTTAAAGCATCATGATTCAAATTGAAGTTTTAAAGATTAATAAATAATATTTATAAACTTTATCCCTATTCTTGTCAAAAGTAGATTTTCTTCAATTAAATCAAGGCAAAAGCCTTGATTATTCTTTTGACAACTATAGTCCCTTAAACCAATGAAACCAGATTTCTGGTCGCTCAGGGCAACCAGGAAAACAATTTCCATCTGATTATGTGGGGAATTTCCATGCAAGTCAACAGAAATGCATGTGACTCAGTCAATTATTAGCCATGTTTTACACATGTAAATATTAGTTAATAAATTTTATGAGATTTTTTTTTTTTACTACACTCTTCAAACCATGAAGTAGCATTGGTCAAAACAATTGTGCTTTTTTTTCCCCGTTTGTTTTGTTGAGGGTTTTTTCTTTGTTTTTTTAATGTTTGTGCATTTTTCAATGGGTTTGTGGCATTGATATGACTGAACTTTCAAAAGACCCACTGGTCTTACAGATTGTGCAGCTGTTGTGTGTAGAGCAAGGATGCTCAAATCTTGTTAAAGGGGTCATATAATGGTACATGCA